>NC_091646.1:106798599-107121299 GCF_027580195.1 Bos mutus
AGTCCCCTGAAGAGGCAAAGGAAAGAGCCTCCTTACTCTGTGTTACACTGCATTATCTGTGTTCTAAAGCTGACTTGTTAGTACCCAGAGTTTCAGAGCCTTTTTTGGGGAGGCAAGGGGCAGCGAGCTCCCTGGCTTGTGGAATTGTAGTTCCCCAACCAGGGACCAAACCGGGGCCTGGCAGTTAAAGCACCAAGTTCTAACCCCTGGACCACCAGGGAATTCCCCAGAATCTTTCTTGAATTTTTCTAGCTTTCTCATCCTCTATAACCACAAGAGGTCACTCTGTCCACAGGGCTGGAGATATGTTCTATAGCATCACCTCTATCCTCTTTCTTCATCTCTTCTGGTTCCTCTCCGATAATCAAAACAAAATAAAGCAAAACAAAAATCTCTCCTAGTTTATAATGGAGATAAATGGATTCTGAGTTGTAGAGAGTGAACAGGGAGCTCATCACACTAGCTTCAACCAGCACAAATTCTCCATTATCATTTCACAACAGTAAAATTTACCATCATTTGATTTACTTGATCCTTTCTTAGAATGATGTGTGCGTTGGGGGTGTGTGTGTGGACACAAGTACACAGGAAATAAGATAATAAAAGAGTGCTATTTGAAATGCAACAATAAATAGACTAAAGAGACTGGGACTCTGTTAACATAATAACTCAAAGAAGTTATGTTCACATGCCAGATGGATCAGAGTGGCTTCCTTCATCCTATCTTTCTTCTCCATGGGTTTAAAGACTTTTCCATTTTTTATGAGAGAACTAGATGGAACAAATGACAAACAACCTGGATTAAAGACTGAGGCAAACAGAAGGTGGACACAGAAGATGAAAGCAAAGAGGTTTAAGAGCAGGAGGGACTTGTGAAGTAATGAGGGAAGAAATAATACTCCCCAAGGGGAAGAGATTCCCTAGGAGAAAGGTGACTACATGAGCGGCTCCAAGAATCAAGACAAAGATTCAACACACATGTGTAGTAGAGCTGGCAGGATGAGCTGCTTAGTGCTGGAAACGTTACTTTAAGTTCTCCTGCAAGGGGAAACCTTTCTTACACATTCTGGATTCTAGGCACGTGGCTGATTGGCTAAGAATAAGATTTGTCTCTTTGGGGATGCATTTTATTGTGTTCTCTTTTAGTATTCAGGGCACAGTAAATGAGCAACACTTACCAACTCGAAGAGTATTTGGCTTTCAATGACTTCCAGGGAAGCTGCTGTGTTGGCAACATTAAAAAAAAAAATCTTTTTTTTTCATTACTAGTTTATTAACTCACAATTCCCATGGGTCTTTAGTCAAGTGCATCTTGACCAAGTCCTCCTTTCAGGGTCCCACGATGCTGCAGTCAGCATGTCAGTCTGTGCTGCTTTCTCATCCAAGGTTTACAGTCTTCTTCCAAGCTCACCGCTGGCAGAATTTAGTTCCTTGCAGCTATGGGACTGGGATCCTTGTCCTGTCAATGTTTTGACTTCAGTGCAGCAAAACTGATTTCAGATTTCTGATGTCTCAAAAGTTCTAGAGGCTGGAAATGTGTCAGCATGGTGGCTCAGTGGTAAAGAATCCACCTGTTAATGCAGGAGATGCAGGAGACATGGGTTTGATCCCTGGGTCAGGAAGATGCCCTAGAGGAGGAAATGGCAACCCACTCCAGTATTCTTGCCTGGAAAATCCCATGGACAGGGGAGCCTGACAAGCTACAGTTTATAGAGTCACAAGGAGTTGGACACGACTGAGCGACTGAGCACAGATGGTCGAGTGAGGGAGCCCTCTTCTGGGTTGCAGGCTGCCTGTTGTATACTCCCATGGCAGAAGAGGTGGCAACATTTTACACCGAATGCAGAGAGAAGTTTCACATTTGACTCTGGTGCCCTTAGTTATTTTCAGCCCCAAACTAGATTCTATGTCTACAGTTCTTTCCTTTCCCAAACAGCTAATGCCATCATGAGAAACTCTAACAACCTCAGGAACAAATTCTTGAGGTATAACCAATTGTTTTCCTAGCCTTGCACAGGATCGTAGTGTTAGTGTTAAGCGCTCGGTCGTGACACATGTAGTATTTCATTAACCAGCACTCATTTATGCTATTCCTCAAACAAAACTATTTATAAGCAGAGATGGTTTATGTAAGTTTCTCCTGGGAGACCTTTGGCTTTTCCTTTAACTCACCATTTTAGGGCTTCCCAGGTGGCACTAGTGGTAAAGCACCCGCCTGCCAATGCAGGAGATGTAAGAGAGGCAGGTTCCATCCCTGGGTTGGGAAGACCCCTGGAGTAGGGCATGACAACTCATGCTAGTATTCTTGGCTGGAGAATCCCATGGACAGAGGAGCCTGGAGGACTCTGGTCCAAAGAGTTGGACATGACAGAACAGCTGAGCATGCACGTACCATTTTAAGTTGCATTTTGTCCATTGTCCTTTCCTTCAGGACTTACTCTTAGTTGGGACATTGACACAAACTGCCATGACTATAGAGTTGCTCACCACCATAGATCTCTGGAGGCAGCAGCCCCAAGCTTTTGGTGATTTTTCACTCAAGTGTCCTATACTTTGAGAGCTACAGATTGCCCCAAACCGTTCATTGGAGATAGTTTAAATAATCTGTTGGTATGTGCTATGAGAGATTCATTTATGAGTCATCAATATCTTAGTCTTGGGCCCAGCTCTATAGAAAATATTCTATTGAATAATGAAATTAAGTTTTATTAGTGCTACTGCCAACATCACTTAGCTTGGCATTCATCAGCAGTACAGCTAGATCAGCAGTACATCTGAAAAGGCACAATGTAAACATACTCTGGGTAAGAGCCTGTTTTAAAATCAAGCATTCTATTTTTCAAATAGGAAACTGAGTCTCACTTTCAGGTGGACTTACACTGGCAACAGCTACAATCCTAAGTCCTTCATCCCTCATGATTCACAAGAGGCTAAATTGTTTTCCCCACCAACTATCCCAAGAACAGGTCTAGATTTTCATGTGAAATGACTAGACTTTGGGCTGTAGAAGTATCTTCAGACCTAAGGAATCTGGGCACATCAAATAATATCTGTCCCTCCCTGTGAATCCTTTGTCAAAGATTCAGTCTTAAAAAATACTCGCTATGTACTCAACTCTTCTCTTTTCTTTCTCTGATACCTCTCATGACTTGCAGAATAATACCTTCAGGAAATGCTAAAAGCCACATTCACATACTTTCTCCTCTTGAATAATTTGCTGTTGTTGTTCAGTCACTAAGTCATGTCTGACTCTTTGAGAACCCATGGACTGCAACATGCCAGGCTCCTCTGTCCTCCACTACCTCCCAGAGTTTGTGGAAATTCATGTCCATCAAGTGGGTGATGCTATCTAACCATCTCACCCTCTGCCTCCCCCTTCTCCTTTTGCCTTCAATCTTTCCCAGCATCAGGGAAATAGTCACTATATATTTGCTGACTAAATGAATGTATGAATTAATGGAAATACAGTCCTTATATATTAAGTGAAAAATCAAGTTATAAGACATGCATATCTTTCTTTGTATAAAAAACCATATTATCTGAATATGCCTCAGTGTATGGAAGAAAAGTTTGGAATTACACACAAAAACTTTTATATAATTGTTTGCCTTTTACATTATTTACTTTTTACATTTGTTATTGTTTTGTTCTTTTCTGCCTTCCTTCCCTCCCTCCCTCCTGTCTCCCATTTCGTTTTCACTTTTTTATTCTTTCATTTTTTTCTTTCCACCACAGTCATGTAGTACAGTTTAAAACACACTATTTCAGAATAATTTTAGATTCACAGAAAAGTTGCAGTTTCCTGTACAGTTTCAGTTTCTCTTAATGTGATCATCTTACATTACCATGGCATATTTATCAAAATTAGGAATGCGACAAGGGTACTGAACCTCAGACTTAAATAATATTTTACCAGTTTTTCTACTAATTTTGTTTTTCATTTCCAGGATCTAATGCAGCATGCCACATTGCATTTAGTTGCCATGTCTCCTTAGTCAGCTCTGATTTGTAACACATTCCTTGTTTTTCATGACCTTGACAGTTTTGAGAAGTATTGGGCAGGTATTTTGTAGGATGCCCCTTAATTTGTGTTTATCTGCTATTTTAATCATGATTAGACTAGGGTTATGAGGTGTTTTTTTTTTAATACTACAGAAGTGATATGACTCCTTTGCATTAGATAAGAGTACATGATAAAATCAACATGCTTTATCACTGCTGATGTTAACATTGATCTCTTGGTTAAAGTGGTATTTCTGAAGGTTCTCCACATTAAAGTTTGTTTTTCCCTTTCCAGGTATGTATTAGTTCTATAATAACATAACTAATAATACATTTTATTTTATTTTTTTTTTTTTTTTTTTACATTTAAATGTAGAAAAATTCTGTCAAGGACCAAATGACTCTCTGAAGATTAGTGGCTTCCCAACCTGTCCAGAGCCTCTTTCAGGAGATTCAGACACTGAAAATGTTATTTCCCAGAGAACAGAGGGCTATGACTTACTGGAAATTTATTTTTTATTTACTTTTCTGATAAAATTAAATTTCACTCATATCCTTTCTATGCTTCCCTCTCAGGAATATAGGACTTGCTTTGTTGAAGCAGTTTGAGTAGTAATGGAAAAAGAAAGTTTCCGCTTTATTTTACAGCAATCTAAAAAGTGATGATTGAACTTGATTTTTGGAAGTAGCTTGAAGAGTTCTATGAGGATCCTAGACCACAGCTGTGCTGAATACACCTTTACACTTAGGATATGGTATCATAGAACATTTTTCTGTTACTTTCACAACTGAAATGAGATCCCAAGACCTCATTTTGGTTGAAGTTTAAATTTAAGTCATTAATGCCTTTGTGGGGAAATCGCTCTGCTTCTCTAAAGAAATATAGAAAAGTGGCATTGTTCCTTGGGTCTTGCAATCTTTTAATTTCAATCAGGAAAAGAAATGATTTGGTTTTTGGTTTTGGTTCATTTCATTTTTGTTTTTGCCAGAGAATACTGTGTAGTGTTTAAAAGCAGAAGCTTGTTCTTGATCCATTATGTACTGTGTAGGTCTCATAATGTTCCTGTGATTTAGATTCTTCACCTATAAAAATTGGAATAATAAAAAATATAGTATCTACCTCATAGAATGAGGACTGTTGTCTTCCTTTTGAATTGACACTTTTGTCATTACAAAATGTGCATCTTTATCTCCAGTAATACCTCTTGCCTTAAAGACTATTTTGTCTGACATTAATATAACCATGACAGCTTTGTTGGTGGGGGTGGTGTTTGCATGGTATTTTTCCCATCCTTTAACTTTCAGTCTGTCTGTATCTTTATATGTAAAATGTTTCTGGTAAATAGCATTTAGTTTGTTTATATGAATGTAATTAATAATGCAGTTGCATTTTTATTGTTTTCTGTTTGTTTCATCTGTCCGTTGTTTCTTTGCTCCTCTTATCCTGACTTACCTTGGATTAATCACGTTTCTTCTTCTTATGCTATTTTGTTTATATCATTTTCTAATGTTTTCAGTTGTTATTATAGACATTCAGGGGTGATTTTGTCCTATGTCTGGAGATATTTTTGGTTATCACACTTTGTAGCGGGGGTGCTAGTGGTGTTTACTGGGTAGAGGCTAAAACTCTTTTAAAGTTAAAACTCTTGCAATACACAAGAGAGCCCCCCACAACAAAGAGCTATCAGAGAGTGACAGGGTTTAGAATTCTTGCTACAGAGGATTAGAGATTACATCACGTGTCCTTGATTTATTATTAGTTTACCTTAAATTAGCATGTTGCCACTTTATGACAGATTCAAAAATTATACAACAGTGAAGATCCATTCATCTGCTCCTATTCTTTGGGCTCTTATCATATATTTCACTTCTATATGCATTTGACCACAAGGCACTAATATTATTGTTACCTTAAATAATAAATTTTTACAGATCGTCCTCAACTTATGATGGGGTTCCATACAGATAAGGATATCATAAATTGAAAATATCATAAGGAAAAAATGCATTTAATACATCTAACCTACTGAACATCATAGCATGGCCTCATCTACCTTTAATGTTTTCAGAACATTTATATTAACTTATAGTTGAGCAAAATCATCTAACACAAAACCTATTTTATAATAGTGTTGAATATCTCATGTAAGATAATGAATACTGAACTGAAAGTGAAAAACAGAATGGTTGTGGGTTCAACTCTCGGCCACTGCTCAGCTTCAGGGGAGAGTATCATCACTAAGTCATTTGATCATTGGGATCGATCAATTCTTTTTTTTCCCTGCCTCATTCTCATGCTCTTCTCCTTCTTGGATTTAAATTACACATATATTAAACTGCCTAACAATCTACCATGAATTTATTATGCTTTTCCCCTCTTCTTTCCATCATTTTTTCATGTTTCAGTCTGAATCGTTTCTATTGAATTGACTTTTTAAAATTTATTTTTAATTGGAGGATAATTGATTTACAATATAGTGTTGGTTTCTGCCATGCAACAACATGAACCAGTCATAAGTATAAATATATGCCCTGTCTCTTGAACCTCTGTCTCACTCCTGCTGCCATCCAATCCCTCTAGATTGTCATAGAGCACCAGGTTGAGCTTCCTATGTTATACAGCAACTTTCTACTAGCTATCTATTTTACATATGGCAATGTATATGTTTCAAAGCTACTCTCTCAATTCGTCCCACCCTCTACTTCCCCCATTGTGTCCACTAGTCTGTATCTCTATTCTTGCCCTGCAAATAGGCTTATCAGTACCATTTTGCTAGATTCCATATATATGTGTTAATACACAATATTTGCTTTTATTGGACTGATTTTAAGTTCACTATTCCTCTCATCAAGATTGCCAGGAGAAATATCAATAACCTCAGATAGGCAGATGACACCACCCTTATGGCAGAAAGTGAAGAAGAACTAAAGAGCCTCTTGATGAAAGTGAAAGAGAGTGAAAAAGTTGGCTTAAAGCTCAACATTCAGAAAACTAAGATCATGGCATCCAGTCCCATCACTTCATGGCAAATAGATGGGGAAACAATGGAAACAGTGACAGACTTTATTTTCTTGGCCCCCAAAATCACTGCAGATGGTGACTTAAGCCATGAAATTAAAAGATGCTTGCTCTTTGGAAGAAAAGTTATGACCAACCTAGTGAAAGTGAAGTGAAGTCGCTCAGTCGCGTCCGACTCTTTGCAACCCCATGGACTATAGCCTACCAGGCTACTCCCTCCATGGGATTCTCCAGGCAAGAATACTGGAGTGGGGTGCCATTTCCTTCTCCAGGGAATCTTCTCGACCCAGGGATCGAACCCAGGTCTCCTGCATTCCAGGCAGATGCTTTAACCTCTGAGCCACCAGGGAAGCCCAGATGACCAACCTAGACAGCATATTAAAGAGCAGAGACATTACTTTGTCAAAAAAGGTCTAGTCCAGGCTATGGTTTTCCCAGTGGTCATGTATGGATGTGAGAGTTGGACTATAAAGAAAGCTGAGCACAGAAGAATTGATGCTTTTGAACTGTGGTGTTGGAGAAGACTCTTGAGAGTCACTTGGACTGCAAGGAGAGTCAACCAGTCCATCCTACAGGAAATCAGTCCTGAATATTCATTGGAAGGACTGATGCTGAAGCTGAAACTCCAATACTTTGGCCACATGATGTGAAGAACTGACTCATTGGAAAAGACCTTGATGCTGGGAAAGATTGAAGGCAGGAGGAGAAGGTGACAACAGAGGATAAGATGGTTGGATGGTATCACTGACTCAATGGACATGAGTTTGAGCAAGCTCCAGGAGTTGGTGATGGACAGGGAAGCCTGGCGCACTGCAGTCCATGGGGTTGTAAGGAGTTGAACAAGACTGAGTGACTGAACTGATTCCTCTCATCTGCCTGCTAATAAACCCATATGAGAAATTATTTGTTTTAATTGACATGATATATGCAAACACAATTTTAAGGTGCTAGTTCAGTGGCATTTAGTACACTCACAATGATGTGATATCACTATCTTTAGTTTCAAAACTTTTTAATCACCTCAGATAAAACTTAATAAATTAGTCACTCCCCATTCTCCTTTCCTCCTAGACCCTAGCAACCACTGATATGCTTTCTGTCTCTATGTATTTATCTATTCTGGGCATTTCAAACATGTATAATCAAATGCTATGATCTGTTGTGTCAGGCTTCTTTCACTTAGCATAATGTTTTCAGGTACAGCCATGTTGTAGTATGTGAGTGCATGCAACGTCTGGATTACAGTAGGTCTACTTCTATTGACTGTTTTTCCTCTTGATATGGGTCACACTGTCCTGTGTCTTTATGTGCCTCATAATTCTCTCTATGCTCAACATGTGCCTAAAGTCACCATAGAGTCTGATGCCAATTTTTTTTTTTCCTCCCAAATAGGATAATGTCTTTTCTTTGTCAGGGAAGTGAGTAAAGAGCTAATCATCTCAAACCAATTAGGAATTGAGCTAGGTTAGCGTTGTTGTGGTTATAATTCTGTTTGAGCAAGTGAGTGAAAGTCTCTCAGTCATGTTTGACACTTTGAGACACCGTGGACTATACAGTCCATGGAATTCTCCAAGCTGGAATACTAGAGTGGGTGGCTGTTCCCTTCTTCAAGGAATCTTCCCAACCCAAGGATCAAACCCAAGTCTTTTTCATTCCAGGGGGATTCTTTACCATCTGAGCCACCAGAGAAGGCCAAGAATACTGGAGTGGGTAGCCTATCCCTTCTTCAGGAGATCTTCCCATCCCAGGAATCAAACTGGGGTCTCGTGCATTGCAGGTGGATTCTTTACCAGCTGAGCTATCAGGGGAGCCCTGCTTAGTTATAATTCTGCTTCAGTTCGGTCACTCAGTCGTGTCCAATTCTTTGTGACCCCATGAACTGCAGCACACCAGGCCTCCCTGTCCATTACCAACTCCCAGAGTTTACTCAAATTCATGTCCAATGAGTCAGTGGTGTCATCTAACCATCTCATCCTCTGTCGTCCCCTTTACCTCCTGCCTTCAATCTTTCCCAACATCAGGGTCTTTTTAAATGAGTCAGCTCTTTGCATCAGGTGGCCAAAATACTGGAGTTTCAGCTTCAACATCAGTCCCACCAATGAACACCTAGGACTGATTTCCTTTAGGATAGACTGGTTGGATCTCCTTGCAGTCCAAGGGATTCTCAAGAGTCTTCAACATCACAGTTCAAAAGCATCAATTCTTTGGCGCTCAGCTTTCTTTATAGTCCTACTCTCACATCCATATATGACTCCTGGAAAAACCATTGCCTTGACTAGATGGACCTTTGTTGGCAAAGTAATGTCTCTGCTTTTTAATATGCTATCTAGGATGGTCATAACTTTCCTTCCAAGGAGTAAGTGTCTTCTAATTTCATGGCTGCAATCACCATCTGCAGTGGTTTTGGAGTCCAAAAACATAAAGTCAGCCACTGTTCCCACTGTTTCCCCATCTATTTGCCATGAAATGATGGGACCGGATCCCATGATCTTAGTTTTCTGAATGTTGAGCTTTAGGCCAACTTTTTCACTCTCCTCTTTCACTTTCATCAAGAGGCTCTTTAGTTCTTCTTCACTTTCTGCCATAAGGATGGTGTCATCTGTGTATCTGAGGTTATTGATATTTCTCCCGGCAAACTTGATTCCAGCTTGTACTTCCTCCAGCCCAGCGTTTCTCATGATGTACTCTGCATATATGTTAAATAAGCAGGGTGACAATGTACAGGCTTGACATACTCCTTTTCCTATTTGGAACAAGTCTGTTGTTCCATGTCCAGTTCTGTTGCTTCCTGACCTGCATATAGGTTTCTCAAGAGGCAGGTCAGGTGGTCTGGTATTCCCATCTCTTTCAGAATTTTTCACAGTTTATTGTGATCCACACAGTCAAAGGCATTGGCATAGTCAATAGAGCAGAAATAGATGTTTTTCTGGAACTCGTTTGCTTTTTCCATGGTCCAGTGGATGTTGGCAATTTGATCTCTGGTTCCTCTGCCTTTTCTAAAACCAGCTTGAACATCTGGAAGTTCATGGTTCACGTATTGCTGAAGCCTGGCTTGGAGAATTTTGAGCATTACTTTACTAGCCTGTGAGATGAGTGCAATTGTGTGGTAGTTTGAGCATTCTTTGGCATTGCCTTTCTTTGGGATTGGAATGAAAACTGACCTTTTCCAGTCCTGTGGCCACTGCTGAGTTTTCCAAATTTGCTGGCATATTGAGTGTAGCACTTTCACCGCATCATCTTTTAGGATTTGAAATAGCTCAACTGGAATTCCATTACCTACACTAGCTTTGTTCATAGTGATACTTCCTAAGGCCCACTTGACTTCACATTCCAGGATGTCTGGCTCTAGGTGAGTGATCACACCATCGTCATTATCTGGATCATGAAGATCTTTTTTGTACAGTTCTTCTGTGTATTCTTGCCATCTCTTCTTAATATCTTCTGCTTCTGTTAGGTCCATACCATTTATGTCCTTTATTGAACCCATCTTTGCATGAAATGTTCCCTTGGTATCTCTAATTTTCTTGAAGAGATCTCTAATCTTTCCTATTCTATTGTTTTCCTCTATTTCTTTGCATTGATCACTGAGGAAGGCTTTCTTATCTCCTTGCTATTCTTTGGAACTCTGCATTCAAATGGGTATTTCTTTCCTTTTCCCCTTTGCTTTTCACTTCCTTCTTTTCACAGCTATTTGTAAGGCCTCCTCAGACAGCTCTTTTGCTTTTTTGCATTTCTTTTTCTTGGGGATGGTCTTGATCTCTGTCTCCTGTACAATGTCATGAACCTCCATCCATAGTTCATCATCCACTCTATCAGATCTAGTCCCTTAAATCTATTTCTCACTTCCACTGTATAATCATAAGGGATTTGATTTAGGTCATACCTGAATGGTCTAGTGGTTTTCCCCACTTTCTTCAATTTGAGTCTGAATTTGGCAATAAGGAGTTCATGATCTGAGCCACAGTTAGCCCCCAGTCTTGTTTTTTTGCTGAATGTATAGAGCTTCTCCATCTTTGGCTGCAAATAATATAATCAATCTGATTTCAGTGTTGACCATCTGGTGATGTCCATGTGTAGAGTCTTCTCTTGTGTTGTTAGAAGAGGGTGTTTGTGATGACCAGTGTGTTCTCTTGGCCAAACTGTATTAGCATTTGCCCTGCTTCATTCTGTACTCCAAGACCAAATTTGCCTGTTACTCCAGGTGTTTCTTGACTTCCTACTTTTGCATTCCAGTCCCCTATAATGAAAAGGACATCTTTTTTGGGTGTTAGTTCTAGAAAGTCTTGTAGGTCTTCATAGAACCGTTCAAATTCAGCTTCTTCAGCATTACTGGTTGGGGCATAGATGTGGATTACTGTGATATTGAATGGTTTTCCCTGGAAACGAACAGAGGTCATTCTGTCATTTTTGAGATTGCACCCAAGTACTGCATTTTGGACTCTTTTGTTGACTATGATGGCTATTCCATTTCCTCTAAGGGATTCCTGACCACAGAAGTAGATATAATGGTCATCTAAGTTAAATTCACCCATTCCAGTCCATCTTAGTTCGCTGATTCCTAGAATGTCGACGTTCACTCTTGCTATTTTCTGTTTGACCACTTCCAATTTGCCTTGATTCGTGGACCTAACATTCCAGGTTTCTATGCAATATTGCTCCTTACAGCATTGGGCCTCACTTCTATCACCAGTCACATCCACAACTGGGTGTTGTTTTTGCTTTGGCTCCATCCCTTCATTCTTTCTGGAGTTACTGCTCCACTGATATCCAGTAGCATATTGAGCACCTACTGACCTGGGGAGCTCCTCTTTCAGTGTCCTGTCTTTCTGCCTTTTCATACTGTTTGTGGGGTTCTCAAGGCAAGAATACTGAAGTGGTTTGCCATTCCCCCCTCTAGTGGACCACATTCTGTCAGACCTTCCCACCATGACCCCTCCATTTTGGGTGGCCCCACACAACATGGCTTGGTTTCATTGAGTTAGACAAGCTTGGTCCGTGTGATCAGATTGGCTAGTTGTCTGTGATTGTGGTTTCAGTCTGTCTGCCCTCTGATGTCCCCTCTCAGCGCCTACTGTCTTACTTGGGTTTCTCTTACCTTGGATGTTGGGTATCTCTTCAGGGCTGCTCCAGCAAAGCGCAGCCACTGCTCCTTACCTTGGACGTGGGGTAGCTCCTCTCGGCCGCTCCTGTGCCGTCCCACAGCCACTGCGAAGGCTTAGTTATAATTAAAAGTGTTAAGAGCTAAATTTTTACAGAGCCTTCCCTTTTGGTAGATTTCCCCCTTTTTTCTACCTAGGCTTTTCTACCTCTGTTCATTTTTCTCCTTTCTTTCTTTCTGCACCTAGGTCTGTATGATTTCAACCATTATGTCTTTAAATTACTGATTCTTTCTTAAGCCTGCTCATAAATGTTGTTGAATTCCTTTAGTGGTTGTACTTTTTCAGCTCCAGATTTACCTTTATAATTTATCCATTTTTATATTCTCTATTTGGTGAGACATTCTTCTACCTGTTTCCTTTGTTTCTTTGTGCATTGTTTCCATTAGCTTTTTGAGCATATTTAAGAGTGGTATTTTATGGACTTCCCTGGCAGTACAGTGGTTAAGACTTCACCTTCCAATGCAGGGGGTATGGGTTCAATCCCTTGTTGGGTAACTAAGATCCCACATGCCTAAGGGCCATAAAACCAAAACATAAAAAAGAAGCAATATTGCAACAAATTCAATTAAGACTTTGAAAAAGGTCTGCATCAAAAAAATCTTAGTCTTAAAAAAGAGATTGTTATTTTAAAGGCTTTGACTAATAAGTCCAATTTCTGGGCTTCCTCAGGGGCAGTTTGTAATATATTTTTCCTGTGGACCCCAGTTTCTTATTTCTTTGCATATCTCATAATTTTTGTTGAAAACTGGATATTTTGGAAAGTATAACATTACAACCCTAAATAATAGATTATCCCTCCTTACCATAATTTGTTGTTGCCATTTGTGGTGTGTTATTTATGTCAGAGAAGGCAATGGCAACCCACTCCAGTACTCTTGCCTGGAAAATCCCATGGGCGGAGGAGCCTAGTAGGCTGCAGTCCATGGGGTCGCTAAGAGTCAGACACGACTGAGTGACTTCACTTTCACTTTTCACTTTCATGCACCGGAGAAGGAAATGGCAAGCCACTCCAGTGTTCTTGCCTGGAGAATCCCAGGGATGGGCGAGCCTGGTGGGCTGCTGTCTATGGGGTCGAACAGAGTCGGACACGACTGAAGTGACTTAGCAGCAGCAGCAGCAGCAGTTATTTATGTGGTGACTTTTCTAAGATATTTTTATAATGACTGTGTTTGTTGTATGTGGTCACCGAAGTCTCTGTTCTGTTAGCTTAGTGATTTCCTTAAATATCTAGAGCAAAAAAGCAAACCAAATAAAAATAGTGTCTTGGTCTTTATAAATTGACTCTAGTTTGGTGTCCTCCTTCAATGCTTAGCAACGGTATTTACAACTCTGCCTGTCTTTATTTCCCATTTACACGGAGTAAATATCAGCCAAAGGTGACATCTTAGGGTTTCTGTAGTCTTTTCTGGGCACATGTTTATTACTGAACATGCACGGTCTTCTAGATCCCTCAGTATATGTAGGAGCTTTCAAAGTACTTATTCCTCCTCCTGAGTTGTACCTTCTATCCAACCTTGCCTCAAGCAGCTACAGCTACCATAAGCTTTTTAATTTTTTTTTAATTTTAATTTTTTTGGCTGTGCTGGGTCTTTGTTGCTTTGCACAGGCTTTCTCTAGTTGCGATGTGCAGGCTTCTCATTGCAGTGCTTCTCTTGTGGAACACAGGCTCTAGGGCATGCAGGGTTCATTAGTTGTAGCACACAGTCTCAGTAGTTGTGGCATGCAAGCTCAGTAGCAGTGGCACATGGGCTCAGTTGCTCTGTTACATCCAGAATCCTCCTGGACCAGGGATTGAACCCATGTTCCCTGCATTGGCAGGCAGAGTCTTATCCACTGTGCCACCAGGGAAGTTCTACCATATGCTTTTATATGTTTTATAAAATTGCCACTCAAAATAAAAACCACAATGAGATGCTATCTTACACCAGTTAGGTTGAGAAATATTTTTAAAAAGAAAAAGAATAACAAGTATTGGATTGGCAAGGAAGTGGAGAAACTGGAACACTAGTACCCTGTTCATGGGAACGTAAAATGGTATAGCCACTGTGGAGAACTGTTGGTTCCTCAAACAGTTAAAAATGAATTATCATATAATTCAGTGATTCATCTTCTGGGAATATATTCCCCAAATTTAAAGCTGAACTTTGAAGAGATATTTGTACACTCATGTTCATAGCAGCAGCAGCATTATTCACAATAGCTAAAAGATGGAAGTGATGCAAATGTCTATTGATGGAAGAATGCATAAGCATAATATGGCATGTACATACAATGGAATGGAATTTAGTTTTAAAGAAGGAAGGAAATTCTGATGTATGTCAGAACATGGATGAAGCTTGAGGACATTATGCTAAATGAAATAAGCCAGTCATAAAAATGCAAATACTGTATTATTCCACCTGTATGAGTTACTTATAGTTGTCAAATTCATAGAGATATAAATTAGAATGGTGGTTGACAGTTGTTGTTTGGAGGGAGGAATGGGGAATTACTGTTTATAGAACTTCAGTTTTGCAAAATGAAAAGAGTTCTGGAGATGGATGGTGGTGATGCTCCCCAAAATATGAATGTGCTTAATGGCACTGAACCATACACTTAAAAATGATTAAGATGGCATATTTTCTGTTATGTATATTTTAATACAGTTTTTTTTTTTTAATTGTGAAAAAAATCACCACCCAAGCGGTGACTCCAGTCCTGAGAGTTTGGAAGCAGGGAATGGCAAAACACAGGCAAGTCCCTTAGCTGATCTCTTGGTAAGCAATCAAGCAGTCAAAACCCCAAACCACAACTCTTTGAGAAAAAGTTTTGCATATCTCATTTTGGCACCCATAAGCTCACCATTCCATTATTGTCAGCGAGCTGTTGATTGGGGGAAGGTAGGAAAAATGTCATAATACTCTCTTACTAGAAATCAGCAGCCTCCTTCTTCATCAAGCAACACCCTGGTTGTTCTAAGATTTCATTGGGGGAAATAAATATTCTTCTATTTTGGACATGTTACATTTGAGATAGCTTTAGACATTCAGGTAGCCTTATCAGGGAGTCAGTTGGATATAAGAATCTGTAGCTCAATAGACAGGTCTAAGCTGGAAGTAAACAGTAGATACGTGAGTCATAAACCTATAGATCGTAGTATAAGTCATGAAACTAGTTGAGAGCCTTCAAGGAGAGAAAAAAAGTCAGAAAAGAACAGGTTAGGGAGGGAGACCTGGGGCAGTATAATATTTAAAGAAGCAGAGAATGGGTCATAAAGGAGACAGAGAATTTATCAATGAAGTAGGAAGTAAACCAGGATTGTGGTGTATAGAAGTTAAGAAACTAGTGTTTCAGAAGAAAGGGTTCAAGATCATGTCATAGGAAAATTCTGAGCTCACCTCATCACATGGACACAACAAATCTACAACTGCATATGGATAGTTCCTCCAGAAAGGGACCTGAAAACTAAGTAAACAGAGCCTTCACAACAAAGCATCAAAGGACAGCATTGAGATGGACAGAAAAGACAAAGATGTGTTCTTGCCAAGGATAAAAGCACATTATATCCATGGTTGATTCACAATCAGGAGTGATCACAAAAATACATATCATTTTCCAGGGGAGCAAGGGATTTGAGCTCCACACCAGGTACCCCAACTGCTAGATCCTGCACAAGACAGATAAGCCCCTCAAACATCTGGCTTTGAAAATCAATGAGAACTAGGTCCAGGAAAAAACAGAACTATAGGGAATGGAGAATCCTCTCGTAAAGGCCCCTGTACAGATTCACTCAACAAAAATAAATAAATAAATAAAAATTGCATGGATCCTAAGTAAAGGGGACACATTTACTAATCTTTAAGTATCTTCCAGAAAGACATAAATTAGCTGGGATGCTATGTGGGAAATTGTACATTGGAAGAAGCAGTTGATGTGAGCTCAGGCTATCTTGCTAATGCCAGTGCTGGTGGACACCATTATGAAGTTCTCCTTTTATACTGGGAGCACAAATGGGCACATCCAGTTAAGAGCCCCACCCACCCATGCACATTAGTTAGGCCTCTCAGTCAACCAAGTCATATTCATGCCAACCAGTGCATGTGGTAGCCACAGCCAGGTCCTGCAGCCAATCTGGGGGTGCCTGTGCCCACCAGTGTACTCTTGCAGCTGCAATCAGGTTTCACAGTAATTCCAGGGACCAACTTCACCCACCTAGAGACTGCAGCAGTAGCTGCATCCTTGCCAAGAAAGGAGAGTGTATTCAGCCCACATAGGAGACACTACTTCAGTGCCTGGGTCTGGTAGCCAGGTGAAATTGTGCCTCTGAGTTTCATACGACATATCTTAAATAAGGCCACTCCTTCAAGACTGGAAGATACAGCTGATTTACATAATTGTTGTTGCTTAGATGCTAAGTCAGGTCCAACTCTTGTGACCCTATGGACTGTAGCTTACCAGGTTCCTCTGCCCATGGGATTTCCCAGGCAAGAATACTGGAGTGGGTTGCCATTTTCTTCTCCAGGGGATCCTCCCAACCCAGGGATCAAACTCACATCTCCTGCATTGGCAAGTGGATTCTTTACCACTGAGCCACATGAGAAGCCATTATTTACATAATACATAGAAACAAATACAGATAATTAGGCCAAATGACGAGACACAGGAATATGTTCCAATAGAAAGACCAAGATGAATCTCAAAAAATTGGTTAAATTAAATGGAGAAAAGCAGTCTACCAGATATAACTGTTCAAAGTAATGGTCATAAAGATGCTCATCAAATATGGGAGAAGAATAGATGAACAGAGTAAGAACTTCAGCAAAGAGATAGAAAATATAAGAAAGTACCAAACAGAAGTTATAACTGAAATGAAAAATACACTGGAGGGGTTCAGTAGCAGACTGGATGATGTAGAAGAACCAATCAGTGAGCTGAAAGACAAGACAATGGAACTCACCCAGATAGAGAAGCAAAAAGAAAAAAAGAATTTAAAAAAGTAAAGATACCTTAAGGGACCTTAGGGGCAACATCAAGAATAACATTCACATTATAGAAATATCAGAAGGAGAAGACAGAGATAAAGGGACAAAAAATTTGAAGAAACAGTGGCTAATAAATTTCCAAGTCTGGGGAGGGAAACAGACAACCAGATCCAGGAAGAGCAGAGAACTCAAAATAAGATGAACATAAAGAAACATACACCAAGGTACACTGGAAAAGTTAAGGATAGAGAAGGAATACTAAAATTAGCAAGAGAAAAAATAACTTGTCATGTAGAGGGAAACCCCATAAGGCTATCTGCATATTTTTAAGCAGAAACTGTACAGGCTAGAAGGGACTGGCATGACATATTTCAAAGTGCTGAGAGGAAAAAAAGCACTTCCAACCAAGAATTCTCTACCTGGAAAGATTATCATTCAGAATTGAAGAAGAGATCAAGAGTTCTCCAGATAAGCAAAAGTTAAAGGAGTTCATCACCACTAAACTGGCCCTTCATGACATGTTAAAGGGATTTCTTTAAGCTGAAAAAGGAATGGCACTAATTAATCAGGAATCATATAATTGTAAAAATCTCACTGGAAATGGTAAATATATAATAAAGGTAGTGGATCAATCATTTATAAAGCAAGCATAAAGGTTAAAAGTCAAAAGCAATAAAATTAACTAAAATTACAATAATTATTTAGGTATGAATAAAATAGGGCTTCCCTGGTGATAACAATGCAGGCCTACTTCAAGAAACAAGAAAAATCCCAAATAAATTATCTAACTTTATAACTAAAGGAACTAGAAGAAGAATAACAAAAGAAGCCCAAAATTAGAAGGAAGGAAATAATAAAGATCAGAGTGGAAATAAATGAAATAAAGACTAAAAAACAAATGTAGAAAAGATCAATGAAACTAAGAGCTGGTTCTTTGAAAAGATTAACAAAATCGACAAACCTTCAGCTTGACTAACCAAGAAAAAAAAAAAAAGAGGACTCAAATACATCAGGAAAAGAGAAGTTACAGTTGATATCACAGAAACACAAAACATGACAAGGGACTACTATAAACAATTATATGCCAACATATTGAATAAACTAGAATAAATGGATAAATTCCTAGAAAAATACAGTACTCCAAGACTGAATTGTGAAGAAATAGAAAATCCAAATAGACAGTTTACTAGTAAGGAGACGCAAATAATTATCAGAAAACTTCCAACAAACAAAAACCCAGGACCAGATAGCTTCACTGCTAACTTCTATAAAACATTCAAAGAAAATTTAATACCTATGTTTCTCAAACTCTTCCAAAAAACTGAAGGGGAGAGAAACCTTATAAGCACATTTTGCAAAACCAGCATTATATTGACACCAAAACCAGACAAGAACAACACACACAAAAAGAAAATGACAGGCCAATATCCCTGATGAACATACATGCAAAAATCCTCAACAAAATATTAGCAAACCAAATCCAGCAGTACTTTAAAAGGATCATATGCCACAGTCATGTGGAATTAATTCCAGGGATGCAAGGATGGTTCAACATTTGCAAATCAATCAACATGATATGTCCCATTAACAAAATGAAGGATAAAAATAATATAATCATCTCAATAGATGCAGAAAAAGCATTTAACAAAATTAAACATCCATTTATGATAAAAAAAAAAACTCTGAACAAAGTTGTAGGTATAGATGGACTATAACTCAAAGTAATAAGCACCATATATAATAAAGCAACAGCTAATATACTCAATGGTGAAAAGCTGGAAGTTTTTCCTCTGAGTTCAGAAACAAGACAAAGAAGCCCACTCTGGCTACTTTCATTCAACGTAGTAATGGAAGTTTTAGCCACAGCAATTAGGCAACAAAAATAAACTAAAAGCATGCAAATTGGGAAAGAAGAAATAAAGCTGTCACTATTTGTAGATGACACGATAACTATATAGCGAGAACCCTAAAGACTCCACCAAAACACTGTTAGAACTAATAAATGAATTCAGTAAAGTCACAGGATAAAAGATCAATATACAAAAATTTGTGGTATTTCTATACAATAATAATGAACTATCAGAAAGACAAATGAATGAAACAATCTTATTTACAATTGCATTCAGTTCAGTTCAGTTCAGTCGCTCAGTCGTGTCCGACTCTTTGCAACCCCATGAATCGCAGCACGCCAGGCCTCCCTGTCCATCACAAACTCCCGGAGTTCACTCAAACTCATGTCCATCAAGTTGGTGATGCCATCCAGCCATCTCATCCTCTGTCGTCCCCTTCTCCTCCTGCCCCCAATCCCTCCCAGCATCAGAGTCTTTTCCAATGAGTCAACTCTTCGCATGAGGTGGCCAAAGTATTGGAGTTTCAGCTTTAGCATCAGTCCTTCCAAAGAACATCCAGGATGGATCTCCTTTAGAATGGACTGATTGGATCTCCCTGTAGTCCAAGGGACTCTCAAGAGTCTTCTCCAACACCACAGTTCAAAAGCATCAATTCTTCAGCACTCAGCCTTCTTCACAGTCCAACTCTCACATCCATACATGACCACTGGAAAAACCATAGCCTTGACTAGACAGACCTTTGTTGGCAAAGTAATGTCTCTGCTTTTCAATATGCTATCTAGGTTGGTCATAACTTTTCTTCCAAGGAGTAAGCGTCTTTTAATTTCATGGCTGCAGTCACCATCTGCAGTGATTTTGGAGCCCAGAAAAATAAAGTCTATCACTGTTTCCCCATCTATTTGCCATGAAGTGATGGGACCAGATGCCATGATCTTCGTTTTCTGAATGTTGAGCTTTAAGCCAACTTTTTCACTCTCCTCTTTCACTTTCATCAAGAGGCTTTTTAGTTCCTCTTCACTTTCTGCCATAAGGGTGGTGTCATCTGCATATCTGAGGTTATTGATATTTCTCCCTGAAATCTTGATTCCAGTTTGTGCTTCATCCAGTCTGGCATTTCACATGATGTAACCTGCATAAGTTAAATAAGCAAGGTGACAATATACATCCTTAAGGTACTCCTTTCCCAATTTGGAACCAGTCCATTGTTTTATGTCCAGTTCTAACTGTTGCTTCTTGACCTGCATACAGATTTCTCAGGAGGCAGGTAAGGTGGTCTAGTATTCCCATCTCTTTAAGAATTTTCCACAATTTGTTGTGATCCACACAAAGGCTTTAGCATAGTCAATGAAGCAGTAGATGTTCTTCTGGAACTCTCTTGCTTTTTCTATGATCCGAGGGATGTTGGCAATTTGATCTCTGGTTCCTCTGCCTTTTCTAAATCCAGCTTTAACATCTGGAAGTTCTTGGGTCACGTACTATTAAAGCCTAGCTTGGAGAATTTTGAACATTACTTTGCTAGCATGTGAGATTTTGGTAGTTTGAACATTCTTGTGTGTATATATATATATATACATATATATATATAATATTTGAACATATTTATAAGTATTTATGTATAATGGACTTCTAGAATTAGATTTTCTAGATCTTTGCAATTAAAATTTTAAAGGATATTGCCAATTGTCCTCTGAAAAGATTACACTTATTTGTACATCCATCCAATGTATATGAGTGTCTATTTTCCATATCCTTGGAAACATATGATGTTATCAATCTTTACAATATTGACTTTCTGAAGGTTGTAGAAACATAACACATAGTGTGCAGATCTTGGTTTCTAAATATCACTTTTTTTCCCAATAAAAGGAACTAGGGAACCATGTAGAAATGGTTGATTCTAGTACTGGGGTGGGGAATACACAAGATGAGCCTGGAAAATCTTATAGTGCCAGAAAATAAAGTAGTCAAAAAATGGAGACATCAAAATGACATAGAAGCTCCCAATGGCCAAAGCTGGAACAATTTGAACAACAAAACAATGACAGCATTAGGTTATAAGTCATAAAATAAAATAAACATCTATTAGTCTACACTGCTATAAGTAAATTTGTGAATAAACGCACGAGGAAGGTCATCTTCCTCATAGAATTTCAATTAATAAAAACAGATGAAATAGAAGAAATAGAAAATCACCATTAGGTAAACACCACAGTAGTTAATTGTCATTATAAGAACCACTGATGAAAGCTAAACTTAGTGGGCAAAAGTATGATGATGAAAGGTTGTTGCTGAACGAAAAGATGCTGGGATGTTTGGCCTCCAGAGGAGAAGAATTCAATCCAGGGCCAGAGACGAGGCTTGATCGCTCAGAGTTTTTGTGTAATAAAGTTTTATTACAGTATAAAGGACATAGAGAAATCTCCTGACATAGGCATCAGAAGGGGGCAGAAAGAGTACCCCCCTGCTAGTCTTCAGCTGGATGTTAGATAGTCACTAGCAGTCTGTTAATGAAAGAAAGGAATGTCTTAAAACTCAGAATGGCACCAGGCCCCTCACCGGTAAGATGCATTTTGGGATAATCTTGGCACCAAAAGGTTCATCCTGGGCCATAAAATGATTAACTTGAATCTTGTAGAAGGACAGATTACCATACAAATAGTTTCGTTTACATAGATTAGGGGAACAATATCTGAGTATAACATACTGGTTTGTCAAGTAGGTTCTGAGCCATTAGGTGGACCCGACTTGAAGACAGAGTCTGGGGTAAATGCATAGTACATTAGCATAGCTTAAGACAAATATTTCCATGAGAAAAATGCATTGGTTATCTCAAGGTTTGAGAATACTTATCTTCAGGTGAAACCAGGTGTCATTATGGCAACACAATATTTTAAGAGAAACCTCCTTTTAAATTTGTATGGAGAAGAAAAAAATATCACTTGTTTGTTTACTCCTGCCACTTAAGAGAGATAAAAATGTCTGACACTTGCAGGATATTTCCTCCGTTTTGAGACTCCTGGCCTTCCTGCCTGTTACCCTCTCAACGACAAAACAATGTTTTATATCTTCCTCCACTAGCTTTGTTTGTAGTGATGCTTTCTAAGGCCCACTTGACTTCACATTCCAGGATGTCTGGCTCTAGGTCAGTGATCACACCATTGTGATTATCTGAGTCGTGAAGATCTTTTTTGTACAGTTCTTCTGTGTATTCTTGCCACCTCTTCTTAATATCTTCTGCTTCTGTTAGGTCCATACCATTTCTGTCCTTTATCGAGCCCATTTTTGCATGAAATGTTCCCTTGGTATCTCTCATTTTCTTGAAGAGATTTCTAGTATTTCCCATTCTGTTGTTTTCCTCTATTTCTTTGCATCCTTCTACTAGTGGAGGTGATGGAATTCCAGTTGAGCTATTTAAAATCCTGAAAGATGATGCTGTGAAAGTGCTGCACTCAATACGCCGGCAAATTTGGAAAACTCAGCAGTGGCCACAGGACTGGAAAAGGTCAGTTTTCATTCCAATCCCAAAGAAAGGCAATGTCAAAGAATGCTCAAACTACCGCACAATTGCACTCATCTCACATGCTAGTAAAGTAATGCTCAAAATTCTCCAAGCCAGGCTTCAGCAATACATGAACCGTGAACTTCCTGATGTTCAAGCTGGTTTTAGAAAAGGCAGAGGAACCAGAGATCAAACTGCCAACATCCGCTGGATCATCGAAAAAGCAAGAGAGTTCCAGAAAAACATCTATTTCTGCTTTATTGACTATGCCAAAGCCTTTGACTGTGTGGATCACAATAAACTGTGGAAAATTCTTCAAGAGATGGGAATACCAGACCACCTGACCTGCCTCTTGAGAAACCTATATGCAGGTCAGGAAGCAACAGTTAGAACTGGACATGCAACAGACTGGTTCCAAATAGGAAAAGGAGTATGTCAAGGCTGTATATTGTCACCCTGCTTATTTAACTTATATGCGGAGTACATCATGAGAAACACTGGGCTGGAAGAAACACAAGCTGGAATCCAGATTGCTGGGAGAAATATCAATAACCTCAGATATGCAGATGACACCACCCTTATGGCAGAAAGTGAAGAGGAACTAAAAAGCCTCTTGAGGAAAGTGAAAGAGGAGAGTGAAAAAGCTGGCTTAAAGCTCAACATTCAGAAAACGAAGATCATGGCATCCAGTCCCATCACTTCATGGGAAATAGATGGGGAAACAGTGGAAACAGTGTCAGACTTTATTTCTCTGGGCTCCAAAATGACTGCAGATGGTGACTGCAGCCATGAAATTAAAAGACGCTTACTCCTTGGAAGGAAAGTTATGACCAACCTAGATAGCATATTCAAAAGCAGAGACAGGAGAAGGACATGGCAACCCACTCCAGTATTCTTGCCTGGAGAATCCCATAGACAGAGGAGCCTGGCAGGCTACAGTCCATGGGGTCGCAAGAGTCGGACACGACTTAGTGCACTGTCTCACCCCAGAGATCCTGCCACATATACCACAAAAACCAAACATCCCCCAATGACCTTGGCCCCACTGTTCCAATCACTCCCAGGTGGGAATTCAGGCACATGTCCACAGAGGTCACAGACAACATACACACAGTTCTGTTATGTCCCATATATTACCCTTTCATGTCCCAAGGAAGACATTTTCTCTTAGAGATTTTCATTTAGTGTATCTTTAAAAAATCTTGTGTTAAACTTGCCTCCATCTTTTTCTTGGCTAAGGACAACCCAGAAATGGCCCTTTTATGTCTGTGATGTTGCCATTCACAGCTTTCTTGATAGGCCTAGTACAATCTTGGAACAGGGTTGCTGTATGCTGAGTGTCAGACGGTAGCTCTTAGCTTTGCCTATCTTAGGTAGTTATGCTGTGCATTTTTTATTGGTGTACCATGTTTGATTTGTCCCTAATACCTTTGAAGTTTTTCTGAGAAATGAATAATGCAACATGAACTTATTAAAATACATTTTAAGCCTTTAAAAAAAAAAAAAAACCAAAAGCAGAGACATTACTTTGCCAACAAAGGTTCGTCTAGTCAAGGCTATCGTTTTTCCTGTGGTCATGCATGGATGTGAGAGTTGGACTGTGAAGAAGGCTGAGCGCCGAAGAATTGATGCTTTTGAACTGTGGTGTTGGAGAAGACTCTTGAGAGTCCCTTGGACTGCAAGGAGATCCAACCAGTCCATTCTAAAGGAGATTAGTCCTGGGTGTTCTTTGGAAGGACCGATTCTAAAGCTGAAACTCCAGTACTTTGGCCACCTCATGCGAAGAGTTGACTCACTGGAAAAGACTCCGATGCTGGGAGGGTTGGGGGCAGGAGGAGAAGGGGACGACAGAGGATGAGATGGCTGGATGGCATCACTGACTCAATGGACGTGAGTCTGAGTGAACTCTGGGAGTTGGTGATGGACAGGGAGGCCTGGCGTGCTACGATTCATGGGGTTGCAAAGAGTCGGACATGACTGAGTGACTGAACTGAACTGAATATATCTTCCTATAAGGTATTTATTAGTTCTAATGAGGAAAATATTAACTTTACAGTGAAGCATAGCAGACACTACCTTAACCAGGTGATCAAGGTTACATGTCACCAGTATTAAGACATGTCAGCATCAGATATCTCCTGATATGAGGTACTAAAAAGGACATAACATCATTTCTGCAGTATCCTTACCAAATATGCATAACATCAATATAATCATGACAAAATATCAGAGAAACCCCAATTAGGGACATTGTACAAAATAACTGACCAATGAGAACTGTCACAGTTAGGAACAGATTAAGGATACATAACAAAGTGCAATGTGAGATCCTAGATCATAAAAAGACATTAGTTGGACAGATGGAGAAAATCAAATAAGGTCTGCACATCAGCTAATATTACTGCATCAATATTATTTTCTTAGTTAACTTTTCTATGGTTATGTAAGATGTTAACATCGGGGGAGCTAAGTGAAGGATATATGGGAACTCTTTTACTATTTGACTTTTCTATAAACCGAAAAAGGCTTTTTAAAAAAGAGCTAATTGTAAATTTCCTGGCAGTCTAGTAGTTAGGATTCCATGCTTTCACAGTGGAGGGCCCAGGTTCAATCCCTAGTTGGGGAACTAAGATCCCACAAGTCACATGGCATGGCCAAAACAACAACAAAAAACAAAAAAGAGAGCTAATTGTCCTAATTTGTATTAATACTCTGAACATTCTAAATTTTCTAAGTTTATCATTTATATTTGTTTCTCTATAAATTTTCTTTTTGTTTACCCACTTTTTAATTGGATTACTGACTTAAGTATACTAAGAAAACTATATGAATTCTATATTGAAGAAATTAGCTCCTGTATGTGGCAAATTATTTTCCAGTTTGACCTTTGATTTTTTTTTATGGTGGGTTACTGTGTTTATGTGTATATAGATTTTTTAAATGATTTCTGCTGACCTGTAGGCAGAAAATAAGGAATAGTAGTCAAGTGGCTTTAAGTTATCAATAGTAATCCAAAGACAACAGAATAGGAATATTTTATGGAAATGACTTTAAGAAACTTTCTTTCCTCCATTAAAAGTTACATTTATTTAAACATTTACATACAGTAAAATTCATCCATTCTGGTGTACAATTCTAGGAGTTACCATTCTGGTGTACAATTCTAGGAGTTATCACAAATGCATACACTCATGTAATTATAATCAAGATACAGAAAATTTCCATTATTAAATAAATTCCTTGTGCTACTCTCTTATTTTTAACCCGTCATCCACTAACTTGTTCTGTTCCATAGTTTTGTCCTTTTCAGAATGTTATATAAATGGAATCTAACAGTAAGTAGCCTTTTGAGTTTGGCTCTTTTACTTAGCAAAATGCATGTGAACTCTATCCAAGCTGTTGCATGTATCATATAGCTCATCATAGTTTTTATTGCTGAGTAGGATTCCCTTGTATGGGTATACCACAGTTTATCTACACACCAGTTGAGGGACATTCTCTGTTTTTATTTTCCCTTATTGTTAATGGTCTGTAGGTCTAGTAAAGGGCAGAGGTGAGATTTTATACAACAGGAAGAAGTTTCTTCTGAAAAGTCCACCTTAGAAGTATGCTCCTAGGTAACATGTGCAAAAGGTTATACCAGGATAACTTACTTCTTGTCCTTTAAACTATATTTAAAATTAGAGTTAATCCAAAGTGAGCAGTTTATCAAAGGAATAGATGTTTTTCCTGAGTATAGTTAGATGATATCCTCAGAGCAGGCCTGACAAATATTCTGAAATGCAAATCATTGGCAGAGTATTAAATTTTTCTTTATTAAAAAACTGAAAAAAGTAAAAATCAGCCCAAATCACACTTTAAAAATTTTATAAAGCAAAAGTCCCTTTTCAGTCTATCCAATCACATCTCTAAAAGTTTTACAATTTGGTATGTATATTTTCCAGGTTTTTCCTAAGTTTATTCAGAAATATCTATATATACATATATCATATATATACAAATGCTTTTGTTTATAAAAAAAAGTATTCACATATACATATATATTACTTTTTAACTTATTACAAAATCCTAGACACTATACAGATCAGAATGCATTAATAGATATACCTCCATTATTTTAATGGCTGTACAGTATTCCACCAAATGGATGCATCATAATTTATCCATTCTCACACTGACAGACATTTAGGTTGTACCCACTATTTCAGTGTGTGTGACTTTATTAAAATATAATTTGGATATCATAAAATTCACCCATTTAAAGTATATAATTCATGGTTTGTACTATAATAAACAAGTTGTACAATCATCATCACAATCAATTTTAGAACATTTTCATCAAGTTCTAAAGAAACCCTATACACTTCAGCTATTGCCCCAGCCCTAAGCAACCACTAATCTACTTTCTGTCACTATATATTTGGAATCATATAATATACAGTCTTTTGGAATAGTTGCTTTCATTTAGCATGTTTTCAGCATCCTTTCATATTATAGCATATTTACCAGATATGTTCCCTCCTCTTCTACTTTTTGGAAGAATTTTTGAAGAATTTGTATTAATTCTTCTTTAATGTTTGTGATAATTAATCTGATAATCCATTTATGTTTATGCTTTTCTTTTTGGGTATTTAAAAAGTTTTAATTAACCTCTTATTATAGGTATTTTCAGAGTTTCTTTGTTCTCCCTTTCTCAACAATTGGTTTCAGTAATTTGTGTCTTTCTAGGAATGTGTTCATTACAAATAAGTTATCTAATCTATTGGCATAAAATTGTTCATGATGTTCCTTCATAATTTTCTTTAAATTTCTATAAGATTTGTAGTAATGTTTCCCTCCTTCATTTCTGATCCTAGCAATTTGAGTCTTTTTTTTTTTTCAATTTTGTTGGTCTTTACATAGAGCCAACTTCGGGTTTCATTAACTTTTTATTCTCTATGCCATTTACTTATCTAATCTTTCATATTTCCTTCCTTCTGCTTTTTCTAGTTAGTTTTCTTCTCTTTGTCCAGTGTCTTAATGTACAAAGTGAGGTTATTGATATGTGATATTTCTTCTTTTTAATTACAAGCATTTACACTTATAAAATTTTCTGTAAGCATTGCTTTAGGTGCATCCCATAAGTTTTGGGATGTTGTATGTTCATTTTCACTCATCTCAAATTAACCTTGTAACTCCTTCTTTGACATATTGGTCATTTAAAAATGTATCTAATTTCTATTTGTGTCTCCTGACTTTCTGTTATTGATTTCTAACAGAAGTTTCATTCTATGTGGTCAGAGAACAAACTTTGCATAGTTTGATACACTTTAATTGACCATGATTTGATTAATGGTATGTGATACAGCTATGATTTTTCCAGTAGTCATGTATGGATGTGAGAGCTGGACCATAAAGAAGGCTGAGTGCTGAAGAACAGATGCTCTCAAACTGTGGTGCTGGAGAAGACTCTTGCGAGCCCCTTGGACTACAAGGAGATCAAATCAGTCAATCCTAAAGGAATTCAACCCTGAATATTCATTGGACGAACTGATGCTGAAGCTGAAGCTGAAGCTCCAATACTTTGGCCACCTGATGTGAAGAGGCAACTCATTTGAAAAGACCCTGATGTTGGGAAAGATTGAGGGCAGGAAGAGAAGTGGGTGACAGAGGATGAGATGGTTGGATGGTGTCACTGACTCAATGGACATGTATTTGAGCAAAATCTGGGAGATAGTCAAAGACAGGGATGCCTGGTGTGCTATAGTCCATGGGGTTGCAAAGAGTTGGGCAAGAATGAGTGACTCAACAACAACAAAATGTGATATGGTCTATCCTGGAGATGTTTCATGTGTATTTGAGAAGAATGTGTGTTTTGCTCTTGTTAGGTGAAGTGTTCTATAAGTATCTTTAAGGTTTAGTTGATTTATAGCATTATTCAAGTCTTCTATTCCTTTGTTCATAATTCTGTCTAGTTCTTAATGAAAATGGGATACTTATTCCCCGACTTTTTGTTGTATACTTTTATATTTCTCCATTCATTTCAGTTTTTGATCCATGTATTTTGGTACTCTGTTGTTAGATGCATATGTGTTTATAATAGATGTCACTATCTACAGCAATTTTTTTTTGCTTTAAAGCTCATTTTAAATAGACTTTAGATCACGATGGTATGATCACTGACCTAGAGCCAGACATCCTGGAATGTGAAGTCAAGTGGGCCTTAGAAAGCATCACTACAAGCAAAGCTAGTGGAGGTGATGGAATTCCAGTTGAGCTATTCCAAATCCTGAAAGATGATGCTGTGAAAGTGCTGCACTCAATATGCCGGCAAATTTGGAAAACTCAGCAGTGGCCACAGGACTGGAAAAGGTCAGTTTTCATTCCAATCCCAAAGAAAGGCAATGCCAAAGAATGCTCAAACTACCACACAATTGCACTCATCTCACACGCTAGTAAAGTAATGCTCAAAATTCTCCAAGCCAGGCTTCAGCAATATGTGAACCGTGAACTTCCTGATGTTCAAGCTGGTTTTAGAAAAGGCAGAGGAACCAGAGATCAGATTGCCAACATCCGCTGGATCATGGAAAAAGCAAGAGAGTTCCAGAAAAGCATCTATTTCTGCTTTATTGACTATGCCAAAGCCTTTGACTGTGTGGATCACAATAAACTGTGGAAAATTCTTCAAGAGATGGGAATACCAGACCACCTGATCTGCCTCTTGAGAAATTTGTATGCAGGTCAGGAAGCAACAGTTAGAACTGGACATGGAACAACAGACTGGTTCCAAATAGGAAAAGGAATTCGTCAAGGCTGCATATTGTCACCCTGTTTATTTAACTTATATGCGGAGTACATTATGAGAAACGCTGGGCTGGAAGAAACACAGCTGGAATCAAGATTGCCGGAAGAAATATCAATAACCTCAGATATGCAGATGACACCACCCTTATGGCAGAAAGTGAAGAGGATCTAAAAAGCCTCTTGATGAAAGT
Organism: Bos mutus; assembly: GCF_027580195.1. Taxonomy (NCBI): domain Eukaryota; kingdom Metazoa; phylum Chordata; class Mammalia; order Artiodactyla; family Bovidae; genus Bos; species Bos mutus. The sequence goes on from NC_091646.1 coordinate 106,828,064, forward strand.
GAAAGTGGAGAGTGAAAAAGTTGGCTTAAAGCTCAACATTCAGAAAACGAAGATCATGGCATCCAGTCCCATCACTTCATGGGAAATAGATGGGGAAACAGTGGAAACAGTGTCAGACTTTATTTCTCTGGGCTCCAAAATGACTGCAGATGGTGACTGCAGCCATGAAATTAAAAGATGCTTACTCCTTGGAAGGAAAGTTATGACCAACCTAGATAGCATATTCAAAAGCAGAGACATTACTTTGTCAACAAAGCTTCGTCTAGTCAAGGCTATCGTTTTTCCTGTGTTCACGTATGGATGTGAGAGTTGGACTGTGAAGAAGGCTGAGCACCGAAGAATTGATGCTTTTGAACTGTCGTGTTGGAGAAGACTCTTGAGAGTCCCTTGGACTGCAGGGAGATCCAACCAGTCCATTCTGAAGGAGATCAGCCCTGGGATTTCTTTGGAAGGAATGATGCTAAAGCTGAAACTCCAGTACTTCGGCCACCTCATGCAAAGAGTTGACCCATTGGAAAAGACTCTGATGCTGGGAGGGATTGGGGGCAAGAGGAGAAGGGGACGACAGAAGATGAGATGGCTGGATGGCATCACTGACTCGATGGATATGAATCTCAGTGAACTCCAGGAGTTGGTGATGGACAGGGAGGCCTGGCGTGCTGCGATTCATGGGGTCGCAAAGAGTTGGACACGACTGAGCGACTGATCTGATCTGAATAGTATAGCCACTCCAGCTTTCTAATACTTGCCATTTGCCTGATATTTATATCCTTTAACCTTCAATCTGTATCTTTGAATCTAAAGTGTGACTACAATAAATAGCATAGAGGTAAGTCTTGTTTGTTTTTCCCATTTGATGATCTCTGCCTTTTGACTAGATTGTTTAATCCATTCATACTTATGTCTCAAGTTTTTATTTCTCCATTCCTCTTTTTACTTTCTTTTGCATTAGACATTTTCTAATAAGACATTTAAGTGTATTTAATATTTTTACTAAATATTTTTAGCTATTTTGTTAGTGGTTGCTCTAGGGTTTACCATACACGTCTTAACTGGCTTCAGCTATATACTAACTAAATTCCAATGAGATATAAAAACCTTATTCCTATGTAAACCTATTCCTTTTCTTATTTTTGTGATATTATTGTTAGTAGTGTTATCTCTACATGTTATAAACCCAGTAATATGTCATTATAATTATTACTTAGTATAATTTTATGTCTTTTAAAGAAGCTGACAGAAGAAAGAGCAAGTATATTATTTATAGCTTTTTTATATTAACCTTCTTATTTCCTATTTCTTGTTACTTTCACTTGTTCCTATGGATTTGAGTTATCACCTGGAGTCATTAATTCAATACAGCTTTGTTTCTACCTTTGTCTTGCTATTGGTAAATATATTAGTTTTATATGTAATAGATCTAATAATGCAATTACATATATATTGCTTGATAAAATAGCTTTTAAAATCAATTAAGAAAGAAAAATGTATTTTGACTATCTAATTACACAATTACCTTTACCAGTGCTAATTTTTTGTATGTGTAGATTCAAATTACTGTCTGAGGTCACCTGCTTTCTACCTGAAGAACTTCTTTTGATATTTCCTGCTAGTCAGGTCTGACAGCAACATTTTCTCCCAGTTTTTGACTGTGTGGGAGTGTCTTCATTTCATCTTCATTCTTGATAAACAGTTTTATTGAATAGGGAATCTATGTTGACAGTTCTTTTTCATTTCAACACTCTGAGTAAATTTTCCCACTACCACCTCCTTTGTTTCTGATGAGAACTTATCTGTTATTGAAGTTTCCTTGTAAATGATGCTTCATCTATCTCATTTTGCTTTCAAAAGTTTCATCTTTGGGTTTTAGCATTCTTATTGTGGTGTGTTTGTGGATTTCTTGTTTATTTTACTTGGGATTCATTGAGATCTCTTGGATGTGTAGATAGTTTCTTATCAAATTTGGGGTGTTTACAGCCATTATGTATTGGAATATCTTTTTCTGCTCCTTTCTTTCTCTGACATTCCCATTATAAGTACATTAGAGTGCTTAATGGTTGTATACTCTGTTATGTTTTCATTCTTTTTTCTTTCTGATCTTCATCCTGGATACGATCAAATTTAATTATCACAATCCAATGAAGTAATATTACTATCCTCATTTTTACAGATGAAAAAAATTGAGGCTCAGATTTAATGACTTGCCAAAGTCATAGAGTGGTTAAATATGGCTGTGGAGTTCAAACAGGTCTGATTCCAAAGTTTATACTACTTCCTCCATATCATGTCATTTTTCTATTCTCCAGCAACTATAAACAAACAACTGGGGGACTTGGGGCTGGCTGCCTCTCTTCTAGAAAGCTCTTTCTTTCTACCCTCCTTTGGTATTCTTTGCTAGTATGTTCCTCTTCTAAAATTCATATATTTAATTCCTAACATGTACTGACAATGATTCAATGCTTATTGCTTTGAATTCAATCATTATTCAATGGTAGCTAGTGTAAATAATTGTGAGAACATTAATGTTTTGATCTAAATTCTTTCATTAGAAAAAATGAACAGCTTTTTGAAGATACTGATAACTTAATAGGGAGTGTGCATTAAATATTTTCTGAGTAACCTATGAAAACTACCTACTGTTACTGCTGAAGGTCTAATTCAACAGCATTTGCTGACGTTTAGGCCCCTGGTCACTTATTTACTAGGTGAATAAAATTAGGGACAAGTGGGCTCTAGATATAAATATTTCAACATTTACTTAGTTTTTTTAGTTTTATATATATATAGGAGGCAGTCTTAGAAAGAATGTCATCTCTAGGGACAAATATATAAGACCTCATATAAATTACAATGATTTAAAAAATCCTTGGAAGAAATCTACTGTAATTTATCCTGAGAAAATGATACTCTTTATAACCAACCCTCTATACTCATTATATTGTCTATCCTAGATAATCTTTGATTATAGAAAGTGTATTCTGCCAATTCTTTCCAAAAGCTGAAAGGGATTGTCTTAATTTTGCTTTCTTTCCCTCAGTTTCTCTTCTTCAATTCCAAACAAACTGCTCTCTATACACAAAACCTAGATCCTAAATTCTGATGTAAAAAGACCTCCTGGGACTCACAGTTTTTGTATCTTCTAACTGCCACTGATTTCAGTAGTATTATCTGTAGTAGATGATATTAGAGAAGCAGCCTGGAGATCTGGCCGTTGCTTTTTGTTCTTTCCAAATTCTATCACCAATATTTTCCCACGTAGCTTATATCCATTTACTAGACGCAACGCTTGCCATGCTATTTCTGTATCTAAAAGAGAAAGAAAACCACCAGTTTATGTATGGCTTAATAATTCAATTTTATTCCAAGTCTAGTTTATGTTGTTTTGCCTTGGAGTACAATGTAGGCTATAAGGTCATGTAGTTATTTGAGTTTATTGTGTTTTCCACAATCCCAAATTTGTATAACTCAGCAAGATTAAATAGCTAAGAATAATTACAATAGAATCTTTAAAAGGATGCTTGAGTATCTCCTAATTCAAGGATATAGGTAAAACAAAACAAAACAAGGATACAGACAGTGTGCTAAAGAGGGCTAAGCTACATCTAATAATACACAAACCTGTATCTTAGATAACACATTATAGGTGCTAAGAGAATGAAATAATTTTCAAAATAGAAAACACAGAAAGAAGTTATTATGGTACTGGGGACATTTTCCTATTAATACTTTTCCTTTTGATTAGACAGTGGTTTTCAGAGCCCTCACTTGGATAAGTTTAAGAATCCCTGTAGGCATATGGAAGCTTGAGGTGTAAGAGTATATAGGGTATAGCAGGAGGATTTAATTTATGGGTCTCAGAGTCTAGATGTGGGAAATTAGGAAGGAATGGACTTATCGCCCAGAGTCTGTCAGATCCTAAGTAGACAAGCAATGGTTTTAGATTGAACCAATTTATGTCTTATATGTATGCTCTACAAATTTTCAAATGTATTCATAACTAGTAAAACAGCTATTTATTTAAAAGTACTTAGTGTATAAAGCCTTTTTATTATATATATTTTCAACTAATGGATCATATTAGGTGGGGGGGTACATGAAATAATATTTTAAGTTTAAAAGGGTTCTTACACTTGAAAAGACTGAAAATCACTAGAGCTGAGGATACAAAAACGTTCAATGAGATAGGAAAGATGGTACAATGCTGTATAAGAAGACTGTAGGGGAATTTGGCATTGCTCATGTGCAAAAGCACTTGCCTTTAAATACATTACTATGCAGTATATAAATTATGATAGTTTAGGGATAATAAAAGGCACAGTTCCTACCTAGCCTCCACCAAAAAAGAAAGATAGTCTGGTCTGTCATAGAAACTGGAATTCCTATAGAGATACAACTTGTTTAATTACACTTTGTTTTATTATGCTTTGCAGATAATGTGTTCTTTCCAAATTGAAGGGTTTTAGCAACCCTGAACTGTTAGATGATAGTATTTTTTACTAAGAAAGTATTTTTAAATCAAGATATGTACATTGTTTTTTGGACTAAATACTACTGCTCACTTAATATACTACAGTATAGTATAAACACAAGGCTTCTCAGGTGGCTCAGAGGTAAAGAATCTGCCTGCAGGAGATCCAGGAGACGTGGGTTTGATCCCTGCATTGGGAAGATCCCATGGAGGAGGAAATGGCAACCCATTCCAGTATTCTTGCCTGGAAAATTCCATGGAGAGAGGAGCCTGGTGGGCTACAGTCCATGGGGTCACAAAGAGTCAGACACAACTGAGTGACAGTGCATGCATGCATGCACCCTTTCTTCCAGTCTATGGTGATAATCTGCCTCCGATAGTGTAAATATAACTTTTATATGTACCGCTACTGCTAAGTCACTTCAGTTGTGTCCAACTCTGTGCGACCCCATAGATGGCAGCCCACCAGGCTCCCCCATCCCTGGGATTCTCCAGGCAAGAATACTGGAGTGGGTTGCCATTTCCTTCTCCAATGCATGAAAGTGAAAAGTGAAAGTGAAGTCACTCAGTCGTGTCCGACTCTTCGAGACCCCATGGACTGCAGCCTACCAGGCTCCTTCGTCCATGGGATTTTCCAGGCAAGAGTACTGGAGTGGGGTGCCATTGCCTTCTCCATTATATGTACTAGGAAAACAAAAAATTCATGCAACTCACTTTATTGAGATAATTCACCTTATTGCAGTGGTCTGGAATTGAATCTGCCGTATCCCTGAGACATGCCTGTATTATTCTTCCCTATGGTTTAGGATACTGAAGTCATGTATTAGGATGCAAACAACAGTTAAACAATATATCACCCACTAGTTAATTATGAATTACTAATTAATTAGCATAATATAGCATAATATCACAATAGCTTGCAGTCTTACTCCTAAAGGAATAAGGCATAATGCAACTATGAGTGTTCTGATAAGAATACCAATATATTAATAATCGATGTAATTATAACTTGGACTAGAAATATTACTTTCAGCAGAGGGAAAGTAAATTTTGATACAGTGAGTAGGAAGTGCCAAATTGGGGAAAAGAGAGAACAATGGTGTAAGGTGGTGGTGCACTGTCAAAGAAGGAGAGGAAACACAGAAGGGAGAATAGAAAAAAAAAAAAGAACATGTTTTCCTAAGTTCTCTTTCCTTCCTCTGATATGCTTCTTTTGTGGGCTATATTTAAATTAGAGAGGGCATATGTAGTTGCTAATGAACTTATTAGTGACTCAGCCATAACTGAGTAATTATCCAGATGAAGCTACTTACTGGGAAAAGTGATAAAAGCCTGCCCCCTCATTCGTCCAGTCATCATTCGGAATTGAATTGGAGGTCCTTTCTTTTCCTGGAACCGAGCGAATAATGAGACAAGATCTCTTTCAGTCACCCGAGGGCTAAGGTTCTTCAGGTATAACACCTAATACAAACCAAGGATCAACAGAAATATCACATTAGAGAGATAAGGAAACTATTTCATTGTGGAAGGACTTAGTTTCAGATAAAGGTGGTGGATTGAATACATGCATCTAATTTCAATCCCTCCAAAAACCTTTAAAACTATAGGGACTTTTTAAAAAAGTAAGGAAGAACAAGGAAATGAGGCAATAGCAACAATATTCTGGAAGCTGTAAAATAACTGAACAAGCATACTTGAGAAAGCTGAATCTTAAATCAGCAGTGGGGGAAACCAAGAACTAACCCAATCTACATCTAAGAATCCTGAAACGTTTTAGGAACTGATATATTCTAGTGTCTCTGGAAATGGATATAAAGAGCTGGAGTTAAGATAAAGTGGTTATGTTAAAAGTTCTTTAAAAGATTAGATTATATCTTTAAACACCCTCCCCTACAAAATGCTACTGGGTAAAGACCACTCCCAATCCTGCTGTATACTGAAGGTTCATTCTCTGAACATGGGGAATGTTAGACACCATTGAGGATGTGAATACTGTTCCTGAAAACTAGGCTTTAAGAGAAATGATGCATTCTGAATGATGAGGATATCCAAAACATTTTCCTTCATTTGGCTCCTACAATGCTGGTGGTACCCTCCCCAAGTGAGAGTTCTGAAGTCTTTTCTGGGAAATCTAATCAGCCCCAAGAGGAAAGGTCTAAAAATGCTGATTTAGAATGGGGAATTTCTCCAACAAATGAATGAGCCAGATGACTTTAAGTGAAACTTAAATTCAATAAGGATCACTCATTTGATCAGAGCTTCCAATCCGTTTTTGGCTCCTACTCATAAATATGAGCAGAAATTATCAGGCATCTGAAAAAAGCAACTAATGTGAAAAAGACAGAACAAAAAATAAATAAAAGCAAGTGGGAGAAAACAGAAACTATGCAAGGAGAAAAAAAAAAAATAACTTCAAAGAGCCATCACTAATATCCTCAGAGAAAGAAGAGAAAATATTTCATCTATTAGGAATGAAATGCTTTTTTAAAAAGAAACATTCAAGAAAATAAACAAAAAGAGCTCTTAAATGTGATGGAACTTTAGTTCTCATTGGCTTAAAATAGATTATTACAAGGTGTTTTAAGTAAGTACCTTTGTAATCATAGTTAAAATACCTATAGAAGGCACACAAAATGAGAAAGGAAAAAGGCAATTCACTACCAAAAAATTAGCAATAAGGGCTATAAAACAGAAAACCACTAATAAATGGCAATAGTAAATCCTCTCTGTCAATAATTACTTTACATATAAATGGATTAAACTCCCTAGTCAAAGACATAGAGTGGTTAAACAAACACAAAACAAAATGTGACTAAGTGCTGTCTACAAGAAACTCACTTTAGATTTAAGGCCATACACAGGCTGGAAAAGAAAGGATAAAAAGAGAAATTCCACGCAAATTGCAACCAAAAAAGAATAAGGTTGGCCATGTTTAATCAAGATAAAATAGACTTGAAGTCAAAAACTTTCAAAAGAGATGAAAAAGGACATTATATAATGATAAAAGGGTAGACATAATGACTATAAATATATATGCACACAACATCAGAGCACTTAAATATATGAGCAAACATTGAGAAAACTGAAGGGGGGTATAAGCAGCAACACAATACTACTAGGAGATTTCAATACCTCACTTTCAGTAGCAAAAGAAAAACTAGAAAATTCACAAATATGTGGAAACTAAACAACATAATCTAGAAAAACCAATGGGTCAAAAAAGAAATCAAAAGGTAAATTAGAAAATACCTTGATACAAAGGAATATGAAACCACAACATACCAAAATTTATGGAATGCAACTAGGTCAATACTAAAAAGGAAGTTTATAGCATTAAATGCCTACATTAAACAAGGGGAAAGCTCTCATACTACTTTGCATTTTAAGGAGCTAGAAAAAAAAAACAAACTAAGCTCAAAGTTATTGGACAGAAATAATAAAGTTTACACAGAAATAATTGACATAGAGATTAGGAAAATAATAGAAAAAAATCAACCAAACTAAGAGCTGTTTTTTAAAAAGATCAACAAAATTGACTACTTTTAGCTAGGCTAAGAAAAAAGAGAAGACTCAAATAAAATTCAGAATAAAAGAGGAGACTTTACAATTGATGCCACAGAAATAAAAAAGGATTATGAGAGACTACTCTGACAATTATATGCCAACAAATTGGATAATCTAGAGAAAATGATAAATTCCTAGAAACATAAACCTACCAAGATGAAATCATGAAGAAACAGAAAATCTGAATAGACTTATAACTAGCAATAAAATTATTCAGTAATTAAAAATCTCCCAACAAAGAAAAGCCCAAGACCAGATGGCTTCACAGGTGAATTCTACCAAATATTTAAAGAATTAATACCAATCCTCCTAAAATGCTTCCAAAAACTTGAAGAGGCAGGAACACTTCCAAACTAATTTTATCAGGCCAGCATTAACATCACCCAAAACAGAAAAAGATATTATAAGAAATGAAAACTAAAGGCTAATATCCGTGATGAATACACATGTAAAAATTCTTAACAGAAAAGTAGTAAACTGAATTTAAAAGCATATTAAAAGGATCATGGCCAAATGTGATTTATCCCTGGGTGAAAGGATGGTTCAACATATGAAAATCAATCAATATCATATAGCACATTAATAGAATGAAGGATAAAAATCACAAATCATTTCAATAGACATCAATGGACAGATCTTCCAGACAGAAAATCAGTAAGGCGACAGAGATACTAAATGACACAATAGAACAGCTAGACTTAATTGTTATTTTCAGGACATTAAATTAAAAATAAACCCAGAATACACATCCTTTTCAAGTGCACATAAAACATTCTCTATGATAGACCACAAACTAGGACACAAAATAGGCCTCAAGAAATTTAAGAGGCCAGGGATTATTTCAAGCATCTTTTTGACTACAATAGCATGAAACTAGAAATCAGCCACAGAAAGAGAAATTAGGAAAAAAGATAACATAGAAACATAACAACATGCTACTAAAGAAACTAATAGGTTAACAGTGTAATCAAAGAGAAAATTAAAAAATATCTTGAGACAAATGACAATGAAAACTCAACCAGTTGCAGAAAAGGTAGTCCAAAGAGGGAACTTCATAGTGATAAACGTTTTCCTCAAAAAAAAAAAAAAGAAAAAAATCAAATAAACAACCTAAACTACCACCTAAAAGAATTAGAAAAAGAACAATCTAAAGTCAACAGAAGGAAGTAAATAATAAAAATCAGGGAGGAAATTAATAAAATAAAGATAAAAATAGAAAAAAATGAATGAAAACAAGAACTGAAAAGGTAAACAAAATTGACAAACCTCTGGCCATGCTCAGTAAGAGAGAAGGCCCCAATTAAATAAGGAGAAATAACAACTGATATTGCAGAAATGCAAAAAAAAAAAAAAACACACAAGAATACTATGAACAATTATTTGCTAACAAACTGGACAACCTAGAAGAAATGGATAAGTTTCTAGAAACATACAGCCCACCAAAACTGAATCAAAAATAGATAGTTTGAACACATCAATCACTACAAGTGAAATAGAATCTGTAATTAAAAAACAACAACAACAAAAAACCTCCCTGCAAACAGAAGTTCAGGACTGGATGTCTTCACTGGGGAATTCTACCAAACATACAAAGAAGAACTTATATTGATTCTTCTCAAACTCTTCCAAAAGATTGAAGAGGAAGGAATACTACCAAAGTCATTCTATGAAGCCACTATTACTCTGATACCAAATCTAGACAAAAACACTACCAAAAAAGAAAATTACATTCATCTTTGATGAATACTTCCTGGTGGCTTCCCTGGTGGCTCAGACGGTAAACCGTCTGTCTACAGTGCAGGAGACCCAGGTTCAATCCCTGGGTTGGGAAGATCCCCTGGAGAAGGAAATGGCAATCCACTCCAGGACTATTGCCTGGAAAATCCCATGGACAGAGGAGCCTGGTAGGCTACAGCCCATGGGGTCACAAAGAGCTGGACATGACTGAATGACTTCACTTTCTTTCTTTCACTTTCATGAATACAGATGCAAAAAATCCTCAACCAAATATTAGCAAAACAAATCCAACAACACATAAAAAAAGATCATACACCATGATCAAGTAGGATTTATCCCAGGGTCATAAGGATGGTTCAACATATGTAAATCATTCAGTGTGATACATCACATCAACATAAGAAAAGATAAAACTCACATAATCATCTCAATATATACAGAAAAGCATTTGATAAAATTCAGCATCCATTCATGATAAAAAACTCTTTATCAAAGTGGGTCTAGAGAGAACATATCTCAACATAATACAGTAAGTCACCTACATAATCCGTTCCAAGAGCACAATTATAAGTTCAATTTGTTCATAAGTCCAACAAAGTTATCCCAGGTACCCAGCTTAACACAACTGGCTATATAGTACTGTATTGTAATAGGTTTACAATACTTTTCACACAAATAATGCATAAAAAACAAGCAGAAAAAATAAAGAAGATATCTTTAATATTATAATACAGTACCTTGAAAAGTACAGTAGTACAGTACAACAGCTGGCATATAGGGGCTGGCATTGAGTGAACAGGCAAGAAGAGTTACTGACTAGAGGAGGGAGAGGAGCTAGGAGATGGCAGAGCTGAAGGATCATCAGAAATAGGAGATGGAGGGCAGGTTACAATTTCACTCCCACCTGACATTGATGATACACACTTTCACATCTTTGAGAGTTTGCAACTTGAAGGTTCGCATGTAGGGGACTTACTGTAAAAGCTATTTATGACAAACCCCCAGCCATTGCTCAATAGTGAAAAGCTGAAAGCCTACCTATTAAAATCTGGAGCAAGACAATGATGCCCACTATTACCATTTCTATTCAACATAGTATTCTAGCCATAGCAATAAAACAAGAAAAATAAAAGGTATCCAAAAATGGAACAGAAGAGGTAAATTTGCCATTATATACAGATGACATTATACTATATATAGAAAACCCTAAAGACTTCACCCTTATAGCAGACAGTAAAGCAGAACTAAAGAGCCTCTTGATGAAAGTGAAAGAGGAGAGTGAAAAAGTTGCCTTAAAGCTCAACATTCAGAAAACTAAGATCATGGCATCCGGTCCCATCACTTCATGGCAAATAGATGGGGAAACAGTGGAAACAGTGGCTGACTTTATTTTTCTGGGCTCAAAAATCACTGCAGATGGTGACTGCAGCCATGAAATTGAAAGAAACTTACTCCTTGGAAGGAAAGTTATGACCAACCTAGACAGCATATTAAAAAGCAGAGATATTACTTTGCCAACAAAGGTCCGTCTAGTCAAGGCTATGGTTTTTCCAGTAGTCATGTATGAATTTGAGAGTTGGACTACAAAGAAAACTGAGCGCTGAAGAATTGATGCTTTTGAACTGTGGTGTTGGAGAAGACCCTTGAGAGTCCCTTGGACTGCAATGAGATCCAACCAGTCCATCCTAAAGGAGATCAGTCATGGGTGTTCATTGGTAGGACTGATGTTGAAGCTGAAACTCCAATACTTAGGCCACCTGATGAGAAGAGCTGACTCATTTGAAAACGACAGAGGATGAGATGGTTGGATGGCATCATTGACTCAATGGACATGGGTTTGGGTGAACTCTGGGAGCTGGTGATGGACAGGGAGGCCTGGCGTACTGTGGTTCATGGGGTTGCAAAGAGTCGGAAACAACTGAGTGACTGAACTGAACTGAACTGAAAGACTCCACACAAAATCTCCTAAGCAAATTCAGCAAATTAGCAGGATATAAGAACCAATAAGCAAATTCAGCAAAGTAGCAGGATACAAGATTAACTTACAGAAACCTGTTCCTTTCTTTACAATAAACATATCAGAAAGGGAAAATAGAAAAAAAAATCCTTTTAAGACTGCATAAAAATCAAATACTTTGGAATTAAATTTGACCAAGGAAATGAAAGACTTATATGCTGAAAACTGTAAACACTGATAAAAGAAGATGATTTTAAGAAATGGGAAGATACACCATATTCTTGGATTGGAAAAATTAATATGGTTAAAATGGCCATACTACCCAAAGCAATCTACAGGTTTAATGCATCCCTATCAAATTACCCATGACATTTTTCACAGACTAGAACAAATAAGTCTAATACTTATGATGAACCAAAAAAGACCCAGAATTGGCAAAATAATCCTGAAGATAAAGAACAAAGCAGAAGGCATAACTCTCCAAGACTTCAGACAATTACAAAGCTACAGTAATCAAAAGAGTGGTACTGGCACAAAAACATACATATAGATCAACAGAATAGAATAGAGAGTCCAGAAATAAACCCACACACCTATAGTCAATTAATCTTCAATAAAGGAGGCAAGCTATACAATGGAGAAAAGACAGTCTCTTCAGCAAGTGGTGTTGGGAAAGTTGGACAGCCACATATAAATCAATAAAGTTAGAACACCCCCTCACACCATACACACAAAAAACTCAAAATGGCTTTAAGATTTACATATAAGACAGGACACCGTAAAACTCCTAGAAGAGAACATAGGCAAACATTCTCTGGCATAAAATGTGCCAATGTTTTCTTAGGTCAGTCTCTGAAGGCAATAGAAATACAAGCAAAAATAAACAAATGGAACCTAATCAAACTTATAGGCTTTTGTACAGCAAGGGAAACCATAAACAAAACTAAAAGACAACCTACATACTGGGAGAAAATATTTGCAAAAGATGTGACCGACAAAGGGTTAATTTAAAAAATATACATACAGCTCATAAAACTCAATAACAAAAAAACAAACAACCCAATCAAAAAGTGGGCAGAAGATCTAAGTAAAGAAGATCTTCACCAAAGAAGACATATGGATAGCCAATGAGCACATGAAAAGATGTTCAACACTGCTAATTAAAGAAATGCAAATCAAAACTACAATATGGTATTATGTCACTGGTCAGGATGACCTTCAACAAAAAGTCTACAAATAATAAATGCTGGAGTATGTAGAGAAAAGAAAATCCTCTTACACTGTTGGTGGGAATGTAAATTGGTGTATATGAAGAACATTACAGAGGTTCCTTAAAAAACTAAAAGTAGAGTTGCCATATGATCCAGCAATCCCACTCTTGGGCATATATCTGGAAAAAACTAATTCAAAAAGATACATGCACCTCAATGCTCATAGTAGTACTATATATAATAGCCAAGATATGGAAGCAAACTAAATATCCATCAACAGATGAATGGGAAGAAGATGTGGTATATATTAATATATACAATGGAATACTATGCTATGCTAAGTCACTTCAGTCATGTCCGACTCTGTGCGACCCCATAGACGGCAGCCCATCAGGCTCCCCCATCCCTGGGATTCTCCAGGCAAGAACACTGGAGTGGGCTGCCATTTCCTTCTCCAATGCATGAAAGTGAAAAGTGAAGTCGCTCAGTCGTGTCCGACTCTTAGTGACCCCATGGATTGCAGCCTAACAGGCTCCTCCGAATGGAATACTACTCAGCCATAAAAAATGAGATAATACCATTTGTGGCAACATGGATGGAACAAGAGATTGTCATAGCAGGTGAAGTAGGTCAGATAGAGAAAGAAAAATATCATATGATATCACTTACATGTGGAATCTAAAATATGATACAAATCACAAAACAAAAATAGACTCACAGACATAGAAAACAAACTTATGGTTATCAAAGAGGAAAGGCAGGGAGGAAGGATAAACTAGGAGTTTGGGATTAGCAGGTAGAAACTACTATATATAAAAAAGATAAACAACAAGACCCTACTATACAGCACAGGAAACTATATTTGATATCTTGCAACAAACTATAATGGAAAATAATCTAAAAATTATATATATATATAATATAAATATAAAAGTTGTTTTATATATATATATATAAAACTGAATCACTTTGCTGTACACCAGAAACTAACACAACATTGTAAATTAACTATATTTTAGTAAAAAAAAAAATATAAAAAGAAATTAATAGAGAAATAAATGGAAAGACATCCCATACTCAAAGACTGGAAATATTAATACTGTCAAAATGTGATACTAATCAAAGCAATCTACAGATTCAATGCAATTCTTATCAAAATACCAATGATGGTTTTTATGTAAATAAAAAATATCCTAAAATTCATATGAACCACAGAGACCATGAATAGACAAAGCAATCTTGAGGAAGAAGAACAAAGTAGTATGTGTTATATATCCTGATTTCAAACTACAGTAATCAAAACAGTAAGGTACTGGCATAAAAAAGTACATATTGACCAATGAACTGGAATAGAGGGCCTAGAAATTAACCACACATTTATGGTAAGCTGGTCTTAGACAAGGAGGGCAAAAATACACATGGGGAAAAAACAATCTCTTTAATAAATGGTGTTTGGAAAACTGGATATCCAGGACAAAAAATGAAATTAGATGCTTCTCTTATACCATACACAAAACCCAACTCAAAATATTAAATACTTGAAAATAAGATGTGACACTCTAAAACTCCTAGAAGCAAACAGAAAAATCTTCTTGACCATTGGCCTTGGCAATAATTTAGATATGATATCAAAAGCACAGTGAACAAAAGCAAACACAGGCAAGTGTCATTAACTCAAACCCATATTCGTAGCAAAGAAAACAATCAGTAAATTTAAAAGGTGACCTACAAAATGGGAGAAAGTATTTACAAATCATATATCTAATAAAGGGTTAACATCTAATCCATGTCTCTTCTGCATTTGCAGGCAGGTTCTTTACCAATAGCACCAGGTGGGAAGCCCAAAATATATAAGGGACTCCTGAAACTCAAAAGCAAAAAAAAGAAGATGTGCTGGTGAGGATGTGGAGAAATTTTATCCCTTATGCACTGTTGGTGGGAATGTTCAAGCTGTTACAACCACAATGGAAAACAGTTGGAAGATCATTAAAAAATGTAAACTAGAACTCATATAATCCAGCAATCCCACTTTTGGCTATATATCTAAAAGGACTGGAATAAAAATCTGGAAGAAAAATCTGCATTCCCATATTCACCGTAGCATTGTTCACAAAAGCAAAGACATGGGAACAATCTAAATGTCCATTGAGAGATGAAGGGATAAAGGAAATACGGTGTATAAATACAAAAGGATATTATCTAGCCTTAAAAATGAAAAAATCTTGTCATTTGCTGCAACGTAGGTGAACTTGGAAGACCTGCTAAGTGAAATCAACCAGAAACAGAAGAAAAAATACTACATGATCCTACTTATATCAGGAATCGAAAGTAGTCAAACTCATAGAAGCAGAGAGGAGAATCATGCTTATCAGGGGCTAGGAAGAGGGGTAACTGAGGAAGTGTTCATCAAAGGGTATATAGTTTTACATATGCAACATGAATAAATCCTATAGATCTATAGCATAGCATAGATAGTTAACAATACTGTATTTGATAATTAAAATTTTGTTAAAAGGATAGATCTTATGTTAAATGTTCTTATCAAAAGAAAAACTGGAGGGAGGAAATTTCTGGAGGTGACGGTCAAGTTTAGGGCATTGTATTGGTGATTGTGTATATGTACCTTCAAACCCAACAAAATGCATACATTAAATATGCTCAGCTTTTTTATAATGTCAAACATACTTCAATTAAAAAGAAAAAACTTAACCAAGGAAGTGAAGGACTTATATACTGAAAACCACAACACACTGCTCAAAGAGATTAAAGACAACACAAATAAATGAAAAAATGTCTCATGTTCATGGACTGGAAGAATAAATTGTTGAATATACATACTATACAAATTAGTTTACAGATTTAATGTAATTCCTATAAAAATCCCAATGACATTTTTTGTAGAAATACAAAAACAACCCTAAGATTCATAAGGAATGAGATGGGAACCCTAAATAGCCAAGCAATCTTGAGAAAAAAGAACAAAACTGGGGAGGCCTCACATTTCTTAATTTCAAAGTATGTTACAAATCTACAGTGATCAAAACAGTATGATACTGGCATAAAGATAGACATGTAGACTAATAGAAGAGAATATAAAGCCCAGAAATAAATTCACACGTATACAGTCAACTGATTAATGGCAGGGGGGTGGGGCAAGAATACACAATGGGGAAAGGATAGTCCCTTTGACCAATAGTGTTGGGAAAAGTTGATATCCACATGCAAAAGTATAAAACTGGCCTCATTTATATCATCACAAAAATCAGCTCAAATTAGATTAAAGATTTAAACATAAGGCCTGAAACTCTAAAACTTCTAGAAGATCGCATAGGGGGAAAACCTCATGATACTGGCCTTGGCAATGATTTCTTAGATATTACAGCAGAAGCACAGGTAACAAAAGCAAAGGTAAAGTGGGATTATATCACTAAAACACTTCTGCACAGCAAAGGAAAACAATCTAAAGTGAAAAGGCAACCTACAGAATAGGAGAAAATATTTGGAAACCATATATCTGATTAGAGGTTAGTATCGAAAATATATAATTAACTACAAAAACTCCATAGCAAAAAGACAAATAAACTGAAAAAATGGGGAAATGACATAAATAGGCATTTCTTCAAAGAACACACACATAAAATAAGTGTTGATGAGGATGTAGAGAAATTGAATCTTTGTGCACTTTTGGTAGGAATGGAAAATGGTGCAGCTGCTATACAGAACAGTATGGAGGTTCCTCAAAGAATTAAAAATAGAACTACCATATGATTTAAGAATCCCACTTCCAGTTATTTATCCAAAATAATTACAATCAGAATTTTGAAAATCTGAACTCACGTGTTTATTGCAGCACTGTTCACAATAGCCAAGAGGTGGAAGCAACCTAAATGTCCATCACAGATGAATGAATTAAAACAACAACATCAAATGTGGCATATACATACAATGGAATATGATTTGGCTAGAAAAAAGGAAGGAAATCTTGTAATATGCTATGACGTAGATGAGCTTTGAGGGCACTGTGCTGAAATAAGCCAGTCACAGAAGAAAAAGTACTGCATAATTTTACTTTATATGGTATCTATTGTAGTTAAACTCACTGAAACAGAAAATAGAATAGTAGTTGCCAGAACTTGAGAGGATGAGGAAATGGCGAGTTGCTGTTCAGTGGGTATAAAGTTTAGTCATGCAAGATGAAAAAGTTCTAGAGATATGCTGTAAAAAACATTATGCCTATAGTTTACATACTATAATATACACTTGAAATACTGTTAAAGGTAGATCTCAGGTTACATGTATTTTACTACACTGGAGGAGAAAGAGATGCATAAGTTACTTATTTTATAACTTAAAAAAACTTGAGAAAAAATTCAGATAGGAGCAGCAAAAGCAAAGAGCTAGAAAACAGAACCAGCTTAAATGACTTATCCACTGAAACATATGAGTAAATATGTTGAACACTGCAATAAGCAGTAGACTATGTCTCAAACCCTTTACAAGCTGGATATTCACATATTTAGCATTTAACTATACTCTTAAAGGCAAGGGAATAGAATAACTGACTTGTGGTTCACTTAAGTAATTTCAGGTGATCTAGTTTTGGCTCTGAAATACTCATTATAAAAGCATCATTAAATTAAATAACCATAGAAAGGAAGAGGTATGTGAAACATTGCAAGTTTCTCACCAAGTAGGAAAGATCCATACTAAAATTATTGCCTTTGACATGAACATTTTTAAAAAATCAAGAGGACATCTGGTCAAGATGGCTTGGTCACTTCTTGCATAGATGCATCTTCTCTGCTCCAAAATATACATATAAGCATGCATATATACATACAGTATACATGGTTATGTATGTATGTATATATCTACAACATACATACATATTCATATATACAAAGATACACACAAAGACAAAACTAGGCTCAAAAACAAGATAAATATTTCTGTGAAAGGGAAAAACAGAAACTTCAAGTGATAATAGAGGATGAAACTCTTCCTGGTATTCCTCTGCAATTATTGTTTTATATTTTTTTAACTTTATATAAATGGTGTTATACTGCACGCGTTCTTCTGCATCTACCTGTTTAAATTTTTAAAAAATAGACTTTATTTTTAAAAGTTTTAGACTTATAGAAAAATTGAGGGGATAGTACAAAGAATTCCCATACACCCCACACCCAGTTTCTCTTATAATTAACATCTTACATTATTACAGTACATTTCTTAAAATAAATAAATCAATATTAGTGTATTATTATTAACTAAAGTCCTGTTTGGGACTCTCTGTGCTTCCTGGATTTGATTGACTATTTCCTTTCTCATATTAGGGAGTTTTTGACTATAATCTCTCCAAATATTTTATCAGACTCTTTCTCTTTCTTCTTCTGGGACCTCTATAATTCAAATGTTGCTGCATTTAATGTTGTCCCAGACTTCTCTGAGACTGTCTTCAATTCTTTTCATTCTTTTTTCTTTATTCTGTTCCTTGGCAATTATTTCTACCATTCTATCTTCCAGCTCACTTATTTGATCTTCCTCTATCTGCTACTGATTCCTTCTAGTGTATTTTTAATTTCAGTTATTGTATTGTTTATCATTGTTTGTTCTTTAATTCTTCTAGGTCCTTGTTAAATATTTCTTGTACTTTCTCCATTCTATTTCCAATATTTTGGATCACCTTTACTATCATTATTCTAAATTCTTTTTCAGGTAGATTGCCTATTTACTCTTCATTTATTTGATCTTGTGGGTTTTTACCTTGCTCCTTTGTCTGCAACATATTTCTCTGTCTCCTCATTTTGTTTAACTTACTGTGTTTGGGGTCTCCTTTCCACAGGCTGCAGGGTCATAGTTCCTCTTGCTTCTGGTGTCTGCCCCAAGTGGGTGAGGTTGGTCCAGTGGTTTGGGTAGGCTTTCTGGTGGTGGTAGGGAACTGGTGCCTTTGTTCTGGTGGGTGAAGGTTGGATCTTGTCCCTCTGGTGGGCAGGGCCATGTCAGGTGGTGTGCTTTAGGGTGTCTATGAGCTTAGTATGACTTTAGGCAGCCTGTCTGATAATGGGTTCCTATCCTGCTAGTTGTTTGATGCTCAACATCACTCATTATTAGAGACATGTAAATCAAAACTACAGTGATATATCACCTCACACTGATCAGAATGATCATCAAAAAAATCTACAAACAATAAATGCTGGAGAGGGTGTGGAGAAAAGGGAACCCTCTTGCACTGTTGGTAGGAATGTAAATTGATACAAACACTACAGAGAACAGTATGGAGGTTCCCTAAACAACAGAAAACAGAACTACCATATGATCCAGGAATCCCACTACTGGGCATATACCCTGAGAAAACTATAATGCAAAAAGACACATGTACCCTCAATGTTCACTGCAGCACTATTTACAATAGCCAGGACATGAAGGCAACCTAAATGCCCATTGACAGATAAATGGATAGAAATGTGGTACTTAGCGATAAAAAGGAATGAAACTGGGTCATTTGTAGTGATGTGGATGGACCTAGAGGCTGTGATATAGAGTAAGTCAGAAAGAGAAAAACAAATACTGTATATTAATGTATATGTATGGAATCTAGAAAGATGGTACAGATGAGCTTATTTGCAGGGCAGGAATAGAGATACAGATGTAGAGAATGGACATGTGGACACAGCAGAGGAAGGGGAAGGTAAGATGAATTGGGAGAGTTGGATTGACATATATACACTGCTGCTGCTGCTGCTGCTGTTAAGTCGCCTCAGTCGTGCCCGACTCTGTGCGACCCCATAGACGGCAGTCCACCAGGCTCCCCCGTCCCTGGGATTCTCCAGGCAAGAACACTGGAGTTGGTTGCCATTTCCTTCTCCAATGTATCAAAGTGAAAAGTGAAAGTGAAGTAGCTCAGTCGTGTCCGACTCTTAGTGACCTCATGGACTGTAGCCCTCCAGGCTCCTCCAGCCATGGGATTTTCCAGGGAAGAGTACTGGAGTGGGTTGCCATTATATACACTACCAGATAGCTAGTGGGAAGCTGCTGTATAACACAGGAAGCTCAGCCAGTGTTCTGTGATGACCTAGAAGGGTGGGATGGGGTTTGGGGTAGGAGGGAAGCTCAACAGGAATAGGATATATATGTACTTACAGATGATTCATGTTGTATAGCAGAAACCAACACAACATTGTAAAGCAATTATACTCCAAAAAAAAAAAAACAAAAACAAAAGCCAAAAAACACAAAACAATAAAGTCCATTTAGATTTAGATTTCCTTAGTTTTCCTCTAACATCCTTTTTGTGTTCCAGGACTCCATCCAGGATATCATAGTACATTTAGTTTTCCTATGTCTTTAGCCTCCTCTTTGCTATGGCAGTTTCTCAAACTTTTCTTGTTTTTAATGATCTTGGCATTTTTGAGGAGTACTGGTCAGATATTTTATAGGATGTTCTACTACTAGAATTTTTCTGCTGTTTTCTCATGGTTATATTGTGGTTATGGATTACTAGAAGGAAGATTATAGGGAAAAAGAAGCAACTCTGATCACATTATATCAAGCATACATACTATCAACATGATTTATGACTGACCTTTGCTTTGATTGCCTGACTGAGGCAATGTTTGTTAGGTTTCTACACTGTAACATGATTTTTTTTTCCTGTATTTCCATACTGCACTCTTTGGAAAGAAGTCACTAAGAGTAGCTCAAAATTAAGTGGTTGGGAGTTATGCTTCCTTTCCTTGAGGCAGAGAATCTGCTAGTACATAAACTATTTTTTAATTAATTAGTTTTAATTGGAGGGTAATTACAATTTTGTGGTGGTTTTTGACATACATTGACATGAATCAGCCACTGGTGTACATGTGTCCATCCATCCCGAGCCCTCCTCCTCCCTCCTACCTCCCTCCCCATCCCATCCCTCTGGGTTGTCCCAGTGCATCGGCTTTGAATGCCCTGCTTCATGCATCAAACTTGGACTGGTGATCCAACTTGGTGATCAAACTTGGATCTGATTCACATATGGTAATATACATGTTTCAATGCTAGTCTCTCAAATCATCTCACCCTCGCCTTCTCCCATAGAGTCCAAAAGTCTGTTCTTTATATCTCTGTCTCTTTTGCTCTCTTGCACATAGGGTTATTGTTACCATCTTTCTAAATTCTATATATGTTAATATACTGTATTGGTGCTTTTCTTTCACTTTGTATAATAGGCTCCAGTTTCATCTACATTATTAGAACTGAGTAAAATGCATTCTTTTTAATAGCTCAGTAATATTCCATTGCGTATATATACCACAACTTTCTTATTCATTCATCTGCCAATGGACATCTAGGTTGCTTCCAATTCTTCTTCATGTGATATTTGTCTCCTCTCCCTCATTTATTGATTCACTCAATGATTTTATTATCAGTATTGACTCACAGATATTCTATACTTTGGGTTATAATCCAATATTAATTTACTCAGTTTGTTGTACAAATTGTTCTATCTTTAGTTATTGGAAACTCTCAGTTGGCTCCTGTGTGCCTTTGACATATCCCCAACAATATTTTTACATTATTTTGAGCACCTGCTTACTTTCTTGCACTACAAGATGTTCAGCATCTTTTCTCCCATTCCTTCATTGAGGTTGTGTTATATATTTGTAATAGTTAAATTCTCGTCACAGTCTGCATTCTTTCCAGGGGTTACTCAATCTCCTAAATGATTTTTTAAAAAATATTTATATTAAGGGTCCTTCTTTATGCTGTACAGTTTCATGGACTTTGACAAATGCATTCCTCACATCCACTATTATACTATCATACAGAAAACTTATACTGCCCTAAAAATCCTCTGTGTTCACCCATTCCTCTCTTCTCCACTCCTCCTGAAGTCCTGACAACCATTGTTTACTGTTCCTACAGTCTTGTGTTTTTCAGAATGTCATATAATTGAAATCATACAATATGTAGTCTTTTCAAACTGGCTTCCTTCACTTATTAATAAGCATTTATAGTCCCTCTGTCTTTTTGTGACTTGGCAGATTATTTCTTTTTATTGCTGAATTATATCCCACTGTATAGATGTAGCACAGATGAATGTATCCACTCATCTACTTAAGGACACCTTGATTGCTTCCATTTTCTGGTAATTATGAATAAAACTGCTGTTAACAGTCACATGCTGGTTTTTGTATGAAAGTTTTTAAATCAATTGAGTAAATAACTAGGAACTTCATTACTGGATTGTATGGCAAAGCATGTTTAACTTGGTAAGATACTGCCAAACTATCTTCCAAAGAGGTTGTGCCATTTTGCATAAGAGCAATGGATAAAAGTTCCTGTTGTTTAGCATCCTCAATAGTATTTGGTATTGTCAATTTTAGCCATTCTGCATCTCATTATTATTCTATTTTGCAATTTCCAGGTGACAAATGATGATGAGCTCCTTTTCATATGCCGATTTGACACGTATATAACTTCTCTGGTGAGGTATCTGTTCCTTTGCTCATTTATAAATTGGGTAGTTTGTTTTACTACTGGTGAGTGTTAGGAGTTCTTTGTTGTATTTTGGATATAAATAATTTATGAGACATGTGTTTTGAAATATTTTCTTCCAGTCTGTGGCTTGTCTTTTGATTCTCTTAAAACCATCTTTCATATAGCAAAGTTTATAATTTTAATAAAGTAGGATTTATCAATTTTTTTGTTTCATAAATCATCCTTTTGGTGTTATACCTATAAATACATCACCAAACACAATGTCACTTAAATTTTCTGTTTTCTTCTAGAAGATTCATAATATTATGTTTTACATTTAAATCTATAATCTAGTCTGAGTTAATTTTTTGAAGAATGTAAAATCTGTGTCTAGATTCTTTTTTTGCATGTGGATATCCAGTTGTTCTAACAAAATTTGTTGAAAGAATTATCCTTTCTCCATTGAGTTGCCTTTGCTCCCTTATCAAAGATCAGTTCACTATATTTGTGAAAGTTTATTTCTGGAGTCTTTATTTTACTCAATTTCTTTTGTTTTCAACCAGCATCAAATTACTTGATTGTAGTTAGTCTTAAAGTTAGGTAACATCAGTCTTTCAACTTTGTCTTCTTCAATATTGTGTTGAGCATTCTGGATATTTTCTCTTCCCATATAAACTTAGAATTAGTGTGTCTATATCCACATAATAGCTTGCTGGGGATTTTTTTTGGGACTGTGTCTTCCCATCTATGAACAGAGGATATCTCTGCATTTATTTATGTCTTTAATTTTTCACCAGGGTTTTATATTTTTCTGCATATAGATCCTACACATATTTTGTTAGATTTGTACCTTAGTATTTCACTATTTTGTGGTGGTATTATAAAGGGTGTTGTGCTTTTTATTTCAATTTTAATGGTTCATTTCTTGGTATACAGGAAAGCAATTGATTTTTCAAATACAAATCTTATATCCTCCAACTTTCACATACTCCTTAGTTCCAGTAATTGTTTCATGTTCTTGTTGATAGATTGGAATTTTCTACAAAGACATACATGTCACCTGTTAACAAAGATAGTTTTATTTTTTCCTTCCCAATCTGTGTGCTTTTTAATTTCCTTTCCTTCTCTTTTTGCACTAGCTAGAATTTCCAATACAGAGATGAAAAGAAATTGAAAGAGGGGACATACTTGTATTGTTTCTGATCAAAGGGGAAAACACCTAGGCTTTCACCATTAAGTATGATGTTAGCTGCGGGGTTTTGTTGATATACTTTACCAAGTTGAAAATGTTCCCCTCTATTCCTAGTTTGCTGAGAGTTTGTGTCATTAATGGGTGTTTGTATTTTGTCAAATGCCTTTTCTACATCAACTGAAATAATATTTTTCTTCTTTAGTCTGTTGGTGTGGTGGATTACATTAATTGGTTTCCAAAAGTTGAATCAGTCTTGGATATCTGGAAGAAATCCCATTTAATAGTGATATATAATTCTTCTGATACATTGTAGGATTCGATTTCCTAATATTTCACTTTTTAATCAAAATATTTTGATTTTCCTAATAGAACAGTCCCCCTTTATCCAGTTTCAATTTTTGTGGTTTCAGTTACAAAGGTCAACTGTGGTCTGAAAATATTAAATGGAAAATTCCAGAAATAAACAATACATAAGTTTTAAACTGTACACTATTCTGAGTAGTACGATGAAATCTTGTACCATCCCACTCTATCCTGCTCTGTCCCACCCAGGACATGAATCATGCCTTTGTTCAGCATATCCACCCTGTATGCCCCATTAAATAGTCATCTTGGTTATCAGATCAACCATCACAGTATTGCAGTGCTTATGTTTAACAAGTTAAACATAAGTTAATAATGGCCACGAAGCTCAAGATTAGTGATGCTGCCAATTTGGATATTCCATAAATTAAAATTTTTCATAGGTAGGTATTGTTGCTCAGTCGCTCAGTCAAGTCTGACTTGTCATGACCTCATGGACTGCAGCACGCCAGGCTTCCCTGTCCTTCACCATCTCCGGGAGTTTGCTCAAACTCATGTCCATTGAGTCAATGATGCCATCCAACCATCTATCTCATTTTCTGTTGCCCCCTTCTCCTCATGCCCTCAATCTTTCCCAGCTTCTGAGTCTTTTCCAGTGTGTCAGTTCTTCACATTAAATGGCCAAAGTATTAGAGCTTCAGCATCAGTCCTTCCAATGAATATTTAGGGTTGATTTCCTTTAGGATTGACTGGTTTGATCTCCTTGCAGTCCAAGGGACTCTCAAGAGTATTCTCTAGCACCACATTTTGAAAGCATCAATTCTTCGGTACTCAGCCATCTTTATGGTCCAATTCTCACATCCATATATAAGAAAAAAACAAAAACAAAACTAAGTTTCAGTACAATCTGTGGTTTCAAGCATCCACTGGGGGTCTTGGAATGTATCTCCCAAAGATAATAGGGGACTACTCTATTTAGGACTTTTGCATCTATGCTCAAGAGAGATATTGGTTCATGGTCCTTCGTTACTGTAATATCTTTATCTGATTTTGGTATTAACCTAAGGCTGGTTTCAAAGTCAGTAAGAAAGTATTTCTTTTGCTTCTATTTTCTGGAAAAGACTGTAGCGAATGGATATTTTCTGCTCTCTTTTAGTGTATCAATTATATCTTTTTATAACTGTTAGTAAAATACCTTAGAGTTTGTAATATAGCTTTAAAACTAAGTCCACTATCACATAATATGATACCACTTGACAGATAGTAGAGATATCCTGTAACAGTTATACACACCAAATAAAATTCCTTCTTTCCATACTTCATTCTATCTTTCCTGCCATCCATTACACTTATTCATATCCTCTAATTACCTATCATGTTGCTATTACTACTTGGAACAGTTATCTTTCAGATCATTTAAAAATAGGAAATTAAAAATTCTATTTCACCTTCATGTATCCTTTCACCTACACTCTTCCTTTCTTTATAGAGATCTTATTTTCTGACATATATAATTTTTCCTTCTCTCTGGAGAACTTTTAAACAGAAATATTTCTTCTAAGGCAGGTCTCCTGGTGATAAGTTCCCTCAGTTTTTCTTTGATAGTCTTTATTTTTCCTCCACTTTTGAATGACTGTTTTTCCTGGATACTGAATTATAGGTAGGTATTTTTCCCTTTCATCACTTTAAATATTTTACTCCAATCTCTTCTTGCTTGCATGATTTCTGAGGAGAAATCCAATGTAATTATTATCTTTATTTCTCTATTGGTAAAAGAGTTTTTCTCTGGTGGTTTCCAAGATTTTCTCTTGGTCTTCAGTTTTCTGTGTTTGAACATAATATGCTTAGGTGTTTTTTTTGGGGGGGGCTATTTATCCTACTTTGTGTTCTTTGCTTGGATCCTGGATCTGTAATACAGTGTCTGTCATTAATTTTAGAAAATTCTCAGTCATTCTTACTTCAAATATTTCTTTTTTTCCCCTTCTGCTCATTTCTTCTTCCACTATTCCAATAATATGCATGATACACCTTTTGAAATTGTCCTTGGATATTGTTACATTTTTAAAGTCTCTTTTTTTCAATCTTTGCATTTCAGTTTGGAAGGTTCCTATTGACATGTCTTCAAGCTACTAACCGGAGAAGGCAATGGCACCCCGCTCCAGTACTCTTGCCTGGAAAAATCCCATGGATGGAGGAGCCTGGAAAGCTGTGGTCCATGGGGTCGCTGAGGGTCAGACACGACTGAGCGACTTCACTTTCACGCATTGGAGAAGGAAATGGCAACCCACTCCAATTGTTCTTGCCTGGAGAATCCCAGGGATGGGGGAGCCTGGTGGGCTGCCGTCTATGGGGTCGCACAGAGTCGGACACGACTGAAGTGACTTAGCAGCAGCAGCAAGCTACTAATTCAATCTTTCCTTGTCTGTATCCAGTCTGCTGATAAGCCTATCAAAGGCATTGTTTTTGTTTTTGTTGTTTTTTTTTTGGCTATGCCACATGGTTTACAGAATCTCAGTTCCCTGACCAGGGATTGAACCTGACAATGAAAGCGCAGAATCCTAACCACTAGGCCACAGGGAACTCCCAAAGGCATCATTTCTGTTACACTGTTTTTGATTTCTTACATCTCTTTCTAGAGTTTCTATCTGTCTGCTTATATTAGCCATTTGTTCTTGCATGTTGAAAACTATTTCTAGCAGACTCATTAGCACATTAGCTATAGCTATTTTTAAAAAAACCTGTGTCATATCTGAGCTTGGTTCTGATGTTGGTTTTGTCTCTTGAGTCTGTGGTTTATCTTTTGGTAAGCCATATCATTTCTTTTTTGTTGAAAGGAAAAAATCATTTATTTTTTGTTACATTATATGTAACAGGGTAGAAACTGAGATAAACAGGCCCTTCGTGTGAGGTTTGATGTTAATCTGGCTAGAAGTTGGGCTATGTTTAATGTTTGCTTTAGCTGTAGGTGTAAGAAGTTTTTCAGTTTCCTCTAATATCCTTGTTTTTGTCTCCCTTGTTTTCTTTGAGTTTCCCTAAAAACATTTTAGAGTTTGAGCCTTGCAGGTTCTTCAGCTATAATTCATAGTTATCATACTGAAGACCTGTTGATGTGGTAGTAAGGTGCAGGGTATGGGAAAACATTCTGCATCTTATAATTAAGTCTCAGGCATTTACTGTGCCCATGTATCCAGCCTGTAACCTTCACAAGTATTTCACAGCTTTTATTCTCTTTCTCGTAGATGACACAGTAAGACTAGAGGGGCCTGGAGTTCAGTTATTTCCCTTCTCCCACACTAGAGAAGGCTTTGGTTAAGTTGTTTTACTTTCTAGATAGCTCTTTGTTAGGTAGACGCTCTGGATGTATTTCAAGTTGATTCCTTTTCCTATCAACATGCCAGAAACAGAAGACTTATTCTTGGCTCTTTACATTGAGAACCCAGTGGGGTTCCTGGAGGTAAAAGTCGTGAAAATGTGGGGGCCCCCTTAGACTGTGGCCTCCAGAAGTTTATTACTCAAACACTAATCTATACTCTGTTTCCTGCAATTTGTCAAAGTTACCACTTAAGTGTTTCTACCAATTTATGGCTCAGTGCTTTCTGCTTCTGATAAGCAGATCTGGGAAGTGATTCTTTGTAATTGCCTGTCTCTCCAGATTTCATGGTTGCAGTTTGCTCTCTGACTTCAAATCTTTGATGAATCCAAGAAAAGTCATTGATTTTTTAGTCTGTTCAGCTGTTCTTCCTGTTGTAAGACAGTAGTGATGATTTCTAAGCAGTTTACATGTTGGCACTGAAACCCAAAGTCTCAAACAAAACATTTTTCATTCAACATTGTTTCATCCATGTTGATACCTGTAGTTGTGTTTCATTCATTTTTTTCTTCCATATCATATTCTATTTTATGAATTCACCATGCTTTATTCATTCTCTTGCTTATGAACATGAGCATCCTTATAACATCTCCTAATGTGCATGTGTAAAAGTTTCCCTAGGATAGATATCAAGAAGTGGGATTACTGACCTACAGTGTTGGGCATCTTTCATTTTACTGAGTATTGCCACAATGTTCTTGAAAGTGGTTATACTCATTTATATTCACCCAGCAGTATATTAAAGAATTCTTACTATTCCATACATTCACCAGTACTTGGCATTGTCAGGCCTTTAAATGTATGCCAAATGTAAAAAAGGTATCAAATGATATTAAATAGTACCTCATTGTAGTTTTATTTTGCATTTCTTTGATTACTAATGAGACTTTATATGTTAACTGGTCATTTGTGTTTTCTCCCCTATGAACTGCCTGTTCATATCTTCTGGCCATTTTTATTGGATTGCTTGTCTCTTTCTTATTGATTTATAGAGAAAGATTTCCTTCAAATATCTCAAAAAGCACAAACCATCAAAAAAATACTGATGATTTAATTATGTCAAAATGAAAGACTTCTGCTTAACAAAAGACATCAGAAACAATGTTAAAAATACAAGCTACTCACCTGGTGCAGCAAAGGTTTGTATCTAGAATTCTAAAATAAAATCTATAGATAATACCAAAACCTAAACAATCAAAATCTATAAATACTATTAAAAACTAAATAAATAATGGGAAAGAAACAGAACAGGCAATTCACAGACGGTTCCTGAAAGGCTAATGAATGTATGAATACATGCATAACTTCATTGGAAATCAGGAACATTGAAATTAAAACCATGAGATACCTTTCGAATATATTAGACTGGCCAAAATAAAAAGTCAAATATTTTAAAGTCTTAGCGAAGATGTGAAAGAGATTTCTTAAACTCTGCTCATGGAGGTGAAAATATATGTATCTTATATTACCATGATTCCACTCTTAGATATATAACCTAGAACAGTGATTCTTAAAACGTCACTCAGACCAGCATCATCATCAGTATCTCTGGGAACATGGAAAGGCAAATTCTCAGGTCCTACTCCAGATGTACAGAACAAAAAATTCTAGGGGCAGAACCCAGCAATCTGTGTTTTAACAAGCCTTCCAGAGGATTCTGGTACATGCTAACGTTTGAGAATCACTGCAACAGAGCAATGTTTTTCTGGCCCTTTTGACTGAGATATATAGGAAGAAATGCATTTTATATTCTGGCCCACACACATATCACACACAAAAGCACAATAAACAAAAGCTTCAAAAAAACAATAATTATCCTTAGTAATCTATGGACTGCACTTTGATATTTTCTATTCCTTTAAAAAATTGCTGCTTGTGACCTACTAATAGTAATCTAAAGTTTGAAAAACTGTCCTAGAGAAACTCCTGTACATGTGCAACAGGAGATGTGTACAATTGTATTTGTTGCAAAACTGTCTATAATGGAAAAAAAAGAAAAGAAAAAATCTTCAGGAGAATGGATAAATGAATTATAGTATCTTTCTACAATGGAATACTACATAGTTCTCACATCTTTAGAAATAAATTTTTTTTAGAAATAAATTTAAAAACATGTATATTGAGTCAAAAAGCAAGTTGTAGAAGGATAGTTTAAAAATAAATAAAATTACATGTTGTTTATGAATATACAGATTTATAGTAAAAGTATAAAACATGCGTGGGAATGATAAATGGCAAACACAGGATGGTGGTTACCATTGGAAAAGAGAAAGGGGAATGGGAGTAGTGAGGGATACATGAAAGTTTCCAGGTGTCTCTGTAAGGCCTTATTTTTAAAAATCAATCAAATATGGAAATTGTTAAGAATTGATAGGGAATTCCCCGGCAATCCAGTGGTTAGGGTTCCGCACTCTCACTGCCAAGGGCCTGGGTTCAATCCTTGTCAGAGAACTAAGATCCCACAAGTCGTGTGGCGCAGCCAAGGGAAAAAAAAAGGCAAGAATTGGTAAAGAGAGTTGGTTAGGTACAAAGATTCTTGCTATATTATTCTCTATAACTTTTCATAATTAATAATTTTCATTATAAAAAATAAAAATCTAGCTACCCTTGAACATCAAGAATATATTAGAAATGTAATCACTCAAAGGAAACTGCTTAATAATCCTTGACAACACCTTTTTAAAAATTTAGGGACAGCCAGAAGCTAACATTATTTTTCTGGTTTTGTTTTTTAAAGTGAACACAAGTATATGCTCCAGGGGCTTGTGTTGCTTTTTTTAGTGACATGATAATGAAATTTTCACTTCTGGATGTAACACATACCATGAATATGACATAATGATCTGACCAACCAAATGAGGATTATTTACAACTTTTCTTAGATATTCGCCAATTCCTCAAGGCTTACAGGCCCTGTGCTTTCACTTTGCTGCTAAGCTACCAGCAATTTAAGTCATATGTCATATGAAAGCCAGGTGAAGCATTCTGAAGAGAAAACTCATGTGGTATAGCAAACCCTACTCACAACCAGGCACATGGCTACTAGATATGGTGGGCCTATGAGTTTTTCTTTAGTTTAGGGTTTCTAGTGGGCATGGACTAGAGTCTGATCAAGATTTCTTTAAAATTCTTGTTTTTTTAAATAAAATTCTAAGGATAGCTTATGACGTTAGAAAACCACAATGAACATCATAGGAAATAGGCTACTTTTAGAGTCAGAGCTACTTATATAGCAGAGAATTAATAGTAAAGGTCAAAGAAAAACACAGTCACTGTGCCTATGTCATGATTCTTTGGTATAATCAAAGCTAATACAAAAGTATTACTTTAAGTAGAGGTTAATAAAAATGAAAACAACCCATTTTTTTTCTTGGTTTGGCCTATACCTTGTTTGGCTCCCCTGGATTATATGAAGAAAACATAGGAATTTTTCGGATCTCCTCCTCTGACAAACGATTTCTCTGGATCTCATCTTCTGGGACAAATTCTATTGGCTGCGTCAGCTTCTTAGGCCCAGTCCAACACTGCTCAGGTGAATTATCAATAACTTTTGCCACATGGAGACTGGGACCTTTACCCTGTGCTGCCTGTTTTCCCTTGTCCTGGAGTAATGACGGGTTCTCAGCTGTGCCACTATCTCCCACTGATGTAGCTGAGACCAGTGAGTGGGAAGCAAAGGGTTCACCTCTCATTAGTTGGAACTCTTCAAGACGTTTTTTCATTATCATCTCTTGGTAAAAACTTTCCAGCTTGTTCATGGGATCACCTTTGTTCTTCTTTTGGGGTTCATCTGGATCAAGACAAAGAGATACGGAAGTTCTACAAAGCCTACCAAAACAACCTTTAACAAATTAATAAAAATTAAATCTTGAATCTCAGATAATGAAACTCTGCTGGGACAGGTATTTACAACCTGTGAAAAATGACAATGATATATAGCTATGTTATTACAGTGCATCTTGGGCAAGCCCGGGACTATGGTGAGGCAAGTGAGGCACCTGGGGTCCAAAATTTGAGGTGCTCACTCTCAGGGTCATGCAAGTACATGCATCTAATTGATAAAGGCATTTGAAAAAATGTAACTAGTATGGCATTATCACACTTCACAAAATTAATAATAATTCCTTACCATTATCTACTACTGAATTCATATTCAAATGGCCCTGATTTTCTCAAAGATGTCTTTTTACACTTGGTTCAAGATCTAAACCAGCCATTGGCTGTTGTCTTTAAAGCCTCATTAAAACACACACACACACACACACACACACACACAGAGCTTCCCTTCTTTCTCAGCCCTCAAACCTTTTTTCCCCCAATCCCACTTGTTCATTAGAGAAGCCACATGAATTTAACTGGTTGTTCCTCATGATATTATTTAACTTGTTCCTCAATCCCCTCTATTTCTTACAAACTGGTAGTCAAATCTAGAGCTATGCTACCATGTGGCCACTAGCCACATGAGTCTATTTAAATTGATTTTGTAAATGTTAGTTCCTCTGTTAAACTACGAATATCAAATGTTCAAAAAGCACATGTGGCTACTAGATATCATTCTGGGCAGAATAAAGACCATTTACATTATTGTGAAAAGTTGTATTGGATATTGCTGGTCTAGATTTGAGTTCAATATTTTTAGGCAAGAATCCTCCATATATTATATAGATGTGTATTTCCTATTACATCATATCGTTAGGCACATAATGTTCAGTGGTCCCATTTCTAGTGATGTTAAAATTGATCAGTAGATTCAGGTGCTTTTGATCTGATCCTTCCATTATTAAGTTTTCCCATTTGCTTTTTAACTAAGGGGTTTGCATCCATTGATGACCATTGCTTAAATCCATTAATTTATTCAGAGTTGTAAAGAGGGGCTCCCCTAATTCTATTATTTATTTTGTACTTATTATTTCTATTATTTCTTCTGTATTAATTATTTGGAATCCTATAATGGACTTACCATCATCAACTATTTGGTTTCGCTACATAAGTTCATATAGGAAAAGTAGGACAAATGCTTGATTTGTTTCCCATTATTTTTCAACTATAAGAGTTTAATGAGTTGGTACTTTAAAAGTGTCCAATGGTGACCAATGATTATTTTTAGTATAATTGTGAGACATGTATTTTCATATATTTCATGTGTTTCAATTAAATGTAGTCATTCTTTTTAGTGATCAAGTCATTCCACTTAGGATCAGTGCATGTGTGCAAGGTTGCTTCAGATGTGTCCAACTCTTTACAACCCTATTGAATGTAGCCTGCTAGGCTCCTCTGTCCACGGGGATTCTCCAGGCAAGAATACTGGAGTGGGTTGCCATGCCCTCCTTCAGGGAATCTTCCCCACCCAGGGATTGAACCCATGTCTCCTGAGGATCTTGCATTGCAGGCAGATTCTTTATCACTGAGCTACCGGGGAAGCCCTAGGATCAGTGAAAGTCCCTTAAAATTGGCTCCTGTACTGCTTTCTAGCTTTCTGGCATAGCAAGATATCTTAAGTTCATCTTACATATTTCCTGACTCAAAACTGAAATATTTCTCTAAGGATCACTGGCTCCTGTTAATGTGAAATAGTATTTAGAAACAACAATATGTTGCTAAATCTGTTCATAAATGTTGAGTTGTTGTTGCTTCTAGGCCTTTTTCAGTGAACAAAAGTAGGAAAATTTTTATGAAAAATAAACCATAAATTTATACTGGTATTTCCACTTCAAATTAAGATTACAAGATTATTACTCAAGTCCATGATTTTTGACTTGTATCTCTCTCACATGTGCTTAGGATACTGGCTCCTAATGATATTAACAAAATTATTTATTAGCTTTTTCCTACAATATATAGAATTTTTAAATGTCAATAAACAATACTAACATGATTATCAACAATAAAACTACTGAATACAGTTTTAAAATTCTTTGTAGTTACTTTTGTCCTTTAAATTATATCCCATTAGGAATATGCAAATATTATTTTAAATCATTTTCTCTGTATGGTTATGATACCAACTTTATTCATAGTTAGGCTAATTTGCTTCAGGCTGTTTATAAATTTTAGGGATTTATTTTTCCCTTTTGATTAATTTTTAAAATTATGCAAAACATTTACATGGGTCTAAAATGAAAACGAGGGCTTCCCTCATAGCTCAGTTGGTAAAGAATCTGCCTGCAATGCAGGGGACCCCGGTTTGATTCCTGAGTTGGGAAGAATTGCTGGAGAAGGGATAGGCTACCCACTCTAGTATTCTTGGGCTTGCCTTGTGGCTTAGGTGGTAAAGAATTCACCTGCAATGCGGGAGCCCGGGGTTCAGTCCCTAAGTTGGGCAGATCCCCTGGAGAAGGGAAAGACTACCCACTCCAATATTCTGGCCTGGAGAATTCCATGGACTGAATAGTCCACGGGGTCACAAAGAGTCAGACATGACTGAGCAACTTTCACTTCACTAAAGTGAAAACTGTATTATACAGTACCTTCAAAGAAGTCTCGCTTTCCATCTCTGTAAACTTCATCCCACTCCTTTCCTTCTCCATAAATAATAATTTTACTAGTTTTGGTTTTATGGTTCCATTGTTTCTTTTTTGAAATATAAGTAAATAGGCACAAACACATAACACATGCACACACACACGTATGTGTGTTTATGTTTTTTTTCAGTTGGTCAGTTATGTCCAACCAACTCTTTTGCGACCCCACAGACTGTAGCCCACCAGGCTCCTCTGTCCATGGGATTTCCCAAGTAAGAATACTGGGGTAGGTTGCTATTTCCTTCATATATATATATATATATATATACACAAAATTCAGTATATCCCTTTCTCCTATATAAAAGGTAACTTACTATAAACACTGTTCTACAACTTACTTCTTTGCACTTAACAATATAACCTGGCAATAATTCCATGTTAATGTATAGAGCTCTTCCCTTTCCTTCTTATATTTGCAAAGTACTTCACTGTGTGGATGTACAAGAGTTTATTCAACTACTCCCCTAATGATGCACCCTGGTGTTGTTTCCAGTCTTTACTGCTACTGTGAATAATGCCCTGACAAACAGCCTGTGCATACAGGATTTTGTATTTTCTCAGTATATCTTTAAAATTGACTCTAAGAACCGGCACTGCTGAGATAAAGGGTAAATGTATAACAAATTTTTCTCTATGTATTTCTAAATTTCACTCTGTAAGAACTGTATTATTCTGTATTTCCACCAGCAAGGTATAAGAATAGTTATGAAAGGATTTCTTAAGACCTAAAAAGCAGTAACTATTAAGGAATATATTGACAAATTCAACTACATTAAAATTAAAAGCTTCTGTTCATCAAAAATATCCTAAAGAAAAAACTCACAGAATGGGAAAAGATATTTGTTGTTCAAATAATTGATAAAGAAGAGAATCACTAGGAAAATGGGCAAAAGACAGAAAAAGGTGCCTTGCAAAAGAGGAAATACATTTGCTAATAAATACAAGGAAAGTGCTCAGTATCAGAATTCAGGGAAATACTAATTAAGAAGGAAATACCATATTGGCAAAAAATAAAAAAGAATACCAATACCACATGTCAGTGGCAGTTTTACAGATTGCAGATTATACAATCAGTGCAACAGAAAACAGGGGAAATATGGAGAAAAATCAATGAAACCAAAAGCTGGTTCTTTGTAAAGATTAACAAAATGGCAAATTCTTAGCTAGACAAACCAAGAAAATAAGGAAGACAAAAATGACTAAAGTCAAGAATTAAAAGGGAGGCATCATTACTGATCCTATACCAATATAAACAATTAAAAGGGAAAATTATATATAACTTTAGGCCAACAAATGAGAAAGCTTAGATGAGTGAACAAATTCCTAGGAAGATATGAATTACCAAAGCAGTCTTAAGAAGAAAAAGTATAGTTGAAAACCTTATAATAAGAGAGCTTGAATTAGTGGTCAACAAACTGCTCACAAAGAAAAGTCCAGATTCAGATGGTTTCACTGGTGAATTCTACCAAATATTTAAGAAATAATATCAATCCTGTACACTTTCAGAAAATAAAGGAAGAGGTAATATTTTCCGACTTATCTATTATGTCATTATTACACTGAAACCAAAGTTTAAAAAGATACCACAAGCAAAGAAAAATCACAGGCCAATATCTCTCATGAAAATAGACAAAAAATATCCTCAATAAAATATTAGCAAGCCTAATCCAGCAACATATAAAAATGATTATTATGATATACTTGTAAGTGGGTTTATCCCAGGAATGAAAGATTGTTTTAACATATAAAGAGCAGTAATAAAATGTCATATTAATAGACTAAAACTTTAAACCACATACTCACTACAGTAGATGCAGAAAAAGCAGTAAACGAAATCTAACACCCATTCAAGATTTTCAAAAAACTCTCAAATAACTAGGAATAGAAGGGAACCTCTTCAACCTGCATGGGGTAGGCACCAAAGATGTCTGCACCCTGTGATCTTTGAAAATGTTGCATGGTAAAAGGGACTCTGCAGATGTGATTGTCACTGATTATGGAGGTGGGCCCAATGTAATTATAAGGGTCCTTACAAGAAGGAGGAAGAAGGGTCAGAAACAGTAGAAATGTAGGATGGAAGTAGAGGTAAGAGTAATGTGAGGAAGGGGCCATGAACCAAGAAATGCAGGTGGATTCCAGAAGCTGAAAAAGGCTCCCCTAGAGAACCCCAGAAGGAATACAGCCCTGTGAACATCTTGATTTTAGGACTTTTGACCTCTACAACTGTAAGAGAAAAATTCTGTGTTGCTTTAAGCTGTTAAATTTATGGTAATTAGTTACAGCATCCATAAGAAAGTAATACATTTCTAAAGGCATGCGCAAAAAATTTAGAGGTAAGATCATAGTTAATGGTTAAAAACTGAATGTTTTCCCCCTAAGACTGGGAACAAGGCAAGGATGTCTGCTCTCACTATTGCTGAAATAAATTATAGAAAATCAAAATAAAGGAAGATACCTTCCATATTCATGGATTAGAATATTCAATATTATTAAAATGGAAATTTCCCCAAAATTGAATTACAGATTCAGTACATCCTTATAAAAATTCCAGTAGGCCTTTTTTTTTTTTTTTGTAGAAAAATTGACAAGCTGCTTCTAAATTTACATGGAAATATAAAGGACCTAGAATAACCAAAACAATTTTGAGAAAGAGAAAAAAAATTGGAGGAATTATACCATCTGATTTTGAAACTTACTATAAAGGTAAGGAGGTTCAGAGTGTAAGGATAGGCATATATATTGGCATATAGATCAAGGAAACCAAACTGAGTGTCCAGAAATAAACTTAAATTTTTGATCAACTGATTTTTCTACAAAAAAATCTTCCCTGGTGGCTCAGTCAGTAAATAATCTGCTTGCACTGCAGGAGACCCAGGTTCAATCCCTGGGTCAGGAAGATACCCTGAGAAGGAAATAGCAACTCACTCCAGTGTTCTTGTCTGGGAAATCCCATGGACAGAGGAGCCTGGTGGCTATAGTCCACGGGGTTGCAAGAGTTGGACATGACTTAGTGACTACACAACCATCACCATTTTTCTGCAAAAGTGCAGGGACAATTCAATGGGGAAATAATAATCTTTACAATAAACAATGCTGGGACAACTGGATATTCAAACACAAAATATGAACTTCAATCCTTTACTTAACACAGAAAAATGAACTTAAAATAGATAATAAATGTAACTATAAAGGCTAAAACTATAAATATTCTAGAAGAAAACATAGGAGAATCTTTCTGACCTTGAATTCAGCAAAGATTTCTTAGATACGATACCAAAAGCATAAGTCAAAAAAGAACAAATTAATAAATTGAACTTCTTTAAAATTTAAAAAATTTGTTCTTCAAAATACATTATTAAGAAAATAAAAAGAAATAGACTGGAAGAAAATATTTGCAAAGCATATATCTTGTAAAAGACTTGCATTCAGAATATACAAAGAACCTTTACCACTTAATACTAAGACAGCAAACAACCCAATCAAAAACTGGGTAAAAGATTTACAGAAACTATAAAACTCTTAGAGGAAAACTTAGGCAGAAGACTCGATGACACAAATCAAAGCAAGATCCTCTCTGACCCACCTCCTAGAGTAATGGAAGTAAAAACAAAAACAAACAAGTGGGACCTGATTAAACTTAAAAGCTTTGGCACAGCAAAGAAAACTATAAGCAAGATGAAAAGACAACCCTCAGAATGGGATAAAATAATAGCAAATGAAACAACTGACAAAGGATTCATTTCTAAAATATACAAGCAGCTCACACAACTCAATGTCAGAAAAACAAACAACCCACTCAAAAAGGAGGAAAAAGACCTAATCAGACATTTTTCCAAAGAAGACATACAGATGGCTAACACATGAAAAGATGCTCAACATTGCTCATTATTAGAGAAATGCGAATTGAAACTACAATGAGATATCACCTCATACCAGTCAGAATGGCTATCATCAAACAATAAATGCTGGAAAGGGTGTGGAGAAAAGGGAACCCTCTTGAACTGTTGGTGGGAATATAAATTGATACAGCCATTATGGAACACGGTATGGAGTTTCCTTTAAAAACTAGGAATAAAACAACCATATGACCCAGCAATTCCACTCCTAGGCATATACCCTGAAGAAATCAAAATTGAAAAAGACACATGTATCCCATTGTTCACTGCAGCACTATCTACAATAGCTAGAACATGGAAGCAACCTAGATGTCTATCGACAGATGAATGGATAAAAGAAGCTGTGGTACATATACACAATGGAATATTACTCAGCCATAAAAAGGAACACATTTGAGTCAGTTCTAATGAGGTGGATGAACCTTGAGCCCATTATACAAAGTGAAGTAAGTCAGAAAGAGAAAGATAAATATTGTATTCTAACACATATATATGGAATCTAGAAAAATGGTACAGAAGAATTTATTTACAGGGCAGCAGTGGAGAAACAGACATAGAGAATAGACTTATGGACATAGGGAGAGGGGAGGAGAGGGTGAGATGTATGGAAAGACTAACATGGAAACTTACATTACCATATGTAAAATAGATAGCCAACAGGAATTTGCTGTATGGCTCAGGAAACTCAAACAGGGCTCTGTATCACCCTGGAGGGATGGGATGGGGAGGGAGATGGGAGGGAGGTTCAAAAGGGAGGGGATATATGTATACCTATGGCTGATTCATGTTGAAGTTTCAAAGAAAACAACAAAATTCTACAAAGCAATTATCCTTCAATTAAAAAAATAAATTTATAATAAAAAAAAAAAAAAAAAAAAACCTGGGTAAAAAATTTGAATAGACATTTCATCAAAAAGACATACGAATGGCTCATAAAAACATGAAATAGCATCAAGATTATTTATTATAGAAATTAAAAATAAAACTAAAATTAGATACCAGTACACACCCATAAGAAGAGCCAAATAACAAATATGCAATAACAATTGTTGCCAAGGATGTAGAGACGTAGGAATGCTCATACATCACTGATGAGAAGGTAAAAGGATACTTTCATATTGGAAAACCATTTGGCAGTTCCTCAAACATTTGTACATAGAGTTTGATCCAGAAAATATTCACTCAAGAGAAATGAAAACATATCCACACAAAAACTTGTAAATGAATGTTTATAGCATTGTTCATAATAGCCCCAAAGTGGAAACAACTTGGTGTCATCAAGTGGTGAAGGGATAAACAAAAAGTGGTATATCTATACAATGGAAAACTATTTAGCAATAAAAAGGAATGAATTACTGATACATGCTACAACATGAGCAAACTTAAAAAACATCATGCCACCTGAAAGAAGCAAAATTTCAAACATCGAATATTGTAAGATTCTATTTATATGAAATATTTAGAAATGATATATTCATAGAGACAAAGATATAGGGTAGACATGGGAATTTATTTACTATAAATCAGTTCAAGGGAATTTTGCAAAGTCAAGGAAAAGTCCTAAAACTGGATGTAGTAATTAATGACTGTACAATTCAATAAACTTAATAAAAAGTACCTAATTGAACACAATAGGTGAATTTCATCATATGTAAATTGAATACACAGAAGAAACTATATGAAAAAGGTCTTAATGACCAGGATAATCACAACGGTGTGGTCACTCACCTAGAGGCAGACATCCTGGAATGTGAAGTCAAGTGGGACTTAGGAAGCATTACTACAAACAAAGCTAGTGGAGGTGATGGAATTCCAGTTGAGCTATTTCAAATCCTAAAAGATGATGCTGTTGAAGTGCTGCACTCAATATGTCAGCAAATTTGGAAAATTCAGCAATGGCCATAGGACTAGAAAAGGTGTTTTCATTCCAATCCCACAGAAGGGCAGTGCCAAAGAATGTTCAAACTACCACACAATTGTGCTCATTTTGCATGCTATAAGGTTATTCTCAAAATCCTTCAAGCTTATTTCACTCTGTATAATAGGCTCCTGTTTCATCCACCTCATTAGAACTGATTCAAATGTATTCTTTTTAATGGCTGAGTAATACTCCATTGAGCCTATTATACAGAGTGAAGTAAGCCAGAAAGAAAAACACCAATACAGTATACTAACACATATATATGGAATTTAGAAAGACGGTAACAATAACCCTGTATGAGAGACAGCAAAAGAGACACAGATGTATAGAACAGTCTTTTGGACTCTGTGGGAGAGGGAGAGGGTGGGATGATTTTGGAGAATGGCATTGAAACATGTATAATATATAAGAAATGAATCACCAGTCCAGGTTCGATGCAGGATACAGGATGCTTGGGGCTGGTGCACTGGGATGACCCAGAGGGATGGTATGGGGAGGGATGTGGGAGGGGGGCAGGATTGGGAAAATGTGTACACCCATGGTGGATTCATACTGATGTATGGCAAAACCAATACAATATTGTAAAGTAAAAAAAAAAAAAAAATCCTTCAAGCTAGGCTTCAGTAGTACATGAACTGAGAACTTCCAGATGTATAAGCTGGGTTTCAAAAAGGCAGAGGAACCAGAGATCAAACTGCCAACATTCACTAGATCATAGAGAAAGCAAGGAAATTCCAGAAAAACATCGACCTCTGTTTTGTTGACTACACTAAAGCCTTTGACTGTGTGCATCATAACAAACTGTGGAAAACTCTTAAAGAGATGGGAATACCAGACTACCTTACCTGCCTTATACTTCTTTATAGGGGGAGTAAGGGCCTCTTGATGAGAATGAAAGAGAAGAGTGAAAAAGTTGACTTAAAACTCAACATTGAAAAAACTAAGATGATGGCATCTGCTCTTATCACTTCATGGCAAATAGAAAGGGAAAAAGTGGAAACAGTGACAGATTTTATTTTCCTGGGCTCCAAAATCACTGAGGATGGTGACCGAAGTCATGAAATGAAAAAAAACTTCCTTGGAAGGAAAGTTATGACAAACCTAGACATCATATTAAAAAGCGGAGACATCATTTTGCTGACAAAGTTCTGTCTAGTCAAAGCTATGGTTTTCCCAGTAGTCATGTAGAGATGTGATAGCTGGACCATAAAGAAGACTGAGCACTGAAGAACTAATGCTTTCGAATTGTGGTGCTGGAGAAGACTCTTGAGAGTCCCTTGGACTGCAGAGAGGTCAAACCAGTCAATCCTAAAGGAAATCAACCCTGAATATTCATTGGAAGGACTGATGCTAAAGCTGAACCTCCAATACTTTGGCCACTTGATAACAGAGGAGACTGTTTGGAAAAGACTCTGATGCTGGGAAAGACTGAAGGCAAAAGAAGAGGGAGGCAGAGGATGAGATGATTGGATGACATCATCAAATCAATGGGCATGAGTTTGAGCAAACTCCAGGAAATAGTGAAGGACAGAGAAGCCTGGCGTGCTGCAGCCCATGGGGTCCCAAAGAGTTGAGAACACAATTCAGTGACTAAACAACAAAAGCTGCTTTAAAAATTAAGAAAAACTAATCATTTTCATAAAATGTTATAAGAAACAGAATAAAGAAAATATACTGAAATATTAAAGAACAATTGATTGAATGAAAAGA
Organism: Bos mutus; assembly: GCF_027580195.1. NCBI lineage: Eukaryota > Metazoa > Chordata > Mammalia > Artiodactyla > Bovidae > Bos > Bos mutus. The sequence continues at coordinate 106,869,373 of NC_091646.1, forward strand.
TATATCATATTTACATTCCAAGATTTGAAGATACATATTATAAATGTCAATTGTCCTTAACTGATTTCTTTGATGGAAACTCAATCAAAACCACATCAGAGAGAGTATATGTTTTTGTGTAAACGTGTGCATGCATGTGTGTGTGTGTGTGTGTGTGTGTGTGTGTAACTTGATGAGCTGATTCTAACATTTCCATGGAAAAGCAAAGTGCCAAAAGTAGATAAAACTCTTTTGAAGAAGAACAAGGTGGAAGAAATTGCCCTTCCACTGTACAAGGTATCAAGACATAAAAAAGCTAAACTTATGATACTGATTCTATAATAGTTAAAAAGATCAAAGGAACCCAGAAGAATACCCACGCATATATGAATACCTGATATATGACAGAGCTAGAAATACTATAACAGTGCAGGAACAATATTTTCAATATATGGTGTTGGGATAGAGGGTTATCTATATGAAAAAAAAAAGAAACTGGAATCCTTATTTCATATTATACTTATAAATCAATCAATTTAATGACTTAAATGTGAAAGAAAAAATCATAAAGCTTTTAGAATAAAGGACAGTATCTTCCTGAGTTTATGTAGGGAAGGATTGATTAATCAAAACACAAAAGCACTAAGGAGAAATGAGAAATTAATAAGTTTTATTACATAAAAATGAAGAACTTTTGATTCATCAAAAGATACCATAAAGGTAGTGAAATGAAAAGCCAAAGAATGGGAATAGATAATTTCAACACATATAAGTTGACAAAGTGTAAGTATACAAAATGATAAAGAACTTGTACAAATTTATAAGAAATGCATATAAGATTAGAGATGAAATTTGGAGATGGACTATTCATGACATATAATCACAACATATTTCTAACATCCTCTTCTCTATAGCAGTACTGAAGTAAGTAGTAATCACTGAGATCTGCTATACATATCCTAGGGCTTTGGGGTTGAACTATTGTTTTGATATATGCTTAGTGACCTCTGAAACAAGACTGCATCTGAATATTTAGTTAGTTTGGGATGAACATGTACACATCACTTTACTTACTTATTTTTGAACTTTTTATTTTGTATTGGAGTATAGCCAATTAACTATGTTGTGAAAGTTTCAGGTGGACAACAAAGAGACTCAGCCATACATATACATGTACCATTCTCCCCTAAACTCCTTTCCTATCCAGTCAGCCATCTAACATTGAGCAGAGTTCCCTGTGCTGCACAGTAGGTCCTCACTAGTTATACACATTGCTATATTTAAAATGAATAACCAACAAGGTATAGCACAGGGAACTCTGCTCAATGTTATGTGGCAGCCTGGATAGGATGGGAATTTGGGGGAGAATGGATACATGTATATGTATGGCTGAGTCTCTGCTGTCCACCTGAAACTATAACATAGTTAATCAGCTATACTCCAATATAAAATTTTAAAAAGTTTTTAAAAGAGAAAAGAGACCGCATCTGGACACAGATACAAACAGATGGAAAGATATTCATGCAGGAAAAAGACATTTCTACTTTTCCTAAATGGGCAAAATAACTAAAGAGCCATTTCACAAAGGAGGCCATCTGAATGGTCAATAAATGTCTGAGAAGGTTTCTGACCTCATTAGCTATCAAGAAAATAAAATTAAAATCAGTTGAAACAAACAACATAGACCTAGACTCCTGAAAAATATCCATGTCCTGAAAACCAGACACACAGACAGAAAGTCACTTGCATGCACATACACATACACACACAGTCAGGGAAACTGTCCTTGAGCAAACTAAATGCAATATGTGATCCCTGATTGCATCCTGGATTTAAAATTGAGAAATCTAATTATAAACTTTTAGATAATATTATTTTAACAGTGTTAAATATTTTAAGAGTGATCATAATACTGTGATAACATAGGAGGATGTATTCTTAGGAAATATATAATGAAGTATTTAGGAGTAAAACTTAATGCCTCTTATTTTCAAATATTTAAGCAATAAACAAACCACACATACACTTATACACCATTTTCATGCAGATGAACAGAGACATAAAGCAAACGTGGCAAAATGCCAACAGTTGTTAAATGTAGGTGAGGGGTATAGATGTATTATTCTTTCTATTTTTCTCCACATTTAAAATTTTAAAAATAGAAAGCATGGAAAATAACACTTTACTAAAGATTAAGAAAATAAAAAGTAATATAAATGAATGCTAAGTGTTCAGAAAGGGGAAAAAGAATACAATAAAATACAAGCAAATACCTATTAGAGTCTCACAATACCTAGTAAGGACAAAGATATGGAGCAACCTGAACCTTCACACATGGTTGGTGGAATTTTAACTTGGGACAATTCCTTCATAAAAGAGTTTATATCTATTAAAGCTGAAGATGTGTAAACTCTTCACGCCTTAACTCCACTCTTAGAGCCCCAGAAACTCCTGCACATGTGTCCCAAGATACATATACAAGAATGATCACAGTAGCAGCATGGATACTTACACCACCACAAATGGAAATATCCACATGTCCAGAACCTCAGAATGTAATCTTATTTGGAAATAGGGTATTTGCATATATAATTAGGTAAGATGAGGTCATGGTGGATTAGAGTGGGTCCTAAATTCAATGACTTATATCCTTTTAAGAAGACCATGTGAAGACACAGACACACAGGGAGAATATTATATGATGATAGGAGCAGAGACAGGTGAAACATCTAGAAGCCAAGAACTGTCAGCATCCACTAGAAGCTAGGAGAGAGGTGTCGAGCAGATTCATCCTCACAGCCTCCAGAAGAAGCCAACCTTGCCACCTTTGATTTGAACTAGCCTCCAGAACAGTGAAAGAATAAATTTCTGTTGCTTAAAGCCATCCAGTTTGTGGTATTTTGTTAAAGCAGTCCTGGGAAACTAACACCTAAAACTGTAGAAGTGATTTTGAAATTGGGTAATGGGTAGAGGTTGGAAGAATTTTTGAGGTGCTTGATAGTAAAAGATCAGTTACTTTGAAGGGACCATTGGTAGAAAAAAGAATGCTAATTCCAGTTCTGGTGAGTGCTCAGAAGGAAGTAAAGAGGACAGTAAAGAAAACTTCTATCAACTTCTATCATCTTAGAGAACACCAATATCATCATGAACAATATTTTGCTACAGATATGAACATTAAAAGTACTGCTGGTGAAGCCTTAGAAGGAAATGATGAACATGCTATTGAACACTGAAAGAAAGGTGATCTTTGTTATCAAGTGGCAGAAACTTGGCTGAATTGAGTTCTGGTGCTGGGTAGAAAGTATAAATGATGAACTTGCATATTTCAGTTCAGATCAGTTCAGTCACTCAGTCCTGTCCGACTCTTTGCGACCCCATGAACTGCAGCACGCCAGGCCTCCCTGTCCATTACCAACTCCCGGAGTCCATCCAGACCCATATCCATCGTGTCAGTGATGCCATCCAACCATCTCATCCTCTGTCGTACCCTTCTCCTCTTGCCCTCAATTTTTCCCAGCATCAGAGTCTTTTCACATGAGTCACCTCTTCATATCAGGTGGCCAAACTATTGGAGTTTCAGCTTCAAGACCTGTCCTACTAATGAACACTCAGGACTAATCTCCTTTAGAATGGACTGGTTGGATCTCCTTGCAGTCCAAGGGACTCTCAAGAGTCTTCTCCCACACCACAGTTCAAAAGCATCAACTCTTCGGCACTCAGGTTTCTTTGTAGTCCAACTCTCACATCCATACACGACTACTGGGAAAACCATAGCCTTGACTAGATGGACCTTTGTTGGCAAAGTAATGTCTCTGCTTTTTAATATGCTGTAGTGAGCAACCTAGATAGCATATTCAAAAGCAGAGACATTACTTTGCCAACAAAGGTTCGTCTAGTCAAGGCTATGGATTTTCCTGTGGCCATGTATGGATGTGAGAGTTGGACTGTGAAGAAGGCTGAGCGCCGAAGAATTGATGCTTTTGAACTGTGGTGTTGGAGAAGACTCTTGAGAGCCCCTTGGACTGCAAGGAGATCCAACCAGTCCATTCTAAAGAAGATCAGTCCTGGGTGTTCTTTGGAAGGAATGATGCTAAAGCTGAAACTCCAGTACTTTGGCCACCTCATGCGAGGAGTTGACTCATTGGAAAAGACTCTGATGCTGGAAGGGATTGGGGACAAGAGGAGAAGGGGACGACAGAGGATGAGATGGCTGGAAGGCATCACTGACTCGATGGACATGAGTCTGGGTGAACTCCGGGAGTTGGTGATGGACAGGGAGGCGTGGCGTGCTGCAATTCATGGGGTCGCAAAGAGTCGGACGTGACTGAGTGACTGATCTGATCTGATCTGAGGTTGGTCATAACTTTCCTTCCAAGGAGTAAGCGTCTTTTATTTTCATGGCTGCTATCACCATCTGCAGGGATTTTGGAGCCCAGAAAAACAAAGTCAGCCACTGTTTACACTGTTTCCCCATCTATTTCCCATGAAGTGATGGGACCCGATGCCATGATCTTAGTTTTCTGAATGTTGAGCTTTAAGCCAACTTTTTCACTCTCCTCTTTCACTTTCATCAGGAGGCTCTAGTTCCTCTTCACTTTCTGCCATAAGGGTGGTGTCATCTGCGTATCTGAGGATATTGATACTTCTAGCAATCTTGATTCCACCTTGTGCTTCCTCCAGCCCAGTATTTCTCATGATGTACTCTGCATATAAGTTAAATAAGCAGGGTGACAGTATACAGCCTTGACGTACTCCTTTCCCAAATTGGAACCAGTCTGTTGTTCTATGTCCAATTCTAACTGTTGCTTCCTGACCTGAATACAGGTTTCTCAAGAGGCAGGTCAGGCGGTCTGGTATTTCCATCTTTTCAGAATTTTCCACAGTTTATTGTGATCCACACAGTCAAAGGCTTTGGCATAGTCAATAAAGCAGAAATAGATGTTTTTCTGGAACTCCCTTGCTTTTTTGATGATCCAGCAGATGTTGGCAATTTGATCTCTGGTTCCTCTGCCTTTTCTAAATCCAGCTTGAACATCTGGAAGTTCACGGTTCACGTACAGTTAAAGCATGGCTTGGAGAATTTTGAGCATTACTTTGCTAGCATGTGAGACGAGTGGAATCGTGCGGTAGTTTCAGCATTCTTTGGCATTGCTTTTCTTTGGGATTGGAATGAAAACTGACCTTTTCCAGTCCTGTGGCCACTACTGAGTTTTTCAAATTTGCAGACATTGCGTGCAACACGTTCACAGCATCATCTTTCAGGATTTGAAATAGCTCAACTGGAATTCCAACACCTCCACTAGTTTTGTTTGTAGTGGTGCTTCCTAAGGCCCACTTGACTTCACATTCCAGAATGTCTGGCTCTTAGTGAGTGTGAGTGATCATACCATTGTGATTATCTTGGTCATGAAGATCTTTTTTGTACAGTTCTTCTGTGTATTCTTGCCACCTGTTCTTAATATCTTCTGCGTCTCTTAGGTCCATATCATTTCTGTCCTTTATTAAGCCTATCTTTGCATGAAATGTTCCCTTGATATCTCTAATTTTCTTGAAGAGATCTTTCATCTTTCCCATTCTATTGTTTTCCTCTATTTCTTTGCATTGATCACTGAGGAAGGCTTTCTTATCTCTCCTTGCTATTCTTTGGAACTCTGCATTCAAATGGGTATATCTTTCCTTTTCTCCTTTGCTTTTGCTTCTCTTCTTTTCACAGCTATTTGTAAGGCCTTGTGCAACAGTCTTTTGCTTTTTTGCATTTTTTTTTTTCTTGGGGATGGTCTTGATCCCTGTCTCCTGTACAATGTCATGAACCTCAGTCCATAGTTCATCAGGCACTCTATCAGATCTAGTCCCTTAAATCTATTTCTCACTTCCACTGTATAGTCATAAGGGATTTGATTTAGGTCATACCTGAATGGCCTAGTGGTTTTCCCCACTTTCTTCAATTTGAGTCTGAATTTGGCAATAAGGAGTTCATGATCTGAGCCACAGTCAGCTCCTGGTCTTGTTTTTGCTGACTGTATAGTACTTCTCCACTTTTGGCTGCAAATAATATAATCAATCTGATTTCTGTGTTGATCATCTGGTGATGTCCATGTGTTGAGTCTTCTCTTGTGTTGTTGGAAGAGGGTGTTTGCTATGACCATTGTGTTCTCTTGGCAGAACTCTATTAGCCTTTGCCCTGCTTCATTCTATACTCCAAGGCAAAATTTGCCTGTTAGTCCAGGTGTTTCTTGACTTCCTACTTTTGCATTCCAGTCCCCTATAATGAAAAGGACATCTTTTTGGGGTGTTAGTTCTAGAAGGTCTTGTAGGTCTTCATAGAATCGTTCAACTTCAGCTTCTGCAGATTTACTGGTCGGTGCATGGACTTGGATTACCATGTATTGAATGGTTTGCCTTGGAAATGAACAGAGATCACTCTGTCGTTTTTGAGATTGCACCCAAGTACTACATTTTAGACTCTTTTGTTGACTATGATGGCCACTCCATTTCTTCTAAGGGATTCCTGCTGACAGTAGTGGATATAATGGTCATCTGAGTTAAATTCACCCATTCCAGTCCATCTTAGTTCACTGATTCCTAGAATGTTGATGTTCACTCTTGCCGTCTCCTTTTGACCACTTCCAATTTGCCTTGTTTCATGGACCTAACATTCCACGTTGCTATGCAATATTGCTCTTTACAGGATTGAACCTGCTTCTATTACCAGTCACATCCACATCTGGGTGTTGTTTTGCTTTGGCTCCATCCCTTCATTCTTTCTGGAGTTATTTCTCCATTGATCTCCAGTAGCATATTGGGCACCTACTGACCTGGGGAGTTCATCTTTCAGTGTCCTATCTTTTTGGCTTTTCATACTGTTCTTGGGGTTCTCAAGGCAAGAATACTGAAGTGGTTTATCATTCCCTTCTCCAGTGGACCACATTCTGTCAGACCTCCCCACCATGACCCCTCTGTCTTGGGTGGCCCCACACGGCATGGCTTAGCTTCATTGAGTTAGACAAGGCTGTGGTCCATGTGATCAGATTGGCTAGTTGTCTGTGATCGTGGTTTCAGTCTGTCTGCCCTCTGATGCCCTCTCTCAGCGCCGACCATCTTACTTGAGTTCTCTTACCTTGGACGTGGGTATCTCTTCTATATTTAGCTGAAGAGATTTCCAAGCAAAGTGTGAAAGATGTAGCCTGGTTTCTCACTGACAGTTGTAAAATGAGAGAGGAGTGAGTTAAATTGAGTAAGTACCTGTTTAAAAAGAAATTCAGAACTTGATGATCTGGAGAATTCTGAGCCAATCTAGATAGCCCTAGAAAAAGGGCCAATGGTATGTGGCTAGACAAACTTTAGACAATCTTTCACTGAAGAGATTATGTATGTGACTCATGGATCCAGTCAACCTTTTCAGCAGAAGCCAGGAACAGACAAGGCGTTATCCAGAAAGGATCTGTCAACAATCCTCATATGTAATGGTGTGGCTCTCTTGACATACACAAGAAACCAAGAAGGTTTATAAGGATTTTATACGAGCAGAAACAGTGCAGCCTGATGTAAAAGTGACAGAGACAAGCTAAAATGAAGGAAGGTAAAATGAAGCCACAAAAGCCAGAGAGGGTGGGGCTGCAGCTGCCCTGGTAGGCTAAGATGATGGAGCTGTCCCAGAGTACCTAGAGAGCAAGGCTACCCCTGGCGACCACAGGACAGAGCCCTGAAGCCAAAACATTACTCTTAGGCCTTGAAATCTAATGGAATTTGCCCTGCTGGGCTGCTAACTTGCTTTAGAACAGTAACCCCCTTATTCTTTCCTTTCTACTCTTTTAGAATGGGAATGCCCACCTTACGCCTGTCTCACTGTTGCCTAGTTTCATAGGTTTCTGGACAGAAGGGCATTTTCCCGATGTAATATACTCAGAGTCTACCAACACCTGATTTAGATGAATTAGATAATGGGATTTCAGACTTTTTGAGTTAATATTTAGATGAGATTTGGGACTTAGACTTGATGCTGAAATAGGTTAAGACTTTAGGGGATGTTGTGATGAGGTGAATGTATTTGCATGTAAGACAGATATGAATTCATGGAGGAGGCCAGAGGGCTGATTATACTGGGTTGAATAGTGAACCCTCAAAATTCATGTCCATTCAGTTTCTCAATATGTGACTTTATTCAGAAATAGGGGGTTGACAGATGTAATTAGTTAATATAAGGCCATACTGGATTATGATGGATCCTAAATCCAAAGACTAGTGTCCTTAATAAGAATGCTATGTAAAGACATGTTTTACCAGGTGGCTCACAGAGGTAAAGAATTCATCTGCCAAGCAGGAGACTCGGGTTTGATCCCTGGGTCGGGAAGATCTCCTGGAGGAGGAAATTGCAACCCACTCCAGTATTCTTGCTTGGGAAATGCCATGGACAGAGGAGCCTGACGGGCTACAGTCCACACGGTCACAAAAAGTCAGATGTGACTGAGCACTAAGCATGTGCAGACACAGAAACACAGACACACAAGGAGACTGTCATGTTATAACAGAGGCAGAGACTACAGTGATGCTTTTGGAACACCAAGGAATGCTGGCAATCACCAGAAGCTAGAAGAGATGAAGAAGGATCCTCTTCTAGAACCTTAGGAAAGAGCATAGCCTTGTCAACACCTTGATTTCAGACTTCTAGCCACCATGAGAGGATAAATCTCTGTTGTTCTAAGCCACTAGATTTGTTATGGCAGCATTAGAAAACTAACAGTGATTTTAGAAAACTCTTCCAAGAAATTTTGCTTCATAGAGAGAAGGCAAAATTATTGATACACATGGTATCAATGAATCTCAAAAACATTATACATTATAACATTGTGTAAGTTAAAGGAATCTTATGCAAAGAATATAACTGTATGGTTACAGCTATCTGAAGTTCTATAACAGGCAAAACTAACCTATAATGGAAAAAAATAAAAATACTAGTTGCCTCTGGGAGAGTGGAGTGGGAGTTACTGAGAAGAAGTATGATGAAACTTTCTGGGGGTGATGGTAACCTTTTACGTGTTAGGTCACACAGATGCAGGTATGTTGAACATGGTTGGTCCAATGACTGTGTGATAACACATTGGTATCTTGAAATTGGCCATTGTAGGAATATGTATATCATGGACTGGCAAATAATACAGATAAGAATCTTTTTTCCTGGAGAGCTGGCCGCTAAATATTTGCCAACACATCACTACAAAGATGTATACCCAAGTCAAAAGTTAGCAAATGAATACTTAAGGTTTGTGCACTTCATTGCATGGAAATTTTACATCAAAAGAAAAAATGTTCATATACATTTTTAGCTAACAATATATGTACTGACATATTTAGGGGTACATGTGTTTACATTGGTGATCCATTTAAATAAATCAATAAAGTAAGATGGTTTACTAGATGGATAGACAGATGTGATAAATCAGTAAAATATTAATGATATAATCTAGCCAGCCATCACTGGGTGTTTGTGATAAAATTCTTTCAACCTTTCTGTGGGTTTAAAATTTTTCATTAAATACTGGAAAAATATTTTCCCATTTGGATATTAAAAATATTAACACATGTACTTTAACCCTATCTTTTTTGGGCTTCAATTTTTATATTTCATTGTTTAAACCAATTGCTACTTGTTACAGTATACAGTGAAGGGAGGGAATCTAAACGTATTATTTGCTCAAGTAGCAAAACAACTGAAGGGCATTTTTTGTTTTTATCACTTTTTAAAAGATAGTTCACAGTAGGAGTATGTACACGATGGACATTGGCAAATGGTACAAATCATGTGAAATTCTTGAAAGGAAAGAAGTAATATTGGGGATAGCTGACTGAGGTCCCTGGGGAGATAAGAGGGAGAGGACCTAGAACAAAGGAATAAATAGTAACCTTTGGCAGGAAGGATGTCCTCAGCACTGAGTTGAAATGGAAGAAAATGATGGCTAGGATACAGAAGTTAGCAGAGTCAGGCAGAAAGTAGATGAAGGTTCTTACTGATGGCATTGTTTCCTTTGAAATAGGAAAGAAGACTACCTGCTAAAAATAATAAAATAGCAGTTGGATAGGAAATAGTAATGAAGATATAAAATAGTATTTTTAAGGAATGAAACAGAGAGCTGACCAGAGACTAGGAGACGTTGCCAAACAAGAAAGAAGACTCTAGATGATACCAGAGATGAGGAATTTGTAGAGGCACTAATCAACACAGTTATACTACTTTTCTCTAGTAGTGCTCAAAATCCATCATGCAACAATAAAGAAGGTAATCAGTTGGATTGATTCAGGGTTGAGGATTTGCTGGGTGGGTATGATGCACAAAAAAAGAAGCAAGGAAAATGACTCAGTGGCAAGAACTTGGGTAAATAATGCACGATGGAGTCTAAGCGAGATGTGAAAGGAAGAGGAAACAGGAAGGGGATGACAGATTGGGAGAAAAAAAACAAAGGTCAAGGACCTCGAGATTTTAACAGGGTTGAAGGAATGGTAAAATGATTGTTAAGAGAGTTGTGAGAGCCAGAAGGATAAGAGAAAGGTTATGGTTAAGAGTAGTATACTGGAGTTTAAGATTTCAGAAGAAGTATATTTCTAGGGAGACTATATGTTGTTTTCCCACTGGTTTAAGGTTAGAAAATGGGATATGTAATACTTAAACATAAATACAGTGTTATCTCAAGATACAGTAAAAATCACACTTAAAAAAAACCAAAAAATCTTTAAAAATCATGTATACAAATACCATGATCAAGAGCACAGACTTTCATGTTAAGAACAGATCTAGATTTAAGTTCTAGCCTGGTTATTTAATAACTGACCTTGAGAAATTCATTCTTTCAGAAGTTCTATTTCATTATCTGTAATATAGATACTATATTATAGGGCTACTGTAAGGTTTAAATGAGTTAATGTGAAAAATGCTAAGCACAAGGACTAAGCACAAATAAACCCTCAAAATTATTAGCTATTAGGAATTCTCTCTCCAGGTAAGATTCTTCACCTTGCCTCTCCCACTGAATATAGCTATAAAACTAAAGAGACTACACAGAGTACATGACAACGGTGAAAACTACAAAGCAAAAGTTGGAATAGATAAGAAATTTAGAACTTGAAATAACAAAGAACTCATGCCCAGACACAGCATAATCATAATCAAACTGTTGAAAAGTAAAGAAAGTAGAGGAATAAGGACAAAAAGTTTAAAAACCCATAAATTTATGGTTAATTGATTTTCTTTAAAAAGTACCACGACAGTTTAATTTGGAAAGGATCATCTTTTCAGTGAAAAGTGGCAGGACTATTGGACATACATATGCAAAGAGATTAATGTAACCCTAACCCCACTCCAGTACTCTTGCCTGGCAAATCCCATGGATGGAGGAGCCTGGTAGGCTGCAGTCCATGAGGTCACTAAGAGTCGGGCATGACTGAGCAACTTCACTTTCACTTTTCACTTTCATGCATTGGAGAAGGAAATGGCAACCCACTCCAATGTTCTTGCCTGGAGAATTCCAGGGATGGGGGAGCCTGATGGGCTGCCGTCTATGGGGTCGCACAGAGTCAGACACGACTGAAGCGACTTAGCAGTAGCTGCAACCTTACACCAGGCTTCCCAGGTGACTCAGTGGTAAAGAATCTACCTGCAATGCAGGAGATGTAGGTTCGATCCCTGGTTTGGGAATATCCCCTGGAGAAAGAAATGGCAACCCACTCTAGTATTCTTGTCTGAGAATTCCCATGCACAGAGGAGCCTGGCGGGCTACAGTCCAAGGGGTTGCAAAGAGTAGGACACAACTGAGCATACACACACACACACACACACAGTCTTACACCCTATGTGTAATTCAGAAATTAATTCAAAATGGTTCATAGACCTAAATGTATGAGCTAAAACTATATATCTTCTAGAAGAACACATATGAAGAAAATCTTTATGATCCTGGGTTAGAAAGAAATCTTAGTTACAAGATCAAAAAAAAAAAAAAAAAGAAAGAAATCTTAGTTACAAGATCAAAGCAGAAGTCATAAAAAAATTACACTTCATCAAAATCACAAACTCTCAAGCTTCAGAAAATGCTGTTAGGAAAGGTGGTATCAGTGAAAATGGCAGAGTTAAGAATCTCTTAAAGGAGAACACTGACAGAAACTGTCAAAATCAACTTGTTTTCAGAACTCTGAAAATTAATCAAAGGCTTGTAGTAATCTGGGAAACATTTATTGAAGAAAAATAGCTGAATATCAGTAAGAATAATAAGTTTTATAGCATTTTAACTTGCCTTTTCCTCATCCTTTTTCCCCAGGTCTGTAGTAACCTTGAAACCAACAATCCCATGTCAGAGAAAACCAGTAAAGAAGGAAAACAGAGTTGGAGTTCCTTCAAAGCCCCATTCCCAGAGAACTGTCATTACTTGATCTATCTAGTAAATCTCACAAGCATTATTCTCTTAATCTGACCTGGCTCAAAGTTCATCCAGTGCTAACAGCCTTTTTCCTGAGAACTTCTGTCAAAAACAATCAGAGACACTTGTTGAATTTTGTGGCTAGCTGAGGTGGTGGAGTTGAGACAAACAATAGGTTACCAATATGCTTAGAAGGAAATCCTAGAGAATAAAATGTCATTAGGGGCCCTGACATATTTTGAAGAATCTAAAAGGCCATGCACATGCACAGAGCTGTCCACATGGCCAAAGCTTTGTGTGTACTCAGGAAAGACCTGAAAAATCCCTGAGCTCTCACCGCTGACTAATACTGAGTTTCTGTGCAAGCAGGGAGTGAAGGCTACAATGGAGTTAATTGCCTGGTTGACTGTTGATGATGTCCTTGGCTTGCACACAAAGTCCTTCAGAACTGGGAAATCCCTCAGTACTGGGAAAAATACTAGTTCTAGAAATAATTAAAACACTGTTAATAATTTAAACTAAAGAAGGCCATATATTATATAAGATGATTATATTATGTGATTCCATTTATAGGAAATGTCTGGAATAGGCAAATCCATATGGATAGGCAGTAGATTAGTGGCTCTCTGGGCTGGGAGTGAAAACAGTAACTGAGAACAATCTCTGGGGTGATGAAAATGTTCTAAAATTCAATTGTAGTGATGGTTGAACAATTCTGTAAATTTACTATGAACCACTCAATTGTACATTTAAAATGAGTTTTATGGTATGTAAAAGATAACTCAATAAAGAAGTGAAAAAAAGGATCCAATTACATTCTATAAGAAACTTGTTTTTTTTTTCAAAATATGAAACTCACTTTCAAATATAATATAAATAGGATAAAAGTAAAATGAAAAGTAATTCTGGAATGTTGGAGTAAAGACCTCTGAAAATCTGCTGCTCCATAAAAGCAAAAAGAACACTGGGAAAAGTCAAAATAAAACTTTTGGTAAGTCTGGAAATTAAATTAAGCCTTATAACAATACGAGGAATAGTATTCAAGAAAAATAGCTGAGTTGCAGTAAGAATAGTAAGATTTGTTGCATTTTAACTTTTCATAATCCCATTTCCCTCTCTCCAGTTTTTCAGCAGCTACTATGATAGTTGTGAAAAGCATTAGCCTAACTTACATTGAAGGAAGCAGAGCAGTTCCAGAGCTTCCATTCTCAGAGAACATCACTATTTGATTTTCTTCTACTTCTGCTTTATTGACTACATCAAGGCCTTTGACTGTGTGGATCACAACAAACTGTGGAAAATTCTTTTTTTTAATTTCACCTGTTTCTTTTTATTTTTATATTTATTTTATTTTTTAACTTTACAATAAAATTCTTAAAGAGAGGAATACCAGACCACCTTACCTGCCTCCTAAGAAATCTGTATGCAAGTCAAGAAGCAACAGTTAGAACCAGACATGGAACAACAGACTGGTTCCAAATTGGCAAAGGAGTACATCAAGGCTGTATATTATCACCCTGCTTATTTAACTTCTTATGCAGAGTACATCATGAGAAATGCCAGGCTGGATGAATCACAAGCTGGAATCAGGATTGCCAGGAGAAATATCAATAACTTCAGATATGCAGATGACACTACCCTTATGGCAGAAAGTGAAGAGGAACTAAAGAGCCTCTTGATGAAAGTGAAAGAGGAGAGTGAAAAAGCTGGCTTGAAACTCAACATTCCAAAAACTAAGATCATGGCATCTGGTCCCATCACTTCATGACAAATAGATGGGGAAACCATGGAAACAATGAGAGACTTCACTTTTTTGGGCTCCAAAATCAGTGCAGATGGTGACTGCAGCCATGAAATTAAGACGCTTACTCCTTGGAAGAAAAGCTATGACAAACCTAGACAGCATAGTGAAAAGCAGAGACATTACTTTGCCAACAAAGGTGCATCTAGTCAAAGCTATGGTTTTTCTAGTAGTCATGTATGGATGTGAGAGTTAGACTATAAGGAAAGCTGAGCACCAAAGAATTGATGCTTTTGAACTGTGGTGTTGGAGAAGACTCTTGAGAGTCCCTTGGATTGCAAGGAGATCAAACCAGTCAATCCTAAAGGAAATCAGTCCTGAATATTCATTGGAAGGACTGCTGCTGAAGCTGAAGCTCTAGTACTTTGGCCACCTGATGCGAAGAACTGACTCACTGAAAAACACCCTGATGCTGGGAGAGTTTGAAGGCAGGAAGAGAAGGGGATGACAGAGGATGAGATGGTTGGATAGCATCACCAACTTGATGGACATGAATTTGAGCAAGCTCCGGGAGTTGGTGATGGACAGGGAAGCCTGGTGTGCTGCAGTCCATGGGGTCATAAAGAGCTGAACATGACTGAGCGACTGAATTGAACTGAAAAGCTACATTCTGAGGGTTTGTCTTTGACTTGGTTCATACCTAGATCATGTCAAGAGCGATCAATGGAGCTTTTTTAACCCTGCAGCTACTTGAGTGGCATTACCAGCTAGAGCTAAGAGAAGGCTGACAAACAAACAAAACTTAAAAGGAAACATAGGGAATAAGGATCACACTGATTTCAAAATAGATTACAAAGCTATAGCAACTGAAACAATATGGTAGTGGCTTAAAGACAGATATGTGAACCAGTGGAAAAGAATAGAGAGCCCAGAATTAAACTACACATGTATAGTCAACTGATGTTTGACAAGGGTGCCAGGAATACATAATCAGGAAAGGATAGTCTCTTCAACAAATGGTGCTGGGAAAAGTATACGAAAGTGAAAGTGAAGTCGCTCAGTTGTGTCTGACTCTTTGTGACCCCATGGACTGTAGCCTACCAGGCTCCTCTGTCCATGGGATTTTCCAGGCAATAGTACTGGAGTGGATTGCCATTTCCTTCTCCAGGGGATCTTCCCGACCCAGGGATCGAACCCGGGTCTCCCACATTGTAGACAGACGCTTAACCGTCTGAGCCACAAGGGAAGTCTATATCCACATGCAAAAAAGTGAAACTGTACCCTTATCTTATGCCTTTCACAAAACTCAATTCAAAATGGATTAAAAACTTAAACATAAGACCTGAATTCTAAAACTCCTATTGAAAACATAGGGAGAAACCCTCTTGACAATTAGTGTTGGCAATGTTATTGGCTATAACCTCCAAAACATAGGTAATGAAAGCAAAAATAGAGAAGTGGGAATACATCAAACTAAAAAGCTTTATCATAGCAAAAGAAAGAATAGAGTAAAAAGGAAACTTATAGAATGGGAGAATATATAGTAGACTCTTGAACAACACCAGTTTGAACTGTACAGGTCCACTTAATGCAGATTTTCTTTTTTGCAGTAAATATACACTATAGTACTATAAGATTTGTGGTTGATTTAACCTATAGATGTGAAACCATGGATATAGAATGCTGATTATAAAGTCATACATGGATTTTTGATTACTTGGAGTGTCAGTGCCCCCAACCCCTATGTTGTTCGAGAGTCAACTGTATTTGCAAACTACATATCTGTTGCTGTTACTGCTAAGTTGCTTCAGTCGTGTCCGACTCTGTGTGACCCCATAGATGGCAGCCCACCAAGCTCTGCTGTCCTGGGATTCTCCAGGCAAGAACACTGGAGTGGGTTGCCATTTCCTTCTCCAATGCATGAAAGTGAAAAGTGAAAGTGAAGTCGCTCAGTCGTGTCCAAATCCTAGCAACCCCATGGACTGCAGCCTACCAGGCTCCTCCATCCATGGGATTTTCCAGGCAAGAGTACTGGAGTGGGGTGCCATTGCCTTCTCCAACATATCTGTTAAGGGGTTAATATTCAAAACGTATAGGAAATACCTACAACTCAATGGCATAAAAATAAAACCTGATTAAAAAAAGGACAAAGTATTTGAATAGACATTTCTCCACAGCAGATATACAAATGGCCAACATTTGTACAGGTAACATGAAAAGGTGCTCACCATCACTAATCATCAGGGAAATGCAAATCAAAGTCACAGTGAGATACATGTGCATGTGTAAGTGTATGCCAAGGAAATTGAGGCCCTCAGAAGTCCCTAATCTCTCACTTCTAACTGATCTTGAGGCTCAGCATAAGCGGGAAGTGAAGTCTAAGACAGAGTTGCAAACTGCTTCCCTGAACACTGAAAGAGTAACCTAACACACTCACACAGAGCCCCTTGATAAAGGCTCATATACTTTTTGATTTAAGACATTTAAGAAAAACTCTCCAATCATTAGTGGCTTACTATGCTAACTGGAGAAGGCAATGGCACCCCACTCCAGTACTCTTGCCTAGAAAATCCCATGGACGGAGGAGCCTGGAAGGCTGCCATCCATGGGGTCACTGAGGGTCGGACACGACTGAGCGACTTCACTTTCACTTTTCACTTTCATGCATTGGAGAAGTAAATGGCAATCCACTCCAGTGTTCTTGCCTGGAGAATCCCAGGGACGGGGGAGCCTGGTGGGCTGCCGTTTATGGGGTTGCACAGAGTTGGACACGACTGAAGTGACTTAGCAGCAGCATGCTAAGTGGATAGAGACTTCAGTAACTTTACATGACAAAGAATTAAAAATTGACAGAATTGGTCCAGGAACATCACTAAACAAACAAATAGCAACCAACAAACCCTGGGTGGGGAGGGGTTGATTGACTTTTCAGAGTTGTTACATAATATTATTTTAAATGTCTAATTTTCAACAATAAAATTATAAGACTGTAAGGGACTGAATATTTGTGCCCCCACCCCCGAATTCATATGTTGAATCCCCACCCTTCAATATGATAGTAATAGGAAGTGGGGATGCTTGAGTAGTAATTAGGATTGGATAAGGTCCTAAGAGTGGAGCCCTCATGTATGGGATCAATGCCCTTATAGTCATCAGAGAGCCTGCTTCTTCTCTCTGCTATCTACCAGGTGAGGATCCAGTAAGAATTCAGCAGTCTGAAACCCATAAGAGGGTTCTTATTGGAACTAGACCATGCTGGAACCCTGATCCTAGATTTCCAGCCTCTAGAACTGTGAGAAATACATCTCTGTTGATTATAAGTCACCCAGTTTGGTACTTTGTTATAACAGCCTCAGATGACAAAGGCATTGGGAAAAAAAAAAAAAACAACCCCCCACCTTAAAACCGAGAAAGTATGATCCATACACAGAAAAAAGAAACAGTTGATAGAAACTCTCCTGAGGAGTCACATTGGGCTTCTCAAAAAAAAAAAAAAAAAACAACTTTAAATCGTTATTATAAGTTATTCAAACAAAGGAAACCACGTATAAAGAATTAAAGAATGTTTCAGAATATCTTACCAAATACAGAATAAAAATAAAAGATAGAAATTATAATAAAGAATCAAATAGAAATTTTCAAGCAGTATAATAACTGAGATGAAAAATACACTAGAGGGGCTCAACAGGAGATGTGAATTGACAGCAGAATCATCAAACCTGAAGATATGTCAACTACATAATCTGAGGAAGCTCACTAAAGTTTAGGAGCAGAAAGAAAAAAGAGTAAAGAAAAAGACAATGCAGTCTTGGGAACCTATGGGAGACAAGCAAGCATACCAACACATGCATAATGGACTCTCAGAAGAAGAAGAAACAAAAAGAATATTTGAAGAGTTAATGGTCAAAAGCTTCCCCAAATTGATGAAAAACACTAATCCATACATCATGGAACTTCAACAGACTACAAGAAGGATGAATTCGAAGGTACCTATGTGAAGTCTGTCCAAAGAGACACTTAAACAAGTAGTCAAACTGTCAAAAGTAGAAGATGAAGAACAGATCTTGAAAGCAGTAAGAAGAGGCTCACCATGGACAAGGGGTCCTGAGATTAATAGTTGACGTCTCAATAGAAATTAGAAGGGGCCAAAAGGCAGTTGAGATGATACATTTGATCTGCTAAAAGAAGAAGACTGCCAACCAAAAATTCAATGTCCAGGAAAAAACTATAATGTAAAACTAAAGGAGAAATTAAAACATCCCAAGATAAACAGAGTTTACTACAAGATGATCTGCCCTGTAAGAAAAACTACACAGAGTCTTTTAGACTGAAATAAATGGGCACTAAATAATAACTCAAATTTACCCAAAGAAAGGACACTAGCAAAGTTGACTACATAGGTAAACATTAAAGACAGTATAAACGTTTTTATCCCTGTGCTCTTTTTTTTGTTGTTGTCCATCTGACTTAAAAGATAAAAGATAACCGCATAAAGCAATAATTATAAAACTCTGTTGGTAGGCTTAAAATTTAGAAAGATGTCATTTGTATGACAATAATAGTACAAAGGAGGAAGGACAGAACACAGGTAAATAAGAATGCAGTTTTTGAACATTATTGAAATTAAGTTGGCACTAATACAAACAAAATTATTCAAGCTCAGGTGTTAATTATAATCCCCAGGGCAAATTACTAAAAGAGTAACAAAAATAGTAAAAGAAGCAACAAGTTAATTAAGATGACACACTGTAAAAGCTGATTTAACATTAAGGAATAAATGGAGTAATAGAGTAACAAAAAGATACAGACATATCAAAAATAAATAGCAAAATGGCAGATGTAGAACCTACCTTATCAACAGACTCCACTTAAATGCATTAAATATAAATTAACACTCTACATAATTGGAAGCAGGGATTTAAGAAAAACATGCTCTAAATAACTATTTGCTGTCTATAAGAGACACTTTGGTTTTTTAAAAAGTTGAAAGTAAAAGGACAGAAAAAGATACTCTATGCAAAAAAGAAAGTAAAGCAGAGTACAAGAAATTTGAGTCTTTTTTCCTTGGTAATTCTAGCTAAAGGACTGTGAATTCTATTGCCTTTTCCATTGAGCCAACTTTTGGTTTTCTTGATTTTCTCTATTTTTTATTCATTTTTCATTTATTTTTGCTCTAATCTTTCTTTCTTTCCTTAAGTTAGATATGGGTTTATTTGCCTTCTTTTTGTAGCTTTTTTCATTAAACTTCAATTTTTTTAGAGCTTCACAGCAAAATTGAGGGGAAGTTACAGAGATTTCCCACCTATTCCCCAGACCCCACACATGCTTAGTCTCCCTCATTACCTCCCACCAGAGTGGGACATTTGTTACAACTGATGAGCCTACACTGACACATCATAATTACTCCAAGTCTGTAGTTTACCATTTACTCTTGGTATCATATATCCAAAGGGTTTGGACAAATTTTTGTAGTTTCTTGAGGTGGAAGTTTTGGTTATAAATTTGAGGGTTTTCCTCTTTATTAATATTGGCATTTACAGCTTTAAAAAGCCCCTTGAGTACCTCTTCTACTGCATTCCTGAAGTTTTTGTATATTTTGTTTTCATTCATCTCAAAGTACTTTCTAATGTCCCTTGCAACTTCTTTTTGATCCTTGGTTATTTGGTAGAGTGTTAAATAATTTCCACATATTTGTAAATTTCCTCTGTCCATCTATTATTGATTTCTAATTTCCTTTCACTGTAAACAGAAGTGGTGAGAGTGGACATCCTTGTCTTATTCTTGGTATTGGAAGGACAATTTCAATCTTTTCACCATTAACTATGATGTTAATTATTAAGACAAATAATGGCCAATAGATTTCTGACAAAAATGCAAAGACAAGTAAATGGAGAAAGAACACTCTTTTCAACAATTAGTACTGGATAATCAGATATTCATAAGCAAAAAAGTGAACCTTAACATAAACCTCACACCTTATATAAACATTAAGTCAAAGTGGATCATAGACTTAAATGTAAGATATACAATTATAAAACTGTTAGAAGAAAATAAAGGAATAAACCTTTTTCATAAAATCTAGTGTTTTTAGACATAATAAAGCACAATACATTAAAGAAAAAATGGATAAACTGGACTGTATCAAAATTTAAAATATTTGCTCTGAAGCAAAAAATTTGCATACAGAAAACTACAAAATTTTGCTAAAAGACATAAACAAATACAAAGACATTCTGTGTTCATGGATTGAAGATTTAGCATTGTTGTCAGTACCACCCAAAGTGATATACAAATTCAAAGCAATACTATCAAAATCTCAATGATGTTTTTTGCAGAAATAGAAAAATCTGGGAATTCTCTGGCAGTGCAGTGGTTAAAGACTCGGTGCTTTCCCTGCTGTGGGCCTGGGTTTGATCCCTGGTAAGGGAACTGCTGCTGCTAAGTCGCTTCAGTAGTGTCCGACTCTGTGCGACCCCATAGATGGCAGCCCACCAGGCTCCCCCGTCCCTGGGATTCTCCAGGCAGGAACACTGGAGTGGGTTGCCATTTCCTTCTCCAATGCATGAAAGTGAAAAGTGAAAGTGAAGTCGCTCAGTCGTGTCCGACTCTTCGCGACCCCAGGGACTGCAGCCCACCAGGCTCCTCCGTCCATGGGATCTTCCAGGCAAGAGTACTGGAGTGGGGTGCCATTGCCTTCTCCAGGTAAGGGAACTAAGATCCCACAAACCATGTGGCATGGCAGAAAAAAAGGAAATAAAAAAATCTATCCTAAAATTCATATGGAATCTCAAGGGACTCAAACAATGAAAACAATTTTGAAAAAGAAGAGCAAAGTTGGAGGTCTCGTACTTTCTGATTTCAAAGTTTACAACAAATCTATAGTAGTTTAAAAAGTGTGGTACTAACATAAAGACAGACATGTATACCAATGGAATAGAATGGAGAGTCTGGAAATATACTCTTTCATTTACACTCAAATGATTTTCAGAGAGTGTGCCAAGACCATTCAATGAGGAAAGACAGTCATTTCAACAAGTAGTACTGGAAAAGCTGGATATCAAACATGCAAAAAATGAAGTTGGACCCCTTATATATGAAGTTAACTCAAAATGGATCAAAGACCTAAACATAAGAGCCAAAACTATAAAACTTTTTGAAGATAACATAGGAAAAACAGTTTATGACATCAGACTTGGCAAGATTTACTGGATATAACAACAAAAGCACAGGGAACAAAAAAATAGACAAACTGGACTTTATCAAAAATAAAAACTTTTGTGCATCAAAGGATACTATTGACAGAATAAGAAGGCAACCATAGAATAGGAGAAAATATTTGCAAATCATATATCTGAAAAGGGAGTAATATCCAGAATACATAAAGAACTCCTGCAACTTAACAACAAACAACCCATTTAAAAACGGGCAAAAGACATCCTTGTACATTGCTGGTATGAATTTAAAACAGTATAGTCTCTATGGCAAACAGTATGGTGGTTTCTCAAAAGATTAAACATAGAATTACCATATAATCCAGAAATTCCACTTAACATATTCAAAAGAATGAAAGCAGGGACCGGAACAGACTGTTGTACATCCAGATTCATAGCAGCATTATTCACAATAGCGAAAAGACAGACATTACATAAGTGTCCATTGACAGATGAATAGATTAATAAAATGTACTAGATACATACAATAAAATATTATTTAGCCTTAAAAAGGGAGGAAATCCTGATACATGCTACAATATGGATGCTAAGTGAAATAAGCCAGACACAAAAAGACAAAAACTATGATTCTGTTTACATGAGGTACCTAGAATATTCAAATTCATAGAGAGAGAGAGCAGAATGGTGGTTGGTAGAAGGTAAGGCAAGGGGAGAGTGGGGAGTTAGTGTTTAATGGGTACAGAGTTTCAGTTTGGGAAGATGAACAAGTTCTGGAGATGGATGGCGATGATGGCTGCAGAACAATGTGAATATACTTAATGCCACAGAACTGTACACTTAAAAAATAGTTAGAATGGTCAATTTTATGTTAGGTATATTTTACCACAATAAAAGAAAGTTTGCTCTGCAGAAGACACTGTTAAGAGAATGAAAAGACAAGCTGCACACTGGGATAAAATATTGTAAATCATATATCCAACAGAGAATTGTGTTTGACTATATAAAGAACTCTCAAAAGTCAACAGGAAAAAATAAACAACTAAATGAAAAACAGCAAAAGATTTGAACAGACACTTCAGCAAATAGGATATAAAGATGGCACATAAGCATATGAAAAGATGTTTAATATCATTAGCCATTAAGGAAATGCAAATTAAAACTACAATGAGATACCACTTCACAGCTATTAGAATAACTAAAATAAATACCAACAATACCAAATGCTGACAAAGATGTAGAGCAATTGGAACTCTCATACATTGCTGGTGAAAATGTAAAATGGTTCAGCCACTCTTGAAAATGGTTTGGCAGTTTCTTATAAAGTTAAACAAACACTTACCATATGACCCAGTAATCCCACTCCTAGATATTTACCTTAGAGAAATAAAAATTTCATGTTCACACAAAAGCCTGTACAAGAATATTCATATCAGTATTATTCATAATCACCATAACCTGGAAACAGCCCAAATGCACTTGATGGGTGAGTGGATAGACAAACTTTGGAACATTCATACAATGGAATGCTACTCAGCAAAAATGAACTACTGATACACACAACTTGGATGAATCTCAAAAGCACTACACTGCATGAAAGAAGTCACTCTCAAAAGATTACATTTTGTATGATTCTATTTGTATGACATTCTCTAAAACACAAAATCACAGTGATGGAGAATAGATCAGTGATTGATTGCCAGAGATTACGAGTGGAATTGGGAGTGACTTCAATGGATAGTATGAAGGAGTTTGAGGGTGATGGAGCTGTTCTCTATCCTGATTGTGGTGGTGATTACATGAATCTATGTGATTAACATGATTTACAATTCACAGAATTGTACACACACCTCCCCCCCAAATAAACAGGCAATTTTATTGTAAGTTCATTTCAAAAATAAAGTAAAATATTAGCTACTATATCATCATCAATAGTTATACTTTACTGATTAAAAATATTCAGGATTATGAAATAGGATCAAAAAGACATTAAGGTCATTTTATGTCTGGTACAATAACTTAAAAGGTATAGAGAAAAAAATCAACAACACTAAATGTTAAAGCTTTAAACTTCTAACTCCTCTTTAATATTCTGTATCAGGATTATATGCTCCCTGTGGATCATGTCCTACAAACATTGTCATATACTGAATATGAAATTAAATAAGAACTCAACTTAGAAGTCTGGGACCCTAGGTTACATTCCTAAATCTAACACTGTAAGAAAACTCTCGACTTGCCTTTTGTGCCTAATTTTATCTTCCTCTTCATTGAGGTCATGTACTTGTCTGCACTTGTCTTTTTGTGGTATGCTGTGAAGGTGTAAAGCAAGGAGTTTCAAAGATAGGAAACAGAACAGATTCATACACTACCCACCCACCCCAAATACCAGGTACTGCTTTAAGTGATTTACATGTATTACCTCTCTTAATCCTAACAACCCTACAATACAGCTACTATTAATATTCTCTTGAAGGAAATCAAGCACAGTATGGTAACTTGCCCCACATCTTTAGATAGTAAGTGGGGGAGCCAGGATGTTCCCAGCAGTCTGTCTCCACAGCCCATGTTCTTGATCAGCAAGCTATAATGTCTCTCCACAAAAGCTGTTTCTTCATTCCTTCCTTCACCACTGCTCTTCCATGTCTATGGTCTCTCTCTCTAACAAACCACTCATTCTATTGACTTTATTGTCTAAGCATAGAGGAGTCCTGATTCTATGGATCTAGTTCTGCCCTCTCCCTGGAGTTTCACTGCTACATTTCCATCAGCCTCCTCAATATCTGCACTGGATGATCCTGCAGTCTCAAAAATTTAACATGTTTAAAATCAAACTCATCATCTTTCCTCAAAATTTTCCCATAAAGGCTTTCTTAATTTTGCCAACTGTTAAGTCACACAGCCTTGAAACACCTGGGATATCTTTGACACAGGATCTCCACTAACCTTCATTCTCAGTCAACAAGTTTTACCAATTGTTCTTTTGTAATGTCTCTTATAACCATACCTACTTCTCTTTCCAATTTCTTTGTCATCATCCTAGTGCAGCTCTTCCTGAAGAAATGACCGTGATTACTCCTAAATTGTTTTCCCTGCTTCCAGTTCTCCCGCTCATGTATTTGATTTACTGGCCACCAGATTCATCAAGTTCAGACACTGCTTTTATTATGTTACTCCTGGTTCAAAGACCTTAACTATACCCAAGATGACTAACTGAATAACTAACTCCATGTAGATCTATACTACTTGCCAAATAAAGTTCAAAAATTTTAGCTATCTTTTTAACTTTGTCTCTCACAATACCTCCAAACATGACTTAGTTCATGACATCTGCTACAAGTGAAATGCCCCTCCCTCTCCTTCCTGAAGACTTGGTAGTATTAAAAGAACATTTAAATCTTATCTCCTCTGAGAGGCCATCTTTAGTCACATCAATGCACAGTGACCTTTCCCTTCTCTGAACTCCTATAGCACTTAACAACTGTATCTAGCCTTGTTACTAAATGCTGTGCACTTCTCTCTCCAACTAGATTCCAACTGGCACAAAGTCAAGAAGTCATTTCTTAAACTTCTGCATACCTTCCATAGCGCCTAGCAAAACTTCTCTGTTAAATCCACTCTTTCTGGCTAAGACACACATTTATCTGTATATTTTGTGCTAATTTATAGTTCCACCTCAGGACCCTTCACAATCTAGCCTCACCTACCTTTTCCAGTGTCATCTTCTGCCAGTCCTCACCATGTCCTACACGTCCTGCCACAATGAACTTTTCACTGTTCCCTAGACACACCAGGTTCTTTCACAATCTTGTTCCTACTCACCTACTATCCATAAACACCCTCTTCCCACTATTTACTGACAAATGCCTGTTGATCCATCAAGACTTGGTACAAGTACAAATATAAACTCCTGACTCCCCCAACTAGACTTAGATGCTCTATGTCTTAGGTCCCCTCAGCATCATTTACATCTCTACAATAGCAATTTCCAGGGTGTACTGCAACTAACTAGGTACATATTTGTCTTTCTCGTGGGACTATATATACATTCCTCAAGAGTAGCAATAGTTCATTTTTCCCCCACTCCCTCCACTAACTCTTCATAGTTAAGGCCCTGATGTTAAATCTTTCTGCCAGTGAAAGCGTATATCAAGTCAGTGGTGATCACATACCTTGGTAATAAAGAGCCTTGAGGAAAGAGTGACGATCAGCTCCCTGAAATAAAGAATTTTCTATTTCCATTTCTCGCCGGGTCAGCTGTTTGCTCTTTGCAAATCTCTGTGGCAGGCAAAGGATGCGCTGACGCTCTGAGATCCTTTCCTCAATATCTTGAAGACGGTTCTGTATTGCTTCAGGGGTTGCCCTAAGTCTCGCTCTCTGAAATTGGAGAAATGAGACGGCCTGAGATGGCGTATATCACAGAGGACACACCCTGAAAGTGACAATCTGATGCCTTAAACAAGAATGAAAATGATCAGGGCGCCAAAATGGTCATTTATAGATATGTCAGCTAGGAAGTCAAGGAGCGGGAATTCCCTGGTGGTCCAGTGGTTAGGATTCTGTGCTTTTACTACTGAGGGTACAGGTTCAATCCCTGGTAGTGGAACTAAGATCCCATAAGCCACATGGTACAGCCAAAAATAAATAAAATTAAAAAAATAAAATCCTATTTGTTAAAAAAAAAAAGTCAAGGAGCAGCATCTCTTTTACCAAGGTCCTTACCTTAAAAACCAAAGAAGATTTAGATACAAGCTCAGTGTTTTGAGAACTCAAAATGAGAATGTTCTCAGTATCAAATGAAGAAATTGTCCTTTTTATTCTCCAGAAAAAAAAATTGCCCCACTCACCTTTTCACCTGAAACATGGCTCTTCCAAATCAAGATTTCTGTTTCATTAAGCCCCAGTTCCCTGAGAGAAGCAGTCTCCTGGTCCTTCTCATGCAGTGTCTGGAACTGGGACAAAGTCATAGTCCCAGCTGCTTCCTTCCCAAAGGGCTTATACATAGTACCAGGAGCAAAGCTCTCTTTCTTAGATACACATCTGCAAAACAAGCAGGAAGAGAGTAAGAACATCTTCAAGTTACCACAATGCACAGAAATGGGGCGTGCCATTAGAAGGCACAATGAAACTCAGGGGCAATTTCTCTCCTACATCCTATGTCTAGGTTAAAGCACTACTACAATGATACGGAATTCCACCAGTAGTCCAGGACTAACAAATGACTGAATCAAATATTTATTTACTGAACACTTACTATGCATCAGACACTGTGCCAGGTACTGAGGATTTAACAGTAAAAAAGACAACAGTTTCTGCTTTGTGCAAGGAACTGTAGAAGAGTGGCAAGTAAGCAGGCAATAACACTACTGGATTATAAGTACTATGAATGTTAAAGGAAGACACAGGAATGGTACTCAGCCCAGACAGAGTAGGATATGGAAGGCTTCCTAGAAGAGACACAGAAGTAAAACCCTGACTAATCAGTAGAAATCTGTCAAGGAAAGGGGGGGTGAGAGAGCAGTCTTCCACCCAGACTTGAAGAGCTATCTGTCACCTGGAGCTGAGGGTCTATGATACTCTTTTTGCAAAATCAATACCTACTCCTCAATGGAGACAGAGGTATCCAGTTGATGCTGAAGGAGGCTTTTCAGCTGCCTCTCCCCTTCTGTTTCCAGCTCCTCCAGGACATGCTCATCACTCTTGACACAGCTATTTACCCTGGAATAGATACAAGGATATATACAGAAAGTAGAAGTGACACTGAATCTCAAAATATATTCTTTAGCTATATTATCTACCATTAGTGATCCCATTTGTTCAAAGATACTTCTCTATTTGTTGCCCTTTATCACTCATTCCACAAACATTAACTAAGTACCTGTTTATACACAATGAATGCACTCTGCTGGGTACTGATGGAGTCAAAGATACACAAGACACAGTCCCTCTCATTAAGAAGCCTGCAATTTATTTAGGGAAAAGTAATAGATATGGATGTGTTGTATACAGGTGCCTAGGGTGAGGGCAGAGCAGGAAGGAGGGAGGGAGGGAGAATGAAAAGCACAGGGAGAGACTGACAGAGAGAGGAGAGAGAAAGAAAGAAGAGAAGAACGATATAAAGAAGCATATGCCAAATCAGTAGGAGTTCACAGAAGAAATAACTGGGAGGCAAGGTAGTAAATGAAGACTTTGGAAAGGTAATTCTTACACTGGCATTTGAAGGACTCTGTGTGATGAAGGAAAGAACAGGGAGAGAGAGCATGAAGAGACAGAAGTATGTTCTGGGGGATAATAAGAAATTTAATTTATCTGGCATTCATGTATGGCAACCTTGGGAGATCATGTTGGAGGGATAGTTAGACTGTGAATGGCCTTAAATACACCAACTAAGAGGTCTCAAACTTAATGGACAGGTATTAGAAGGCAATTTATTAGGCAGTTAAGTGACATGGTACAAGCGATGGTTTAGGAAAACGAATGTGGTTATAATAAGCCTTATGAATTAGTAAGAACAAAACCAGAAGAACTAGTTAGGAAACTATATAATTTATCAAACATGAGGTGATGAAAGTTCAAAGTGGAGTGCTAATAGTGACAATAGAAAGGAAGGCTTAAATGAGAAAGGCCTTTTGAACATAGGGGTAAGGAAGAAATGAAAAATAACCCCAAATTTCAAGCTGTGTAACTGAGCGATGGGACCAATGAACTAAAGAGGAAGTTCCAAATGGAGTAAATGGTTTGGGAAAGGGAAGTCATTCTTCTTTTAGCCATGTTGAGTCAACTAACTATTACAATTGAAATACCAGCATGAAGTATCAGGAATGCTTCAAAGACATACTGAGCCTGAGGTGACAGAAGGTGATATTGGCTAGAAGGAAAGTGAGAGAGAGAAGAAGTGTTGTATAGATGAGAGTCTGAGGCTGCGCATGGAAATCTTGAGTCATCTGTATTGTCAGGATCTGGAGCTGTGAGAGAGGAGATCTCCAAAAGATAGAGTATAGAAGCAAAGGTGAAGGGGATCATAACATTTTATAGCTTAAGCACTACTGTGTGGATATCTAGGTAATGCTAAATAACGAAAAACTCTGAGCATAAAGAAATAGCAGGACCATTTAAGTGTGCAAGAACAGATTTTAAAAGAAAAAAGCAAAGTGAGTTAACTCGATGAGGAAAATAAATACTAAATACATTTCTTAGCCCTTTACTATTGGGTTTATGATGAGACCTAGAAGATGTATCAGAGAAGGCAATGGCACCCCACTCCAGTACTCTTGCCTGGAAGATCCCATGGATGGAGGAGCCTGGTAGGCTGCAGTCCATGGGGTCGCTAAGAGTCAGACAGGACTGAGCGACTTCACTTTCACTTTTCCCTTTCATGCATTGGAGAAGGAAATGGCAACCCACTCCAGTGTTCTTGCCTGGAGAATCTCAGGGAGGGGGGAGCCTGGTGAGCTGCCATCTATGGGGTCGCACAGAGTTGGACACGACTGAAGTGACTTAGCAGCAACAGAAGATATATCTCTCATAGTTATAAAGAAAATTCCCACACTCTAGAAAGACTTATAACAACTTTAAGATCCATAGGCCCAGGGTTTTAAAAAATTCCTTTCAAGTATCTTAATATTTCCTTATTATTTAGAATTCTGAAAGTTCTTGCTAAATTTGAAGTTGCTTTGAAATGAATAAATCATAAATACATCAGCACACATAAATTTCAAAAAGAAATGTACAGTGAAAATAGTGCCAGAAAAATTCATACAATATGTGTCTATATAGAGCTGAAAATGGAATAACACTAGCGACATTTTGTTTAGATATAAATTCATATGTGGCAAAACTATTTAAAAAGAAAAAAAGCAAAGAACTGATTAAGGCAAAATACTGGATAGTGATCCTCTCAGGGAGGGAAGAGAAACACTCAGGAGCACACAAGCAGACTTCTGATACTGGTAATGTTCTATTGTAGTGAGGACGACTCTATTATTATTTTTTAACCTGTATATATTCATAATTTTGCATGTATGAGAGATATTATAAACAAAATTTTAAAGGCATTTTGAAGCAGGGAAAATCAGAAACTACTTTTTTAAGATGCAGAAACTAACGGTGCAGGACAGCATCATACCTGTAAGAATTTAAATGCACCGCCTTATTCCAGTGATTATTCTACTTGCAGAATGAATACAAAACTAATTTGATAAGGAGTCTTAAAAAAGGTTTCGTGTACCGTCAGTACTCGATTGCCAGCGCAGGCTTCCAACAAAGATCAGCCACGTTAAAGCTGCCATTTCCTGCAGAACCGGTAGGGGGAACTGCTCGCAGCGGTGCCTTTCTTTTCTTACAATAGATGGATACGGGTTTGTTACTTTGCTTCCAAATTTGTAGAAACAAAGTATCACTTGCTTACTTTCAGGTCTGAAAGTACTAAACAGTCTCTGAGCCCGAAAAAATCCGCTATAAACACAAACACTGCACATAAACGCGCCCACCTTGAGCCCATTTCTGAGGAGGGAGAGGAGGTCGGGCGGGACAGGAAGGATCTGGCCCGGGTTTCTACGGCACAGACTGGTTTCATCAATCGATCAAGACCCTTTTACCTGAGTGGGTCGGTCTGAAACATAAAGGAGCCATAGCATCTGTCCCGGGGCCAGCGCCGCTGCCTAGGTGCCTGTGCCAGGAGGGCATCCCTACGGGGACCGGCAGCGGCGGCGGCCCTTCCTGAACTTCGCCTTACAGGCCTGTCCAGCCCGTCTCCCCTTTTCCCTCCTCCTCTGTCTTCCCGCTCACACGAAAACCTATGCTCAGAACGTGACATACCCCAAACCCAAAGTAACAAAAGCCATTTGAAAAGTCAAAAGGTAGAACAGAGCGCCCTTCGCCGTCTGTTCTCAGACAATCCCTTACCTCTTCATGTTTCCAAAGGCCCCTAGATCTAACTTGGGTACAACAGGCCGCGGACTTCAAGTCCCAGAACTCTGCGCGGCCGACTCGAAGGGGTTTGTGGTGGAGCGTGGTGCTCTGGGAATTGTAGTCTTGCGGAGCTAGAAATCGAAAGCCCGTACTGAGCAACCGGTATATTGTAAATTGCCCGAATATTTCTCTTGGATTTCTCGAATAGGTTAAATATAACACCCAAAATATCCAGCTCATAAACCTAGGAGTCGCCTTTGACTTCTTAACTCTCTCATCCAGTATCACCAGATCCCGGCCCTTCTAATTTTCCTCGAACGTGTCCATATCAACCCTGCTTCTGCTTTCAAGGACTTCTTATCCCACATTCTGCCTACTTGGTATTTCCAGTCGAGTCTCTGGTCCACCCTCTGCAGTGTAGCCAGAGAGATCAGAGAGTGACCACATCACTAGCATCAATGGTTCACCTCTATCTCTAACAGAAGCTTACAAGACATTGTACTTCCTGAGAATCAGACAACCACATATACTCAAGCCCATGAATGTTTTTATTGATAATTAAGATAACTCAAGAGACTGGTAGAGCATACTAGTTAAGATAATGGGCTCCTAGTTTCTAGAAATGGAAATACATATATCCTTGGTGGTGGTGGTTTAGTTGCTAAGTTGTGTCAAATTCTTGCACTATGGACTGTACCCTGCCAGGCTCCTCTCCGTGGGATTTCCCAGGCAAGAATACTGGAGTGGGTTGCCATTTCCTTCTCCACTATGTCCTTAAGTATGTGAAAAGAAAAACGTTTAATCTCACTCATAAGTGACATGTAAATTTCAAAGTACATGGACTATGAAATATCTGACCTCTGCTGCTGCTGCTGCTGCGGCTAAGTCGCTTCAGTCGTGTCCGACTCTGTGCAACCCCATAGACGGCAGCCCACCAGGCTCTTCCATCCCTGGGATTCTCCAGGCAAGAACACTGGAGTGGGTTGCCATTTCCTTCTCCAATGCATGAAAGTGAAAAGTCAAAGTCCTCCAAATTGTCGAGGTGACCAAAGCATTAAAAGTCCTTGTCATAGCTAAAGGAATCAAAGGGACATGATAACTAAATGTAATGTGGTATCCTGGACGGGATTCTGAAACAGAAAAAGAGCCCTGAATAAAAAATAAGGAAATATGAGCAAACTATGCACTTTAGTTAATAGTAAGGTTCATTAGCTGTGACAAATATACGAAGTTATATATGATGTAAACACTAAGTGGAAGAATACAGAATTCTGTACTAGGCAACCTATCTTGTGTGTGCTTGCTTGTATGTGCAGAATACCTTGTGGGAAAGAAAGACATACTTCCTATCCTGAGAATTTCTAAAAGATGAGACTGTCATGGCAAATACTAGTTATCCAAAACCTGGCCTTGTGTATTAGTCACTCAGTCGTGTCCAACTCTTTGTGACCCCATGGACTGTAGCCTGCCAGGCTCCTATATCCATGGGATTCTCCAGGTAAGAATACCGGAGTGGGTAGCCATTCCCTTCTCCAGGGGATCTTCTTGTCCCCTGGAGATCAAATTCCAGTCTCCTGCATTACAGACAGATTCTTTACTGCTGTCTGATCCACCAAGCAAAACCTGGCATATGCAAACAACTGTGCTTCTGAAGCACACAGGTGAATGGATACAGCTTTAACATGCCCTTTTGTGGCTTTTGCACAGAACAGGGTCAGAATCTAAGCAAAAACAGTGTGGGTCATATCACAGTCCACATCAGGTAAATTCTGTGGTGGTGGGGCTGAATTCTGCTGCTCAACCAAACTGTCCAGTTGACAGAGTGATACACGATGAAATGGAAAAATACACCAAGGTTGCTAGTGTGTCTGTCCCCTGGGAAGGTGGCAAAGGGTGGAACAAATACTACACTGACCACCACACCAGACTTGTACACAACTTCTAATAAAACATATATCCTAATTGTACTGAAGTGATACACACTACATTACAAATCCACTAGGTGGGATGAGTGGAGAATGAATGGCTAAAAAGACATACACGAAGTGGAATTACTAGAAAGCAAGGTCATAAGGAAGTGCTCTATGTACCTGTGTATAATTGTAGCCAGTTTAGTGGTAGGTAGCAAGGGACAAACACTTAGAAAATTGCACTAAAAGGAAAACTGGGCTATTTCTAGCTCTGCCAAATTTATTAACTGTGGAATAATAGCTATTCCATTTCCCACAGCATCCTCTCCCTAGTTCATAAGGATATTGGACAGTATATAAAAAGCTTTGAGATTTCCAGATGTTATTCATGGGCACAGAGATCTTATCATGAGGTAATTTCACAAATTCACCCCAGAATAATTTATGACAAGCTGAAAAATATGCCTCATTTGTCTTTCTGACAATTTAACAAGGTTAGTTTAATTAAGCCAGAAGTTCCTCCTTAACATAGACATATTTTCAGGCTTTGTCCTTTTTAGGTGCTTTGTTCACAACACACTTTTGATGAATATATTATGAAGCAATTATAATTTCCAGATATGAAAGATGCTAAAACCAAAAATCTTCTCTTGAAGAGGGAGAACATCACTCATCTAATATTAAGAGTAAACAATTGTGCATGTCTTTCAAATTCTCCAAATTAGATAGCATAAATGCCATTACAGAGAGAACAAATATAGCATCTTTTTCAAAGGACAAAAAAAAAAAAAAAAAGTAGATAAGCACTGGGAAAGTGTCAGCATGACAAATTTAAGAATTCTCCTTCAGCTAATACAGCTGGTCTTTAACAATGGTTGAGGGGTGGAGGGGTCTCAAGAATCCAGTACCTAGCAAAAATGTAGACTTAAAATTACTGGCATGAATAGGTTATTTCTGATCTTGTAATTCATGTCTGCTCAACAATGTCACATCTTTTAGACACGTTAGAACCACAGTCAGTGAAAAAGTGAAAGTATAAGTCACTCAGTCATGTCCGACTCATTGCGACCCCATGGATTATACAGTCCACAGAATTCTCTAGGCCAGAATACTGGAGTGGGTAGGGTAGCCTTTCCCTTCTCCAGGGGAGCTTTCCAACCCAGGGATCGAATCCAGGTCTCCTGCATTGCAGGATTGGATTCTTTACCAGCTGAGCCACAGGGAAGCCCGAGAATACTGGAGTGGGTAGCCTATCCCTTCTCCAAGGGATCTTCCCAACCCAGGAATCGAACCGGGGTCTCATGCACTGCAGGCAGATTCTTTACCAACAGAGCTATCAGGGAAGCCACGTCTTTTAGATACATGTTAGAACCACAGTCAGAAGCCTTAAAGACAAATTAGTCCAAGGCTCCAAACAGTACAGAGATCCACCAGTAAACTTACAGTGTAACTGCACTGATTTAGAAGTCACTTGCCATTCACTTGCCTCTTTTATGTCCTAGAAAAAAAATATTAGACCTCTCAATGCAAAGTCAACAGGAAAACTATAGCCCCCTCCTTATTTTACTGAGGAAGTTTTATAGTAAGCATGTACTGGTAGTGAAAAGATATAAAGGAACCACAAAACTTGAGAGAAGTGGAAACTAGTTTATTCCAGTTGAGAAAACTTTCATATGGTCCAACTCTATTATGTTGTAGACAAAAGATAATTCTCCAAATGAAAGTATCTGTCCAGTTAATCAAGCAGGGACAAGAATAAACCCAGTGTTTTCTTCTATATATTATGTTCTCTTTCCTGAATGTGAAACAATGTATTCACAGACTACAAGAGTTGAATCACCAAAAAAATACAGAAAATCTCTTTATCTAGGGTACAGTAGTAATAATATTGTACTCAAACATTAAAGATTACTCAAGATTATACTCAAAAGCTGTATACCTACAGAAATCATCCATAAAATTAAATGGCCTCTGAATTTTCATATTCTATAACTTTGAGAGGTAATAAAAACTTATCTGATTAGAAGCTGCTACTTTGAGAAGTGTGGGTAGGAAAAAAAAGAGGCCATGTAAGTATTGATATTTGGCTTCCTCATAAGGTGATGTAAATCGCTAATACTCATTTCAAAAATATTTTCTTTCCATAATATGTCTCCTTCAGGATGGTCATGTTCAGTCAGTACAACAGAAATTCAGCACAGTAATGACAAGCAACTAGCACTAGTCACTCAAAAACTTTTTAAGTAGTTTATTTTTCAGAGCATTGCCTTTATTTATGACTTAGGTAAAACACAAAACACAAGAAATCAGAAGCTAAGAACAAGGCTTTTTCTTGAAAAACAAATAAATACATAAACCCCACAAGTATTAATCACATGCTAAAATCAAGTAAAATGCCAGATAATTTGCACATTAAAAATAAACTGCCTGAACCATACCCTTTAAAAATAGCCTAATTCAAGCCCTAAATCCACTCTAACTTTTCCTCCCTTCTCTGAAATTCTTTTAATATTTTTATTTATTTATTTATTTGGCTGAGCTGGGTCTTAGTTAAGGCAGGCAGAGTCTTTAGTTGTGGCATGCAAGGACTTCCAATTGTGGCACATGAACTCTTTAGTTGTGGCATGTGAACTTAGCTGTAGTATGTGGGATCTAGTTCCCTGACCAGGGATCAAACCAGGGCCCCTTGCATTGGGAGTACAGAGACTGAGCCATTGGATCACTAGGAAAGTCCCACTTCTCTGAATTTCTATAGCATACTTTCTGTAATTCATAACACACTTTCTTGTATTGTGTATACTATTTTCATATAGAAAATTAATTGTATTAATTGTATCTCAAAGGAGACAGTAAGTGCCTTTGAGGAGAGAGACTTCACAGTAGCTAACACTATATGCTGAATGTTAACAAGCACCCAGTAAAGACTGGCTGGCATCTATTTTTTGGCAAACATTTCTCTATGATCTGGCTGGAGTGAAAAGGACAATGTGTACTGGCAGTAAGACATGGAATCTGGGAGAGTAAGCCACGAATTAGACACACAGGGTCAACATCAAAGAGGTTGCTGCCTAGACAGAAGAGCTGATAAAGTTTTGATTTGCTAATACTAAAAGCCAAACTACAGTATCATTTTCAAACAGCACAATATTTAAGTGGAAAAAATGCATGCATACTTTATTGTACCAAAGAGGGAATAGTAGCTGTAAATACTATTCTAATGAACACCATCAAAATTTGAAGGTAATGTATAATCCAAAAACAACATGCTCAAAATAGGGTCATTTAATCAAAAGCCATCTTGACGTTGTATTCTTCCCAACGATGATCCTCTAGAATTTGTGTTACCTCTTCTACCTTCCTCTGCAGCATGTCTATAAGGGGAAAAGGCACACAACATTACTCACAGGTAGAAATATCCCAGGAACATAATAACTTAATTCTCTCTTCAACATATGATTGATAAAACTTTACATGTCAATTTTAATAGTGTTAAGTATTAAAAGATGAGAAAAACATGTGTCTATCTGGTAGGAAACTACTGGACAAGAGTGTTCTTGATTTTCTCTCCCTAGCTTTCATGGAAATTATGGTCTATCCTGATATTTATGTTTTGCTGAAGAGAAGTGTTAACTGCTTTTTACTCATTACAGCCTAAAAGTGCCATACAGGATTGCCATGAAATTGAATGTGTAGATCTTTGTTGCCTATAAGCAAATTAGTACACTGAGTAGCTTCATATTTCTATTTCATTTTAATGATTAATTTAACTTGGTGGTCCTTAAATTTGCTCAGAGCAGAGCAACACAAAATACCATTAGTTTTACAATATAAAACAGTAATTTTCTGTAGTAAAAATAAGCTGTTGAAGTAAGTGTGATAATCTGAGTTTTTTAATTAATGTGCATAAATAAATGTGGTCATTTGTTTTAGTGTTCATTAATGCTCACTGGCTGATAAGCAATAACTGGGCCCAAAAATTTAAGAAAAATTTTACAAGAGAAAAACTAAAAAATGTAGAGCACTATACTTTTTCTTCAGCCAACTGGAAAAGAACAGATGTTACAGAGTTTTTGAAGTATAATATCTCATTTTATCTTATGACATACAGGCACTATAAGATCACATCTTTTAAGAACAAGTGATTTAAATGATGGTTGTCTACTGAAAGGGTAGGAAAACAGTCTGGCAAAAAACATCTCCTTTCTGTTGAAATAACAAACTGCAGGGTGCAATTTTTCCCCCTAAATAACATTTTTCAATGTGATAAAAGCACAAATGAGCACTACAACAAATCATTAACTTGAGGCCAGAAGTGTCAACATAAGCACAATCTACTTAATTTGCTGATTGATATATATTAAATGCAAAGGAGTAAATTTATAAACATTTTTAAAAATCAATGAAATGTTGAGAAACACAAGTCAGCATTATTAAGAAAGCTTTACCATAAATATTTTGTCATGTTTTCAAATTGAATTCTCAAGACTATTTCTGTATTAACATACTTCATATTTTTCAGAAGTGTCATTCTTTAAGGGCAAAAACTGCACCTAGGCACTTAACCGCCCAGAGTAATGGTCCCATGATATGCATCAGTGATTAGTCCCTGCACATGTGCATGCTAAGCCACTACAGTGGTGTCCAACTCTTTGTGATTCTATAGACTGTAGCCCACCAGGCGCTTCTGCCCATGGGATTTCCCAGGCAAGAACACTGGAGTGGGTAGCTGCTTCCTCCTCCAGGGGATCTTTTCAACCCGGGGATCAAACCTGAGTCTCCTGTGTCTCCTGCATTGCAGGCAGATTCTTTTACTGCTGCAGGCCTATTAAATTATATGATATACTAGAAGTAAAATGCTAGTAATAGTTGAAATTTGATGGGAAATACACCATACACATTTGCCATTATTTACAAAGGAACTGTACTGAACAATATGAAATTGAAATTAATAAAACAACTCCATTCACAAGAGCATAAAAAAGAATTAAAATACTCAGGAATAAATAAACTAAAGATAAATTTAGGAATAAACAGCAAATGAACTATAAGACTTGTACAATAAAAACTATAAATCACTGCTAAGAGAAACTAAGAAGATCTAAAAAAATGAAAAGATAGTCCATATTCATGGACTGAAAGACTCAATAGTTTTAAGATGTCAATTCTCCACTAATTGATCTACAAATTCAATGCAATGCCTATGAAAATTCCAGCGGGCTATTTTTTGTAGAAATAAACAAGCTTTAAAATTTACATGGAAAGACAAAGGACCCAAAACAGCTAAAATAATCTGAAATAGAATAATAAATTACAGGAATTATATCACCCACTTTTAAAACTTATTACAAAGCAACGGTAATCAAGACAGTATGGTATTATCATAGGATAGCCACAGAGATCAATGGAACAGAAAAAATGTCCAGAAAAAATCTTATATTTATTGTCAATTCATTTTTAACAAAGGTGCCAAGATAATTCAATGGGGGAAGCATAGTCTTCAACAGATAATACGAGTACAACTGCATGTCTACATGGAAATGAAGTTGAATTCCTACCTCTAACTGTGAACAAGGTGGACTACTGGTTAAACCTAAAGAGCTAAAATTATATTTGGAAGACAAAACACAAACGTCAAACAACTGATGAATGGATAAACAAGATATGATATGTCCATACACTGGACTACTACACAGCAATGAAGAGGAATACAATGCAGAGATATGTTACAACACAGATGAACCTGGAAAACATTAGGTCAGACAGAAAAGGCCATATATAATATGATTCCATTTAATTAAACTCTCCAGAAAAGGCAAATCAATAAAGACAAAGTAAATAAGTAGCTGCCTAGGGTTCAGAGTAGGAATGGGGATTAACAACAAACAAGCTAGAGAGAACTTTTAGAGGTAATGGAAATGTTCTAAAAGTGGATGGTGTGATGTTTGCACAGGCCTATTGCACAGGCCTTCAAACAGCTATTGTTTAAGACAGTATATTTGTGTGTTTAAAACATTTCTTAAAAATGACTTCCCCCAAAAAGGTTCTGGTAAAACTGCTTCCAGCTAGCTCCATTCTGTTTAGGGACAGACGTTTTCTTTACCTTACTTAGTCTACTTGCAAATATGTCAGATAAAGATTGCAAGATTTTCACAGAAATTTATGAAAATTAGCAATTTGGTCATTAAACACAAGCATAGCCTTCTACTGTAATTACTTTTAAGTTATACCTATAAATATTAGTTCAGTTCAGTTCAGTCACTCAGTTGTGTCTGACTCTTTGTGACTCCATGAATCACAGCATGCCAGGCCTCCCTGTCCATCACCAACTCCCAGAGTTCACTCAAACTCACGTCCATCAAGTTGGTGATGCCATCCAGCCATCTCATCCTCTGTCGTCCCCTTCTCCTCCTGCCCCCAATCCCTCCCAGCATCAGAGCCTTTTCCAATGAGTCAACTCTTCGCATGAGGTGGCCAAAGTACTGGAGTTTCAGATTTAGCATCATTCATTCCAAAGAACACCCAGGGGTGATCTCCTTTAGAATGGACTGGTTGGATTTCCTTGCAGTTCAAGGGACTCTCAAGTCTTCTCCAACACCACAGTTCAAAAGCATCAATTCTTTGGCACTCAGCTTTCTTCACAGTCCAACTCTCACATCCATATATGACCACTGGAAAAACCATAGCCTTGACTAGACGGACCTTTGTTGGCAAAATAATGTCTCTGCTTTTGAATATGCTATCTAGGTTGGTCATAACTTTTCTTCCAAGGAGTAAGCGTCGTTTAATTTCATGGCTGCAATCACCATCTGAAATGATTTTGGAGCCCCCCAAAATAAAGTCTGACACTGTTTTCACTGTTTCCCCATCTATTTGCCATGAAGTGATGGGACCAGATGCCATGATCTTCGTTTTCTGAATGTTGAGCTTTAAGCCAACTTTTTCACTCTCCTCTTTCACTTTCATCAAGAGGCTTTTTAGTTCCTCTTCACTTTCTGCCATAAGGGTGTGTCATAGATGCTATTAAATTCACTATCAACAGAAGCAAAGTATTCTCATAAACATTACTATAGTATACCTCTTATTCTCCTTTTAGAAAAACAATTGAGGTATTAAAGGAAAAAATAATCTGACAAAAAATGATCAAAAGACACAAATAGGCAACTTAGGAAATGAAGTTTCCTAGGAAATTGTTTATAAACATTTTTAAAAGACTCAACCTCATTAATGACAGGAATGTAAATTAAACAAGGGAAATATTATTTTCATCTATAACTTTGAGCAAGGAATGATAACAATGATGATGGTGGTAGTGATGATGCTTTCAGGTGCAGAAAAATGGGTACCTAATGAATTGTATGGATGTGAGAGTTGGACCACAAACAAGGCTGAGCACCAAAGAATTGATGCTTTTGAATTATGATGCTGGAGAAGACTATTGAGAGAGTCCCTTGGACAGCAAGGCAATAAAACCAGTCAATCCTAAAGGAATTCAACCCTGAATATTTATTGGAAGGACTAATGCTGAAGCTGAAGCTCCATTACTTTGGCCACCTGATGTGAAGAACTGACTCACTGGAAAAGACCCTGATGCTGGGAGAGTTTGAAGGCAGGAGGAGAAGTGGACAACAGAGGATGAGACAGTTGAATAGTATCATTGATTCAGTGGATATGAGTTTGAGCAAATTCTGGGAGATAGTGAAGGACAGGGAAGCCTGGCATGCTGCAGTTCATGGGGTCACAAAGAGTAGGACTCGACTTAGTGACTGAACAACAACAATGAATTGGTGTTGAAAATATAATTAGGGCACCTTACTTGGAAAGAACCCTAAATCAAAAGCCTTTAAAACAAATATTACTCCTAATTCAGCATTTTAACTTCTAAGAACTTTATCTACGTCCAATAACCATGGATATATCCTAAAATTTACCTACATTGGGGCTCACTGAAGCACAATTTAAAAAAGCAAAAAGCTAGAAACATTAACTAATATGTAACAACAGGTACTAGTTAAATAATAGTGTATCCTTATAATGTAAAATTTAACAACCATTAAAATGTAGACTATTTAATAACATGGAATAATATTCATGTACACATGTCTGTTACCTCTGTATCTGTTTTACGATCAAAGACTGAGTACAGTGTGCAGTGTAAATACCAGGGGACAAATAAATTAAAAACATATATACTGGCCCGCAAGTTCATCTCCAGTGAACCAGTGAAGTTGCTCAGTCATGTCTGACTCTTTGCGATCCCATGGACTGTAGCCTACCAGGCTCCTCCATCCATGGAATTTTCCAGGCAAGAGTACTGGGATGGCTTGCCATTTCCTTCTTCAGGGGGATCTTCCTGACCCAAGGATTGAACCCAGGTCTCCTGCACTGCAGGCAGACGCTTTACTGTCTGAGCTACCAGGGAAGCTCAAGTTCATCTCAGACAATGCTAAGTTCTGAAGATAGAGAAATAACTAAATATAACCTCTATCATCAAGAAGCTCAAATCCCAGTAATGAAGGTAAATATGTGAATAAATAACTACAACAGTGTATGATAAATGCTGACATTATTGTATATAGAACAAGCTATTAAAAACAGGAGTCAAGGAAGGCTTCATAGAAGAGATGATCTGACATGGGAGCAATTACCAGGCAGACAATGATGGGGTGGGGTATGCTGGGAGAATCAACTAAATATCTAAAAATATGGATAAACAAAAACTGAGTGTTTGCAAAACCATAAATATTACTCACAAACACAGAAAACAAACTTATGGTTACCAAAGTGGAAAGGAAAGGAGGGACAAATTATGGGTATGAGACTAACAGATACAATCCACTATACATAAAACAGTTAAGCAGCGAGGATTTACTGCATAGCACAGGAAACCATACTCAATATTTTGTAATAACCTATAATGGAACATAACCTGCAAGATAGCTGAATCATATGCTGTATTCCTGAAACTAACACAATATTGTAAATAAACTCTACTTCAATTTGGAAAAGTAATGCTGCAAACAAAAGATGAGGCTGAAAAATAGGTAGGGGCTAGATTATACATGGCACTCTGTATATTATGCAAATAAAAAATATAGAGCAATGGGAAGTACTGAAGACATGATTAGCAGAGAGTATCATTATATCAAAATCAATCTGGCAGTTGTGTAAAAGTGAATCGGATTGGGGTAACACTGGGAAAATGAGACCAATAAAAGACTAATTAAAGACGTAAACATGCATTTATTGCTGCTGCATTCCAAAACACTTGTGAAATGGCAGTAAGGAGATTAAAAAAAAAAGAAGAAAAACATAAAAGCACAAAACCACAAGGACAAAGATGTAATAAAGTAGACAAGAACAAAATTTTGAGAACTGTAACATCTGAACCCTAGAAAGGATTTGGAATTAGCAGGAAAAGGTAATTTAAAGCGGTGCTGAACTATTTACAACAGTTAGGACACGGAAGCAACCCAGAAGTTCATTGACAGATGAATGGATAAAGAAGATGTGGTACATATATACAATGGAATATTACTCAGTCATAAAAAGGAATGAATGTGAATCAGTCGTAGTGAGGTGGATGAACTTAGACCCTGTAATACAGAGCGAAGTAAGTTAGAAAAACAAATACCATATATTAATGTATACATATGGAATCTAGAAAAATACTACTGATGAACCTATTTGCAGGCCAGAAATAGAGATGGAGACATAGAGAACAGACATGTGGACACAGTGGGGGAAGGAGGAGAAGGTAAGATCAACTGAGAAACTAGCATTTACATGTGTATACTATCATGTGTAAAACAGGTAACTAGTGGGAAGCTGCTGTATAACACAGGGAGCCCAGCCTGGTACTTTGTGATCATCTAGAAAGGTGGGACATGACGGAAGTGACTTAGCAGTAGTAGCAGTAGCAGAAAGGTGGGATGGGGGGCGGCGGGAGGGGATATATATATATGTGTGTGTGTGTGTGTGTGTGTGTGTATATAAAATATAAACGCCATATACCCATGGTGGTATACATATTATGAAAGGTGGTGTTAGTCGCTCAGTCGTGTCTGACTCTTTGTGACCACCTGGATTGCAGCCCACCAGGATCCTCTGTCCATGGAATTCTCCAGGCAAGAATACTCTAGTGGGTTGCCATCTTCCCAACCCAGGAATTGAACTGGGGTATCCTGCATTGCAGACAGATTCTTTACCATTAGAGCCACCAGGGAAGCCCCACATATATTATATGTATTGCATAATTATATATATATATATAAAATTGTATATTGCATTCATATTTTATTAATAATATATTACACATGGATAGAGAGAAAGAAATGGGTGTGGTAAAAAGAAGGCCTAAAATGGAAAAACTACAAAGTAATAGTATATACAGTTTTTACAGATGTAGAAATGTTTCTTTTTTAAAAAACAGCTAAAACAATGAATATGTTTCCAGGGA
Source organism: Bos mutus (assembly GCF_027580195.1). Classification (NCBI taxonomy): domain Eukaryota; kingdom Metazoa; phylum Chordata; class Mammalia; order Artiodactyla; family Bovidae; genus Bos; species Bos mutus. The sequence continues at coordinate 106,911,942 of NC_091646.1, forward strand.
ATGGGAAATGTGATGTGGACAAAGGGCTGATATTTTTCATAAACCTAATAAAACTGCTCTATTTTTAATGTAGGAGATGAAGAAGACCCTAAATAAGGCAGTAACAGAAATCTACTTAAAAGAAAAGATTCAAGAGCTATTTAAAAAGTATAATCATCAATGGGCTTCCCTGGTGGCTGAGCAGTAAAGAATCTGCCTGCCAGTGCAGGAGACACAAGAAACATAGGTTTACTCATTGCTGAATATCAATACTAAATCCAAGTCTATGCCCTAACCAGTAATATTGAAGAAGCTGAAGCTGAATGGTTCTATGAAGACCTACAAGACCTTCTAGAACTAAATCAAAAAAGGATGTCCTTTTCATTATACGGGACTGGAATGCAAAAGTAGGAAGTCAAGAGATACCTGGAGTAACAAGAAAATTTGGGCTTGGAGTACAAAATGAAGCAGGGCAAAGGCAAACACAGTTTTGCCAAGAGAATTCATTGGTCATAAAAAACACTGTCTTCCAACAACAAAAGAGATGAATCCACACATGGACATCACCAGATGGTCAATAAGGAAATCAGATTGATTATATTCTCTTCAGCCAAACATGAAGCTCTATACAGTCAGGAAAAACAAGACTGGGAGCTGAGTGTGGCTCAGATCATGAACTCCTTATTGTCAAATTCAGACTTAAATTGAAGAAAGTGGGTAAGACCACTGGACCATCCAGGTATGACCTAAATCATATCCCTCATGATTATACAGTAGAAGTGATAGATAGATTCAAGGAGTTAGATCTGATAAACGGAGTACCTGAAGAACTATGGATGGACATTCATGACATTATACAGGAGGCAGTGATCAAGACCATCCCCAAGAAAAAGAAATGCAAAATGGCAAAATGGTTGTCTGAGAAGGCCTTACAAATAGCTGAGAAAAGAAGAGACACTAAAGGCAAAGGAGAAAATGAAAGATATACCCATTTGAATGCAGAGTTCCAAAGAATAGCAAGGAGAGATGAGAAAGCCTTCCTCAGTTATCAATGCAAAGATATAGAGGAAAAATAGAATGGGAAAGACTAGAGATCTCTTCAAGAGAATTAGAGGTACCAAGGGAACATTTTATGCAAAGATGGGCACAATAAAGGAGAGAAATGGTATGGACCTAACAGAAGCAGAAGATATTAAGAAGAGGTGGCAAGAATACACAGAAAAACTATACAAAAAAGATCTCCATGACCCAGATAACTATGACAGCGTGATCACTCACCAAGAGCCACACATCCTGGAATGTGAAGTCAAGTGAGTCTTAGGAAGCATCACTATGAACAAAGCTAGTGGAGGTGATGGAAACCAGTTGACCTATTTCAAATTCTAAACAATGATGCTGTGAAAGTGCTGCACTCAATATGCCAGCAAATTTGGAAAACTCAGCAGTGCCCATAGGACTGGAAAAGGTCAGTTTTCATTCCAATCCCAAAGAAAGGCAATGCCAAAGAGTGTTCAAACTACCGCACAATTGCACTCATCTCACACGCTAGCAAAGTAATGCTCAAAATTCTCAAAGCCAGGCTTCAACAGTATGTGAACCATGAACTTCGAGATGTTCAAGCTGGATTTAGAAAAGGCAGAAGAGCCAGAGATCAAATTGCCAACATCTGTTGGATCACCAAAAAAACAAGATAGTTCCAGAAAAACATCTACTTCTGCTTTATTGATTATGCCAAAGCCTTTGACTGTGTGGATCACAATAAACTGTGGAAAATTCTTAAAGAGATGGGAATACTAGACCACCTAACCTGCCTCCTGAGAAATCTGTATGCAGGTGAAGAACTAACAGTTAGAACTGGACATGGAACAACAGACTGGTTCCAAATTGGGAAAGGAGTACGTCAAGGCTGTATATTGACACCGTGCTTATTTAACTTATATACAGAGTACATCATGAGAAATACTGGGCTGGATGAAGCACAAGCTGGAATCAAGATTGCCGGGAGAAATATCAATAACCTCAGATATGCAGATGACACCACCCTGATGGCAGAAAGTGAAGAAGAACTAAATGGCCTCTTGATGAAAGTGAAAGAGGAGAGTGAAAAAAAGTTGGCTTAAAGCTCAACATTCAGAAAACTAAGATCATGGCGTAGAGTCCCATCACTTCATGGTAAATAGGTGGGGAAACAATGGAAACAGTCAGAGACTTTATTTTGGGGGGCTCCAAAATCACTGCAGATGGTGACTGCAGCCATGAAATTAAAGACACTTGCCCCTTGGAAGAAAAGCTATGACCAACCTAGACAGCATATTAAAAAGCAGAGACATGACTTTGCCAACAAAGGTCCATCTAGTTGAAGCTATGGTTTTTCCAGTAGTCATGGATGGATGTGAGAGTTGGACTATAAAGACAGCTGAGCACCAAAGAATAGATGCTTTTAAGTGTGGTGTTGGAGAAGACTCTTGAGAGTCCCTTGGACTACAAGGAGATCTAACCAGTCCATCCTAAAGGATATCAGTCCTGGGTGTTCATTGGAAGGACTGATGCTGAAGCTGAAACTTCAATACTTTGGCCACATGATGTAAAGAACTGACTCACTGGAAAAGACCCTGATGCTGGGAAAGATTGAAGGTGGGAGGAGAAGGGGACGACAGAGGATGAGATGGCTGGATGGCATCATTGACTCAATGGACATGAGTTTGAGCAAGCTCAGAGAGTTGGCAATGGACAGGGAAGAGTGGCACACTGCAGTCCATGGGGTCGTAAAGAGTAGGACATGACTGAGCAACTGAACTGATTCAACTGAATGAAATTTATTCAGCCTACCTTAAGTCCTGAATAAATAGCAGCAATCAACTGAAAAAAAAGAAAAGTAGAAGGAGTTACAGACCTGGGAGGCCCAGGAGAGAGTGAAGATAATGAATTTAGTTTTATATAAGTTTAATTTGAGGTGCCATGGGATATCTTATGTGCAGATATTTGTTAACATGAAGCTTCAGAACAGATAGTCAGAGAAACATTAGTGAAACTGATGGTTAGAGATGACAACTGAGGTTTCAAAAATGCTGATTATCAGGAAAGCCTTAGAAGAGAATTCTTTTAGTAACAAGGAGAGGTTGCAAATAAAAATCTAACTTCCTAATTCCAGAAAACTGAAAAAGAGCAAAATGAACCCAAAGCAAGCAAAAGGAAGGAAATAATGAAGATAAGACCAGTTATCAATGAAATTGAAACCAGGAACACTACTGAGTAAAAGCAATGAAACAAGCAGCTTAATTCTTCACAAAAAAATATCAGTAAAATTGATAAACCTTTACCAAAATAGAGAAAAATAAATTAGAGAACACAAATCACCAATATAGAAATAAAACAGGGTATATCACTACAGACCCTGCAGCCAATAAAAGGATAAAAATCCTATGAACAACTTTATGCTTATAAATTAAATGACCTAGCAGAAGTGTACCACAAATTATAATAACCACAGATTATGAAAATTCAACCAAGCTAATCTGAATAGACCTAGAAGCATTAAATAAATTGACTTTGTATGTAAAAAGCTTTCCCAAAAGAAATATCCAGGCCCAGATGGTTTCACTGGAGAATTATACTAAATACCTAAAGAAGAATCAAGAACAGCTCATAAATGCTTCTAAAAATAGAAGCCAGTATTACCCTAATAACAAAACTAGAAATGACAGTATAAAAAAGGAGAAAACTACAGATCAACATCTCTCTGCTGCTGCTGCTGCTAAGCCACTTCAGTCGTATCTGACTCTGTGCGACCCCATAGACGGCAGCCCACCAGGCTCCCCCGTCCCTGGGATTCTCCAGGCAAGAACACTGGAGTGGGTTGCCATTTCCTTCTCCAATGCATGAAAGTGAAAGGTGAAAGTGAAGTCGCTCAGTCTCGTCTGACTCTTAGCGACCCCATGGACTTCAGCCTACCAGGCTCCTCCGTCCACGGGATTTTCCAAGCAAGAGTACTGGAGTGGGGTGCCATTGCCTTCTCCGCAGCAGAGAGATGGAGGGGGATAAATTAAGAGGTTGGGATTAAGATATACACACTACTATATAAAAGACAGATCATCAACAAAGACCTATGTATAACACAGGGAACTCTACTCAATACTCTGTAGTAACCTATATGGGAAAATAATCTGAAGAAGAATGGATATATGGATATATATAACTGAATCACTTTGCTGTACACCCGAACCTAATACAACATTGTAAATGTTATATTCCAATGTAATATTCCAATGTTATATTCCAAATATATTCCAATGTAAAATAAAATTTTTTAAATCTCTCAAACACTTAAAGATCCTCAAGAAATTCTAGCAAACCAAATCCAATAATATAAAAAAGGAACTAAAAACTAGGACCAAGTAGAATTTATTCCGTAAATGTAAGGCTGATTCATTTGATGTTTAAAACCATGTCAATGTAGGGACTTCCCCAGTTGTTCAGTGGTTAAGAATCTGCCTTGCAATGTAAGGATGCAAGTTTGATCTCTGGTCAGGGAACTAAGACCCTACATGTTGCAGAGGCAGCCAAGCCCACACACGGCAACTGCTGAACCTGCATGTTCTGGACCCCAACAGAGATCCTGTGTACTGCAACTGAGATCTGATACAGCCAAATAAATATTTTTAAAGAATGTGTCAATGTAATCCACCATATCAATAAGTTAAAGAAGAAAAATCATATGATTATATCAATTGGTGTAGAAAAAGCATTGACAAAATCCAATATTCATGAATGATAAAAATTAGTGATTAAAAAGAAGTCAGGAAAAGAGTGGAATTAACTCAATTTGATTTAAAAAGCATCTATTAGAACACAAGAACAAAAGATTGATTTAGAAGAATTGAACCAGTATTTTAGAATTTAATTTTGTGGAAACTGATTTGTGATCTTTACCTTCAGATCAAACTCTGTATTAAAAGGGTATTAAATCAGAGTTAAAACATGAAAAAAAAATAAAAAGCATCTATTAAAAAACATATAGCTAAAATCATATACTTCTAGTGAAAGACTAAACTCAGAGGCAAGGCAAAAATGTTTGCTCTCATCACTCTTATTCAACATGGTACTGAAGCTCTAGCCAGTGCAATGTAACAAAAAGAAAGAAATAGCATACCAATTGGAAGAAAGAAAGAAAACCGTCCTTTTGCAGATGATGTAACTACCTCTGTAGAAATCCCAAAGAATCAAAAACAAAAAACAAAACTCCCCAAATCAAACTCTTAGATCTAAGAAGTGAATTCAGCAAGCATACAAGATCAACATTAAAAATTGTGATTTTATGTAGTAAAAATGAACCTGTGGAAACCAGAATTTAAAACACAATATCATTTATAATCACTACAAATAAAATGAAACACTTAAGTGTAAGTCTAACAAAACCAAAACATATATATGATGTGAGTGCTGAAAATTATAAAATGCTGATAAAAGAAATCACAGAAGACCTAAATAAATATTTAGACATACTATGTTCATGCATGAGAAGACTCTACATGGGAAAGATGTCCATTTCCCCTCAAACTGATCTATAAATTTAATGTGTGTGTGCTTAGTTGCTCAGTTGTCCCTGACTCTTTGTGACCCTATGGACTGTAGCCCACCAGGCTCCTCTGTCCATGGAGATTCTCCAGGCAAGAATACTAGAGTGGGTTTTCATGCCCTCCTCCAGGGGATCTTCCCAACCCAGGGAAAGAACTCGGGTCTCCTGCATTGCAGGCGGTTCTTTACCATCTGAGCCACCAAGGAAGCCCCTGGTAGCTCATAATGATATAAATTTAATGTAATCCCTATCAAATCACAGCCCAGCAAACTTTTATAGAAATGCAAAGAAATTAAAATAGCAAAAACAACCTTGATGGAGAAAAATAAAGTGGGAGATATCAGTCTCCAAGATATTAAGGCTTAGTATATAGCTACATTAATGAAGAGAGTGTGGCATTGGTGGAGGGAAAGACATAGATCTATGGAACAGTGATTCTAGGAAACAATTTGATAAGGGAAAATTTTCCATAAAGGGAAAAAAAGTTGATCTAAACCTCTCATCTTATACAAAAATTAACTCAAAAAGGATCATAGCCTTAAAGGTAAAATATAAAACAATAAAACTTGTAGGAAAAAAACAGTAGAAAATGGGGGGGTGGGATATAGGACTACACAAAAAGCTCTTAGACTTGACACCAAAAGCATGATTCATAAAAGGAAAAACTGATAAACTGGACTTAATTGTAAAATTTTTGTCCTATGAACAACTCTGTTAAGAATAGACAAGCTACAGAGTAGGAGAAAATATCTGCAAACCACATAGCTAGCAAACGACTAGTAGTAGCTGGAATACACAATAACCTCTCAAAACAACAGTTAAAAAATCCAGTTAGGGATAACCAACAAGGACCTACTGTATAGCACATGGAACTTTGCTCAATGTTATATGGCAGCCTGGATGGGAAGGGGATTTGGGGGAGAATGGATACATATATCAGAGAAGGCAATGGCACCCCACTCCAGTACTCTTGCCTGGAAAATCCCATGGAGGGAGGAGCCTGGTAGGCTGCAGTCCATGGGGTTGCTAAGAGTCAGACACAACTGAGCGACTTCCCTTTCACTTTTCACTTTCATGCATTGGAGAAGGAAATGGCAACCCACTCCAGTGTTCTTGCCTGGAGAATCCCAGGGACGGGGGAGCCTGGTGGGCTTCCGTCTGTGGGGTCACACACAGTCAGACACGACTGAAGTGAATTAGCAGCAGCAGCAGCAGGATACATGTATATATATGGCTGAGTCCCTTTGCTGTTTACCTGAAACTATCACAACATTGTTAATCAGCTATATCCCAATACAAGATAAAAAGTTTAAAAAAATAGTAACCAACAATATATAATTCTCAGTAACCAAATTAATCATCTAATCAAGCTTCATAATGTTCTAAATAAATAAACATATAAAGTTGAAATATATTGTTACATATTGGTATTAATTTATTATTTTTAAAAAGTGCTTTCTTATTTTAAAATATTTTAATGACACATAGTAGAAAAATAATGATATAATAAATATGGCTATATGCCACATAAAGGTTTATTTTATCTTACCCTGATAACTTTATTTCTTTTCCTGTTTTTAATAAAATGAGATTCCAGCTAGCAACGATGCCCTTTGTGTAACTTCCCACAATCATACCATATACTTCTTACCTTTCCTGCCATAATCACAGACTTGAATTTGTGGTTAAATATTGCCAGCAATGGTACTATATTTTGCTGAATATATATATCTTCATAAAAATTACACAATGTGATTCAGAAGACTTTTATATTTGATACAATAGATATATTCTACACATAATTCTTCAACTCGCACATTTCACACATTATGTTTTTAAAATTAACCTATGTTGATGTAAGTCAAGTTTGTTCATGTGAATTTTTAAATACTTGTACAATATCCCACTGAACAAATATAACATCAACTTATTTATGCATGCTCCTATTGATGGATATTTGGGTTGCTATATGTTCTATGTCATTACAAATAACAACTGCAATGAATTTTTAAAAATCCAATTAGAAAATGGACAAAAGATGAAAACTGACATTTCATCAAAAAGGATATGCTCATGACAAATAAGCCCATGAAAAAGATGTTCAACATCATTAGTCATCAGGAAAATGCAAATTAAAATTTCAATGATATCACTACACATCTATCAGAATGGCTAAAATGAAAAAAAAATAGTGAAAGTACCAAATGTTTAGGACACAGACAAATTAGATCACTTGTACATCACTGGTGGGCATGTAAAAAATGGTACAGTCTCTCTGGAAAACAGTGTAACAGTTTGTTATAAAATTAAACACTCAACTACCACATGACCTAGCAACTGCACTCTTGAGCATCTATCCCAGAGAAATAAAAACTTATGTTCACATAAGACTCTGTACATAAACATTCATAGAAGCTTTACTCATAAGTAGCCCCAAACTGAGAACATCTAAGATGTACTATAACAGGTGAATGTGTAAGCAAATTGTAGTACATCCAAACCATGGAAAAGTACTGAGCAACTAAAAGGATCAAATCATTGATATTAATATTCATAGCAATTTAGATGAATCTCTGGGGAACTAAGCTGAATGATAAAAATCCAGCCCCGAAATTTTACATGCTATATGATTTCATTTTATATAGTATTATAAAATGGCAAAATTTTAGAAAGGGAGACTAGATTAGTGGTTGCCAAGAACTGGGGAGCAGCGATTAGGGGGATTAGAGGTGGGTGTGGCAATAAAAGGGGAATATGAGGAATTCTTGTGGTGATAGAATTATTCTGCATTTTTGACTATGGTTGTGGATATAAACTTGTTTATGACTAAACACACACACGCACAAGTAAAACTGGAAATTTGAACAAGACAGATTTTACTGATATTAATATCCCAGTTGTGATATAGTACTACAGTTTTGTAAGATGTTACCACTGGCGAAAACTAGGTAACAAGAAATAGGAACTCTACATTATTTCTTTATTACCTATATTATTTCTTATGTTATATGTGAATCCACAATTACCTCAGTAAAAATTTCATTAGTGTAAAAGACTAAGCCACACAAATAAGATTTTGAGTCCCAACTTCTTCTAGAAGTGCCTGCTGATTAGGCACATAATATGACCCCAAATTTTTGTGAGGCAACAAACTGCTTTAACAAATTTATTCTCACTGCTTAGGATGGTTGGCCATCTTTTCAGCTTCCAATATGGGTTTCTTCACTGCTGTACGATTGCTAAGCCAAAGGCACATTTAAAGGTTTTTAGTTACTGTAGTATATACTAGGTTAGGCTGCTGTTTAAAAGCAAACTTGAAATCTCAGGAGCTTAACCTAATTAAGGTTTATTTCTCATTCAAAAAGAAGGAGGTAGGAAGAGGAAGAGAGGTGGAGGGAGAGAGGAAGAAAGAGGGAAGGAGGGAGAAAAAGAGAGAGAGAACACTATCCTCCTACTTGTCATTGGTACTTTTAAGAAGATTCCCAGGTTATTGAAACTAAAGTAACACTCAGAATAAACACACTTGAATTCTTAGTGCTAACTATGGCCTGATGGAAAGAAGAGTGTTTATAGGGACGTACAAAGCTCTCAACTCTGCCATGAGTTGATCTTATCATCTTGATCTTATCATTGATACATTAAGGTGATGATGATAACACAGTCTGCTTGTATATAGCACTACTGCTTACTCAAAATTAATAAAAAATATGTTTCAAGGAAAGGAATAAAAACAAAAGATGGTAAAGGTATTGTGAATTCTTGGAGGCCAGGGTGGGAGAAAGATAGTAGAATTATTACACTTGAAGTGGTCCTCAGACCTGTTGAAATGTTATTTAATCTTCAAGTCTCACTTCAAATTCTAGCTCTTCTAGGAAACCAACAGAAGATAGGTTTCTCTTTCTTTACTGACCCCACACTTGCACTTTGAAACTTTTCAAGGCAGAGATGCATGCCATTGATATTTATATCTCCTACACCGATTTAAGAGAACACCTTGACACATAGTAGGTGCTTTGTATTGAGAATCACTACTCTGTGGTTTTGACTTGCATCTAAAAGAACACGTTCCATTATACAGCACTTGAGCAAAATGCCTAAGCATATTACCTTATTTGGTTCCCACAATAGCTTAGGATGAAGAGAATAACTAAAAACTCCAGAATACTCAGTGGCTTCCCAAAAGCCAAAAGTAATGAAAATTGGTAACAGGACTCATATCTTCAGACTCCCATCTAATAATGCTTTATCTATTACAATGCATCTGTATGTCAAATGCTATGAAAATTTTAAATAAAATGTACTAACTGGCACCACAACATAACATTATTTGTTATTCCTTCACATAGTGAAGTGCTCAAAATAGGGCAGTCCTATCTAAACTCCAACTGGGGAAATTTCATTGGTGAAATACTATCAGTCCACTTTATAGATAAAGTACTATATAGATAAAGTACCTCATAGATGAGGTAGCCATAGAGTGTGGGCCCCTAAACTGCATTATAGCAAGGCTCCAGTATATTTATAGTTTTTAGTCACTAACGGGAAGAAAATTGCTTTGGACAAAAATCTGTATATCTCACAAACAATATAAATTCTACTATTTGGGAGTGATTTAAATGATGTTACATATAATTCATCTGGGGAAACGCTCCAGCTTGAGGAAATTCACTTGGGCACAAAATGTACACAAGGAGGATTAGTGGAAATCTAATTTTGCAGATGTATTGAGTGCATTTCAAATCTGGATTTACATATAGAAAAGAAGTTTGGGAAGAGGAGCTCTGAGAATGTTAACCATCATGCATTCTTTGCTAACAGGAGCTAAAGACTTGATCATTTTTAATCTTAGTACTCTAATCTAACCTACAAGAAATTCTTCAGGATCAAGGAGAAATCGTGTGACAATAAATCTATTTTGTCTGTAATGGGGAACAGAGATGAGTGGGTAGCTCATTAAACAATGGAAAGATATAAAATACCTTTCAATTAATAGGCAATGGGAACAGGCAAGTAAGTAGCTGTCTGTTGAGCTTAAAGAGACCTTTAAAATGAGTCTTTGTGTTGTTGCCACATCTCTGACAGATCAAGAGCTTTCACCTCTGAAGTATCTGAAGTGGAACATTATACTCCAGAACACAAGAGATGATCTCATCGATCAACCAATGTGTCACAAAGATTTCCCAAGGAATTTCAGAAAAAGAGGTAAAAGAAACCAGCTCAGTCTGTAAATCAGATTCTGCTCTAGAAGATGAAATAGGAAAAAGACACTTTGATTGAAATTCAAAGGTGTCTTTTGGTATCTCAGCATTAGATACGCTTCAGATATGAAAGGGCTAAAAGTAATTAATAAAAATTTTTTTAACCATTTCTTATCTGGGCCAAAGCTTCTTTAAAAATACAGCACGGTAACTATAGTTAATGTGTGTATGCATGAGTGCTCAGTCACATCCAACTCTGCGAGCCCATGGTCTGTAGCCCACCAGGCTTCTCTGTTCATGGGATTTTCCAGGCAAGAATACTGGAATGCGTTGCCATTTCCTTCTCCAGGATAGTTACTAATACTGTATTGCATATTTGAAAGTCGCTAAGAGAGTAGATCTTAAAAGTTTTCATCTCAAGAAAAAAATGTTTTGGTAATTATGTAAGGAGACGGATGTTAACTAGACGTCGTGGTGATCATTTGGTAATGTGTACAAATATTGAATCATGTGGTACATCTGAAACTAATATAATGCTCCATGTCAAATATACCTCAGTTTTTTAAAAAAGATAAAAACATGCCCTGACCTGAAAAATCCAATTTAAAATAATCTCTCAAACAATAACTGCTAACACTGGGTAAAAGTGAAGTATGATTATGACATATCACAAAAAGCTGCTTCTCTAAAATGATCCTGAGGGTATTTTATGCAAGTTAGTAGAATCATGCTAGATGACCAAATATGTTTTATGTCAAAAATAAATAATTAAGGTGTTCACAGATCAGTGCTAATAAACTATATTGGAGAAATATCACAAAACTCATGGCATTTTAGTTACTCTAAGGATTCTTCTCTTTCTGTCATAAATAGTAATCTAAATGTTGTGAGCAACTATTAAATAATTATGGGGTAATCCATGAGAGACTACAATGATTATGGGTAAAATATGTTTTAGTCACTTATTATCATCATAAAGCTCTGGGACACTTCATGAAAGAAGCAAATGCCATCAAAATACTCAAGGAACTTTCAAATAATGACAAGCATAAGATTTTCCACTGCCTGTCTCTTTATTATGGTGTTTGATAAATATTAACAGACAAGACAAGGTTGATTAAATGAAGAAATACAAAACACCTAACCTTCAGCCCTACCTCCCTGCTCTAAAAGAAGTAGCTTCATACATTTAAAATGAATAACAAGTTGGCTCAGATTGATTGCCAACCCTGTCATAAGTGGTCCCAGCAGAGCTGGAGCTGCTGCAGTTTCAGTGACTGCCAATTGAGAAGACAGATGTGTGACTGCAGCACTGCCATCAAGCCAATCTTGAAATAATGACATAAGTTTGCACAAAGAGAAAGACAAGAGAGGGAACCAGTATTTGACTATAGTTACTATTAATTTTCAGTTAGCTATATTAATCATGGGGAAAAGAGACATAGAAAATGTTTCTAAAATAGATAAATATAAAATTTGAAAAAATTGGAAGAAAAGTTATGACAAAACCAGACAGTGTATTAAAACGCAGAGACATCCCTTTGCTGACAAAGGTCCATCTAGTCAAATCTATGGTTTTTCCAGTAGTCCTGTACGATCTGAGAGTTGAACCATAAAGAAGGCTGAGTGCTGAAGAATTGAAGCTTTCAAACTATGGTGCTGGAGAAGACTCTTTAGAGTCTCCTGGATGGCAAGGAAATCAAACCAGTCAAACCTAAAGGAAATCAACCCTGAATATTCAGTGGAAGGACTGATGCTAAAGCTGAACCTCCAATACTCTGGCCACCTGATGAGAAGAGCCAACTCATTGGAAAAGACCCTGATGCTGGGAAAGATTGAGGGCAAGAGGAGAAGGGGACGACAGAGGACAAAATGATTGGATGGCATCACCGACTCAATGGGCATGAGTTAGAGCAAATTCCAGGAGATAGTGAAGGACAGGGAAGCCTGGCATGCTGCAGTTCATGTGGTTGCAAAGAGTCAGACACTACTTTGCAACTGAACAACAATAGCAGCATATATGTTCAGTGTGCTCAGTCACTCAGTTGTGTCCGACTATTTGCGTCTCATAGACTGTAGCCTGCCAGGCTCCTCTGTCCATGGGATTTTCCAGGCAAGAATACTGGAGTGGGTGCCATTTCCTCATCCAAAGGATCTTCCTGACCCAGGGATCAAACTTGCGTCACCTGTGTCTTCTGCACTGAGCAGGTGGGTTCTTTACCACTGAGCCACCTGGGAAGCCACTCTCTCACTCAAAACTCTTATACTTACCTCTTCCTGGTTTGGTTCCATCAGTGAAGTTCTATGTAATTTAGAGGAAGAAAGGGGCCTAGTTCTCTACTTACTCATGGATATTGAAAAGTTGACTGGACAGTATAATATTTTAACATATATAAAGTGTAATGTGTGATTTTCAAATCACTTTTAAAGATAAGCTGATTTTTAAGTTAAATATATAGCACAACAGTTATGTTTCATAGCAGGAAAAAATTCTGTACTGTCATTAAAGATACCAAATCATAAAAATATTTCCCAGAAATGTTTCAATATAGATTTCAGCTTTAAAATATTTTTTTAGAAAAAACTGCCAGTTAGAGATTTCTCTTTACAATTTTTAAAATTTCTAATTTAATTTTATTTTTTTACTTTACAATATTGTATTGGTTTTGCCATATATCAAAATGAATCCGCCACAGGTATACATGTGTTCCCCATCCTGAATCCTCCTCCCACCTCCCTCCCCATACCATCCCTCTGGGTTGTCCCAGTGCACCAGCCCCAAGCATCCAGTATTGTGCATCAAACCTGGACTGGCGACTCGTTTCATATATGATATTATACATGTTTCAATGCCATTCTCCCAAATCATCCCACCCTCTCCCTCTCCCACAGAGTCCAAAAGACTGTTCTATACATCAGTGTCTCTTTTGCTGTCTCGTATACAGGGTTATTGTCACCATCTTTCTAAATTCCATTAAAATTTCTATTGTTAAAATAACATATGTTTTGGGTTTTAAAAAAACTGTTATTTGGATGTGAATAAAGAGATTCATTGAAAAGTTTAACCTTAAAATTTCTCAGTCCACAGACCATTTCAGCAGACATGATGCCATTAATTATTAAGAAGGAAAATAAACCACCACCACCAAAAAAAAAAAAAAACCCTCTTAGCATAATTAAATCCTGCCACTCTCCATTCCCTGATCAAGTCTTTTCCTGATATGATTCATTTTGATATTTGGCAAAACTAATACAATTATGTAAAGTTTAAAAATAAAATAAAATTGGAAAAAAAAAAAAAAAAAGAAAAAGAAAGGTTTCTTGTGGGAACAGAAAAAAGGGTCCCACAGTATCAAGAATCTCTAGGCTTTTTCCCATTATCATGGCCTCTCCATCTCATTTGAGAACCTGTATGAGCTCTCGTTGCCTCTTCAGCTCAACTCAATTTTAGCAGAAAAGTAACTCCAAGTAATCGTTACTCTCTATTGTCTTACCTTTTTACTGTGTTGACTGAAGCTTTACCCAGACCACTAGAATTTACATCCTACCCAAGTACTACCATTATATTTTGAAAACCCATGTCCTCTACTGTTAAGTAAATGATTGGGATTTGTTTTTATATCCAGTGATGCCCACATTAGAATTGTTTTAAGAGCATACCAGTAGAAAGAATACTATTCTGATTATTATTCTGGTCTGAGCTCTGCCACTAATTAACTGTGTGTTCTTAGGGAAGTCGTTTAACCTCTCTGAACCACATTACCTTCATTTACATAATACAGTACATTCTTGGTAGCACTAACAACCTTAATTTTATTAGTAGGAAAACAGTGGCTGAGAGCCTTGAGATTTCATTTATGACAAAGAGGATCCCAGCCAAGAGAAAAAAAAATCATTATAATCTTTCTTTACCTAATTACATTTTGACATCCCCCCAACTCTATCCAAGCATTGTTCACTGTAGGAAAATATGCAACAGACAGGAATACAACTGAGTCAAACTTTGTGTGATCTCATTCCTCAGTGTTCTCTAGCCACCAACAGGCTTCCACATCACAGCTGTTCTTAACCACTTCTCTAGGTAAGTGGTTTTCAATGATAATGTGTGGAACTGACTTCTCTAGACTCAATTTAATAGCTACCTTTTGAACCATATGACCCTTTTTGTCTTTCTCCCCCAACCCATCTCCACCCACAGCAAACTCTGACAACCAGTTCTGCCGCTATCATTTACCGACCACCAATCATAGAACAGGCACTGCTTAAGGAAACGTCAATGTTGCTTCTTTTAATCCTTACAAAAGCCCTAAAAGGTAAATATTACTCATTTTTAAAATGAGGAAACGGACTCAGAGAAACTGAGTTACAATTAAGGTCACACAACTTTTAAGTGGTAATACCTTGACTTGAGGGCTTCCAGGTGGCATAGTGGTAAAGAATCTGCCTACCAATGCAGGAGATGCAAGAGATGGGGGTTCAATCCCTGGGTTGGGAAGATTCCCCTGGAGTAGGAAATAGCAACCCATTTCAGTATTCTTGCCTGGAAAATCTCATGGACAGAGGAGCCCGGCAGGTTACAGTCCATAGGGTCACAAAGAGCTGGACACGACTGAGAATGCACACACACACATCCCTTGACTTGAATCCATATCTATCTGATTCAGAAACCTCTCCCCATCAGGTAATTAATACTAAAGCGAAAATCGCTCAGTCGTATCCTACTCTTTGCGACCCCATGGACTGTACACTCCATGGAATTCTCCAGGCCAGAATACTGGAGTGGGTAGCCTTTCCCTTCTCTGGTGGATCTTCCCAACCCAGGGATTGAACCCAGGTCTCCACATTGCAGGTGGATTCTTTACCAGCTGAACCACAAACTAAAGCAATATAGAATTTAACCTCCCTCTGATGATTCAAACCATAGTTTAGAATAAAATAGGACATTTTTTCTTTTAACACAGGAAAGAAGGAAGTAAACATGGATGATGATGATATAGGTATATTTGGAAGGGAAAGAAACAGAAGTTCATGGTTGATGACCTCTAGTAATGCAGAGAATGAGGAATATATAAAGCCAAAGAAGATCTGTATTATTTTCATACCACATCTTTAAAAATAGTTAACTAGCTATTTATTTTACCAATAGTAAATTGGTTAACTAGCTCCCATTTGTCTCAATTACTGACATCTCAATATATTCCATATTTAGGCAAAGGTCTATGACAATCATTTCCAACCAGTTTTTATTTTAAATCTATTGAAAAGCTGAGAGAGTAGTAAAAGTCACAAATTTAAATACCTTTTCCCTAGGTTAACCCACTGTTACCATTTTGCCACAAATTTCTCCATCTTTTTCTCTTCACAAATGATTTTGGTTGAACCACTTGAAATAAAATTAGCATGCAGCTAATTTTATTCTCTAAATGTAGCATGCAGCTTCTAAGAGTAAAAATATTTTCTTGCATAACCATAATAACATACATAGGAAAATAAAAAATCCCTTAATATTTAATGTGCAGTTCATACTCAGTTTCCCTAAATGTTCTAAATAATGTCTTCTTGGCTTTGATCCAGTATCTAATCAAAGTTAACATGGTAGACTTGATTGTTATATCTCTTTTAATCTATAACAATCCCCTTAATTTTTTTTTGTTTTGAATTTTCTAGATACCCATGACTGATTTTTCAAGAGTTGAAGTCAATTATCTTTCAGAATATATTATCCATAGAATGTCTGATTATCTTCTTATCATTAGATTCAGGTTAAACATTTTTAATAAGAATATTACATATGGGATATTATGCACTTCTCACGTCAGATCAAGACGCACACAATGTCAATTCATTGCAATACTAGTGATATTAAATTTGATCACTTGATGAAAGTGGTACTTGTCAGATAGCACTGTTGCAAAGGTACATTTTCTCCTTTGTAATTTTTAAATAATGGGTAGAGTTTTAGCATTACTAAGTGGTTTTAGCATTCCTCGATGACCCTTGCCAGAATCAATCGATAAGCCAGGGCTACAAAATGGTAACTTTCTCATTAAATTGTACAATTAAAATGACTGCATATAAATTGAGTATATAAACTATACCTAAATAAAGTTAAAAATCACTCAGTAACTTGTAATCCATATTTGATCCATTTCCTATCTGTATATATATATATATTTTTGGCCAAGAAATGACTGACAGTTTAAATATAAATGAGGTAGGGTATTCAACATCATGGAAACCTTAATGAAAGTATTCGTTTGAAAATGTTTTAAATGGTCGTTCTCTATTTCTTCTACAATTATTAGCTGTACAATCATTCCTTCTATAATTATTAGCTTCCATGCTTCTATAAAGATTCTTCACTGCATCTCCCATTTCTCTCTCTGTCTCTGTCTTTTTGGGAATTTCACTGTAGTCTCATGAGGTTTTTCTCCTTCAGTGTATTATAATACATCACTGCCATTATTCTTTTTTAATGTTGAAACCTGATTTGGCCAGTAGAAGCCCATTAAAGCACCATCTCGTGTCCTGACTATCTCATTAGTTTTTGAATAATCTTTGTTTTCTGGCATAAAAAGTGCCAAACTCATCCTGTAGTTTCCCTGTGTAAGACCTGAGATCAGATATTTCTTTAAGAAGCCTTGGTTCATTTTAATGGTAATGGTATCTAGAAACCAAGATCAAGGTGCTAGATGTGTTCGCTGCTATCAGGGTATATCATTGTTTCTTGGCCCTTTCCATGTATAGAAAAAGGGAACAGTAATTCATACTGATGTTTGCAATTCAAATTTATAACAAAATATGGAAGAAAAATATCTTATTTCTGCTTTATCTTTTAGTGAAAATCTTGGTTTCTATTATTAATAAATGTGTGCATTTGCTTTCTACTATATTTATAATGATGGGCTTCCCAGGAGGTGCTACCAGCCTGCCAATGCTAGAGATGTAAGAGATGTAGGTTTGATCCCGTTCGGGAAGATCCCCTGGAGGAGGGTATGGCAATCCACTCCAGTATTCTTGCCTGGAGAATCCCATGGATAAAGGAGCCAGGTGGGCTACAGTCCATAGGGTTTCAAAGAGTGGGACACGACTGAAGTGACTTAGCAAGCATACACATATGTAATATATAGCATCATCCTGAAACTAATGATAAACTTATTAAGAAAGCTTAAGATTTCTTTGTAGTTCTTTTTATCATTAAGATTACATCCTAGTAAGGATGCACGATCAAAAACACAATGTACAAAAGTTATCTGAACTGCATATTTATGTTATAAATTAGTTACACAGGTTTGTTTGGTTTCATTTTGTATTCAGTTTTAGCATTTGTCTTTCTTCCCATTATTTTTGGTTTAATTTTAATTTTTGAATATTTAAACTTTTACATGGTCCAGAAGCCAAAACTGTATAAAAAGGCATACCCAGAAAAGTCCTGTTTCCATTCCTACCTTCTCCACTCCATTCCTAAACACCCCCTACTTTCATTAGTTTCTAGTTTATCCTTCCTATATTTCATTTTATAAAAATAAGCAATTACAGTTCCTCAGAATTAATACAGACATAACACGTGTTAAATAGTACTCTTACAACTGAGCTCTTATTTGAGTGTGGTCATGGTGCACAAAATCTGACTTGTATCACATTTTCTACTTACAGATAACTTGGGGTACAAATAAACTCCCACCTGAAGTATGATTAATCCACTGTAGAAAGTCCAAATGAACATTCAGAATTCTGCAGATCCACTGGAGCTAAAAACACACAGGAACGCATTTGAATAAGTTCTAATGAGGTGGATGAAACTGGAGCCTATTATACAGAGTGAAGTAAGTCAGAAAGAAAAACACCAATACAGTATACTAATGCTTATATATGGAATTTAGAAAGATGGTAATGATAACCCTGTATGCAAGACAGCAAAAGAGACACAGATGTAAAGAACAGTCTTTTGGACTCTGTGGGAAAAGGCGAGGGTGGGATGATTTAAGAGGGTAGTGTTGAAACATATACATTATCATATGTGAAGCAGATCGCCAGTCCAGGTGCAATGCATGAGACAGGGTGCTCAGGGCTGGTGTGCTGGGATGACCCTGGGGGATGAGATGGGGAGGGAGGTGGGAGGGGGTTCTGGATGGGGAACACATGTGCACCCATGGCTGATTCATGTTGATGTATGGCAAAAACCACTACAATATTGTAAACTAATTAGCTTCCAATTGAAATAAATAAATTTATATTAAAATAAAATAAAATTTTGAATAACCAAAAAATAAAATAAAATAAAAAACTGTTCTGTAAAGCAATTATCTTTCAACTAAAAATTAAATTTAAAAAACTGGAAAAACAAACAAACACACAAAAAAGCCACAAAGGATTCTTAGATTATGATTATTCTGATATGGTAAACAAAAAATAAACATAAAAAATGAAATTAGGGAAGTTATTTACATTTCTTCTGATAAGAAATTTACTGAGAATATGCTAAGTATTAATTGCATGGGTTTTTTTGCTATTTTATATTTGTAATGTTCATATATTAGTTCAACCTATTTCAACTGTCAAGAATTCAATTCCTATAATTCAGTAAAAAAAAAACACCTAACTTCTATAGTACAAAAATAAGTAAAGAACATTAAGAGACATTTGACAGAACAAGAAATTCATATAAAACTTTTAAAATATGACCTTTTATCAACCAAACTAACTTTTTAAATTGAGGTATAATTGATACATATAACATTATATTAGTTTCAGGTGTATACAATAATGATCTGATATTCATATATATTATGGAATGACTACCACATTAAGTCTAGTTAACATTCACCATACAGTTACAAAAAATTTTTTTCTTGTGATAAGGACTTTCCCAATCTATTCTTTTAGGAATTTTCAAATATGTAATATAGTATTATTAACTGTAGCTACCATGGTTTTTTCATTTTGTAACTAGAAGTTTGTACCTTTTGACTCCCTTCAGCCATTTTGCCCACCACTCACCTCCATCCTCTGGCAATCACCAATCTGTTCTGGGTATTTATGAGCTTGGTTTCAGTTCAGTTCAGTCGCTCAGTTGTGTCCGACTCTTTGCGACCCCATGAATCGCAGCACGCCAGGCCTCCCTGTCCATCACCAACTCCCGGAGTTCACTCAGACTCATGTCCATCGAGTCAGTGATGCCATCCAGCCATCTCATCCTCTGTCGTCCCCTTCTCCTCCTGCCCCCAATCCCTCCCAGCATCAGAGTCTCTTCCAATGAATCAACTCTTCACATGAGGTGGCCAAAGTACTGGAGTTTCAGCTTTAGTATCATTCCTTCCAAAGAACACCCAGGGTTGATCTCCTTCAGAATGGACTGGTTGGATCTCCTTGCAGTCCAAGCTTGGTTTAGTTTTAGTTTTTTGTTTTCAAAAATTCCATATATAAGTGAGATAATATGGTATTTGTCTTTCTCTAACTGACTTATTTTACTTTGCATAATGCTCTCAAGGTCCATCCATGTTATCTCAAACAGCAAGATTCCCAAATCATCAATTTTTAATAAGTGGTAATATTCAGTTGTCAAGTGTGTGTGGAAAATAGGTACATTCATACACAGCCTATGATAATATAAATTGACCCAGCCCTTCAAAATGTAAATTTTTGCAATAGATATCAAAGTCTTATATATATATATATATATCAAACTATGATATATATCAAATAATATATATTATATATATATCAGAATTCTGATATATATATATGTGTGTATATATATCAAATATTTATATTTATAAATATATATCAAACCCTGAGCTATCAGGGTTTCCCTGGTAGCTCAGCTGGTAAAGAATCTGCCTGCAATGAAAGAGACCCTGGTTCGATTCCTGGGTTGAGAAGATCCTCTGGAGAAGGGACAGGCTATCTACTCCAGTATTCTTGGGCTTCCCTTGTGGCTCAGCTGGTAAAGAATCCGTCTGCAATGCAGGAGACCTAGATTCAATTCCTGGGTTGGGAAGATCCCCTGGACAAGGGTTAGGCTATCCACTCCCATATTCTGGCCTAGAGAATTCAGTCCATGGGGTCACAAAGAGTTGGACACGATTGAGTGACTTTCACATCAAAGTCTTACCTTTTAACTCAGTATACTCTACTTCTAGAAATCTGTCCAGAAGAAATAATGAGATCTAAACATACACCAGGTTAATTTCAAAATGGTAAAATTTTGCAACAATATCTCCATCAATAAAAAATAATTGAATATATTATGGTAAAGTCATCTCTAATGAAATATTATACAGTTATTATAACCATATTTTCAAAGAATGGTTAAAATTTGCGAAAAATACCATGAAAGAATATTAAATGAAGACAGAATCCAAAACTTTATATAGATGTGTTTCCAATACCATTTAAAAGAAAATAAGTATTTTTACCTGTATAGCAAAAATACTTGAAAGAAATATACTAATGTATTAGCAGAATACTGGTAACACAGGGGATTTAATTTTCTTTACAGATTCTCATATTTTCTAAGCTGAACACATTGAATAAGCATATGTATTTATTTTGTAACAAAAATACTAATCCTTTTAAAAATGTTAGAATAATTTTGACAAATAGACAAATATACTGGCAAAGTCCAGGATAATATGGAAAAACAAGGAGAAACGAAAATGTTACCACACTTAAGTGGTATGTAATAAAAATAACAGATTTAGTGTATATTAATATAACAAACAGAAATAAGATTTGTAGTAGGAACAATGAAATTTTATAAAAATCTATGGCTGAATATCATATACCATAATATAAACTTGTTTGATAAAAATTCCAGAAAGTAAGTGGTCTTTCCTATGTCCCCCTGAATATGGTAAAAATAAACAAGTAAATCCCATCACTGTGAATATTGTTGAACACACTTGCTATTTTTCTACCCTAGTGTATTGGCCTACAGTAATAAGGCTTTGTTGATCTGGTTATAATTAATTATCTACAAGAATTTTATTGGTCAGCAAATGTTTTCTCTGCTTCCTGTCCAATGATTTATGCTATCTGAGAAAAGAGATGAATTGTTGCTGATTTCTTGCTACTTTTGTCCTGCTATCAAGAAGCAATTATCCTTGCATTCACTCATCTTAAACATCTCAATCACTCTTGCCAGGAAAAACAGAAATGCAAGACTCAAATCATTTACTCCCTACTACTAAAACAAAATAAAACAATCCAAGGCTTAGTAGAGATAAAGAATAAGGATAGGATTACAGTTTCCTTTCACGTACTCTGTTTAGAACACTTATCTTACATTAATTCAAGATAGAGACAAGACATCAGCTCTGCCTTATGTCTAAATCTATATGTATTTATTTATGCATCAAAGTTCTATGACAAAACAATCTTGAATTTTGGAATCACAATGGTGATCTAATCTTTCACTAAAAAGAAGGTCTGTAATGTTAACTCTTGCAGGAAGATGGTAGCATGTGTAAACTCAGACTAATTTATATTTGTTTTTGTTCAATTTTAGATTCACTTGAAGTAGAGAATAGCAAATTTTTATAGTTGGAGGAAAATTCAAGATCATTTAGTCCACCCTTGACATTCTACAAAAGGGTCCAAGACTTAGATTAAGTGACTTAAATAAAATTCTAGTATTTTCTCAACTATACCATGCTGTCTCCTTCTAATTAAAAAAGCTAGTAAAATGTTATATAAACAACTGTCTGGGGGGGGCGGTCCTAAGATGGTGGAGGAACAGGATGGGGAGACCACTTTCTCACCCACAAATTCATCAAAAGAACATTTGAACACTGAGAAAATTCCACAAAACAACTTCTGAATGCTGGCAGAGGACATCAGGCACCCAGAAAAGCAGCCCATTGTCTTCGAAAGGAGGTAGGAAAAAATATAAAAGATAAAAAGGGAGACAAAAGAGGTAGGGATGGAACTCCGTCCCGGGAAGGGAGTCTTAAAAAAGAGAGAAGTTTCCAAACACCAGGAAACACTCTCACTGCCGAGTCTGTGGTGAGCCTTGGAACCACAGAGGGCAACACAACTGAGAGGAAAAATAAATAAATAATTAAACCCCACAGATTACGTGCCCAACGGTAACTCCCCCAGTGGAGAAGCAGCGCAGACGCCTGCACCCGCCACTAGCAAGTGGGGGCTGGGCAGGGAGGCGAGGGCTGCATTGCTTAGAATAAGGACCGGGCCTGAATGCCCCGAGGGCAATCTGAGGGAACTAACTTGGGCTAGCAAACCAGACTGTGGGATAGCTACCACATGAAAATACCTAACCTAAGACACCACCAGACCCGGTCACAGAACAAAGGACTGACTAGAGCTACGAGAAAAGCCATAACCTAAGATACCGTCAGGCCCGCTCACAGAACAAAGGACTGAGCAGAGCTAGCCGCCTGCAGACCGGCCTATCCCCCTCTGGTGACAGGCAGGCGAGGGCAGCCAGAGCCGGAAGGGGGCAACTGAGGCCCCAGAGATGCATTATCTACCAAACTGCAAGCAGGCTTCATTGCTAACTAAGACTTCTTGGAATTCTGGACGGTCAACATCCGCCTGAGAAGGTGTGTCAGTTGTACACCCAGAAAACTGAGCGGCAGGGACAGGGGAGGTGATAAGTCACAGTGACCGTGCTCAGCAAACACCTGGTCACCTGAGCTGCTTGGATCTGGGAAGGGCACAAAACGCAGGCCCAACTGAGTTTGCCCCTCTGAGGACCACCCGAGTACCTGAACCTGAGCAGCTTAGACCTGGGAAGTGCATACAACCCAGGGCCGGCCTCGGACAGTTCCCGGCAGAGCAACCTAGAGCCTAAGCAGTGTAGACAGGGAAAGCACACACGCCTTGAGTGGGGGAAAACCCAGTGTGGCCAAGACACTGCAAGCATGCACCAGTGTTATTTGTTTGCAGCGTCCCTCCCTCCCCACAGCACGACTGAACAAGTGAGCCTAAAAAAGTGTCCACCACTGCCCCCTTGAGTCAGGGTAGAAATTAGACACTGAAGAGACCAGCAAACAGAAGAAGCTAAAACAGAGGGACCCTCCTTGGAAGTGACAGGTGCAATAGATTAAAACCCTGTAGATAGTACCGACTACATAGGAAGGGGCCTATAGATCTTGAGAAATATAAACCAGATCAAGGAACTATCTGAAAATGAACTGACTCCACACTGTCCACAACACCAGAAAAAGTCCTACATATATTTTTACTATTTTTCCTATCATTCTTTAATTTTTATTTTTTAAATTTTTTAATTTTAAGTCCTCTATTACTCCTTTAATTTTCATTTTTATAACCTACTGTTACTTTGCAAAAAAAAAGAGACCCTATTTTTTAAAGCAATCTTCATATATATATATTATAGTTCTTGTGACTTTATTATTTTTTTTGTTGTTAATATTGTATTTTTGAAAATCCAACTTCTACTCTAGACTTTTAATCTTGGCTTTTTGGTATTTCGGATCAATTTTGTACCTTTAAGAACCCAATCTTCAGTACCCATTTTTACTTGGGAGTGAGATTACTGGCTTGAATGCTCTCTCCCCCTTTGGACTCTCCTTTTTCTCCACCAGGTTGCCTCTATCTCCTCCCTCCCTCTTCTCTTCTCTACCCAACTCTGTGAATCTCTACCCAACTCTGTGAATCTCTTTGTGTGTTACAGATGGTAGAGAACACTTAGGGAACTTATTACTGGCTGGATCTGTCTCTCTCCTTTTGATTCCCCCCTTTATCCTCCTGGCCACCTCTGTCTCCTTCCTCCCTCTTCTCTTCTCTGTGTAACTCTGTGAACATCTCTGAGTGGTCCAGACTGTGGAGTGCACATAAGGAAGTGATTACTGGCTACCTTGCTCTCTCCTCTTTTGATTTCACCTCATCTCATCCTGGTCATCTCTATCTCCCTCCTCCCTCTTCTCTTCTCCATGTAACCCTGTGAACCTCTCTGTGTGTCCCTCACTGTGGAGAAACTTTTCATCTTTAACCTAGACGTTTTATCAATGGTGCTGTATAGATGGAGAAGTCTTGAGGCTACTGTAAAAATAAGACTGAAAACCAGAAGCAGGAGGCTTAAATCCAAATCCTGAGAACACCAGAGAACTCCTGATTCCAGGGAACATTAATCGACAGGAGCTCATCAAACGCCTCCATACCTACACTGAAACCAAGCACCACCCAAGGGCCAACAAGTTCCAGAACAAGACTTACCACACAAATTCTCCAGCAACACAGGAACACAGCCTTGAGCTTCAATATACAGGCTTCCCAAAGTCACTCCAAACCCACTGACATCTCATAACTCATTACTGGACATGTCATTTCACTCCAGAGAGAAGAAATCCAGCTCCATCCACCAGAACACTGACACAAGCTTCCCTAACCAGGAAACCTTGACAAGCCACCCATACAAACCCACCCACAGCAAGGAAATTCCACAATAAAGAACTCCACAAACTTCCAGAATACAGAAAGGCCACCCCAAACTCAGCAATATAAGTAAGATGAAGAGACAGAGGAATACCCAGCAGGTAAAGGAAAAGGATAAATGCCCACCAAACCCAACAAAAGAGGAAGAAATAGGGAATCTACCTAATAAAGAATTCCAAATAACAATAGTGAAAATGATCCAAAATCTTGAAACCAAAATGGAATCACAGATAAATAGCCTAGAGACAAGGATTGAGAAGATGCAAGAAAAGTTTAACAAGGACATAGAAGAAATAAAAAAGAGTCAATATATAATGAATAATGCAATAAATGAGATAAAAAACACTCTGGAGGCAACAAATAGTAGAATAATGGAGGCAGAAGAGAGGATTAGTGAAGTAGAAGATAGAATGTTAGAAATAAATGAATCAGAAAAGAAAAAAGAAAAACAAATGAAAAGAAATGAGGACAATCTCAGAGACCTCTGGGACAATGTTAAATGCCCCAACATTCGAATCATAGGAGTCCCAGAAGAAGAAGACAAAAAGAAAGACCATGAGAAAATACTTGAGGAGATAATAGTAGAAAACTTCCTTAAAATGGGGAAGGAAATTATCACCCAAGTCCAAGAAACCCAGAGAGTCCCAAACTGGATAAATCCAAGGCAAAACACCCCAAGACACATATTAATCAAATTAACAAAGATCAAACACAAAGAACAAATATTAAAAGCAGCAAGGGAAAAACAACAAATAACACAAGGGGATTCCCAAAAGGACAACAGCTAATCTTTCAATAGAAACTCTTCAAGCCAGAAGGGAATGGCAAGATATACTTAAAGTGATGAAAGAAAATAACCTATAGCCCAGATTACTGTACCCAGTAAGGATCTCATTCAAATATGAAGGAGAAATCAAAAGCTTTACAGACAAGCAAAAGCTGAGAGAATTCAGCACCACCAAACCAGCTCTCCAACAAATGCTAAAGGATCTCCTCTAGACAGGAAACACAGAAAGGGTGTATAAACTCGAACCCATTAAGTAAATGGCAATGGGATCATACTTATCAATAATTACCTTAAACATAAATGGGTTGAATGCCCCAACCAAAAGACAAAGACTGGCTGAATAGATACAAAACCAAGACAGCAAAAGAGACACAAATGTAAAGAACAGTCTTTTGGACTCTGTGGGAGAGGGAGAGGGTGGGATGATTTGGGAGAATGGCATTGAAACATGTATAATATCATATAAGAAACGAATCGCCAGTCCAGGTTTGATGCAGGATACAGGATGCTTGAGGCTGGTGCACTGGGATGACCCAGAGGGATGGTATGGGGAGGGAGATGGGAGGGGGTTCAGGACTGGGAACACGTGTACACCCATGGTGGATTCATGTTGATGTATGGCAAAACGAATACAATATTGTAAAGTAATTAGCCTCTAATTAAAATAAATAAATTTAAATTAAAAAAAAACCCCAAGACCCCTATATATGTTGTCTACAAGACACCCACCTCAAAACAAGGGACACATACAGACTGAAAGTGAAGGTCTGGAAAAAGATATTCCATGCAAATAGAGACCAAAAGAGAGCAGGAGTTTCAATACTCATATCAGATAAAATAGACTTTAAAACAAAGGCTGTGAAAAGAGACAAAGAAGGACACTACAAAATGATCGAAGGATCAATCCAAGAAGAAGATACAACAATTATAAATATATATGCACCCAACATAGAAGCACCGCAATATGTAAGGCAAATGCTAACAAGTATGAAAGGGGAAATTAACTATAACACAATATTAGTGGGAGACTTTAATACTTCACTCACACCTATGGATAAATCAACTAAACAGAAAATTAACAAGGAAACACAAACTAAATGATACAATAGACCAGTTAGACCTAATTGATAGCTATAGGACATTTCATCCCAAAACAATGAATTTCACCTTTTTCTCAAGCGCACACGGAACCTTCTCCAGGACAGATCAGATTCTGGGCCATAAATCTAGCCTTGGTAAATTCAAAAAAATAGAAATCATTCCAAGCATCTTTTCTGACCACAATGCAGTAAGATTAGGTCTCAATTACAGGAGAAAAACTGTTAAAAAATGCCAACATACGGAGGCTGAACAACGCGCTGCTGAATAACCAACAAATCACAGAAGAAATCAAAAAAGAAATCAAATTATGCATAGAAACGAATGAAAATGAAAACACACAACCCAAAACCTGTGGGACACTGTAAAAGCAGTGCTAAGGGGAAGGTTCATAGCAATACAGGCATACCTCAAGAAACAAGAAAAAAATCAAATAAATAACCTAACTCTACACCTAAAGCAACTAGAAAAAGAAGAAATGAAGAACCCCAGGGTTAGTAGAAGGAAAGAAATCTTAAAAATTAGGGCAGAAATAAATGCAAAAGAAACAAAAGCGAGCATAGCAAAAATCAACAGAGCCAGAAGCTGGTTCTTTGAGAGGATAAATAAAATTGACAAACCATTAGCCAGACTCATCAAGAAACAAAGGGAGAAAAATCAAATCAATAACATTAGAAATGAAAATGGAGAGATCACAACAGACAACACGGAAATACAAAGGATCATAAGAGACTACTATCAGCAATTATATGCCAATAAAACGGACAACTTGGAAGAAATGGACAAATTCTTAGAAAAGTACAGCTTTCTAAAGCTGAACCAGGAAGAAATAGAAAATATTAACAAACCCATCACAAGCACGGA
The DNA here is from genome assembly GCF_027580195.1 of Bos mutus. Classification (NCBI taxonomy): domain Eukaryota; kingdom Metazoa; phylum Chordata; class Mammalia; order Artiodactyla; family Bovidae; genus Bos; species Bos mutus. The sequence goes on from NC_091646.1 coordinate 106,939,864, forward strand.
AATTGAAACTGTAATCGGAAATCTTCCAGCAAACAAAAGCCCAGGTCCAGATGGCTTTGCAGCTGAATTACACCAAAAATTTAGAGAGGAGCTAACACCTATCCTACTCAAACTCTTCCAGAAAATTGCAGAGGAAGGTAAACTTTCAAACTCATTCTATGAGGCCCCCATCACCCTAATACCAAAACCAGACAAAGATGCCAGAAAGAGAGATAACTACAGGCCAATAACACTGATGAACATAGATGCAAAAATACTTAATAAAATTATTGCAAACAGAGTCCAACAACATATGAAAAATATCATACATCATGACGAAGTGGGCTTTATCTCAGGGATGCAAGGATTCTTCAATATCCGCAAATCAATCAATGTAATACACCACATTAACAAATTGAAAAATAAAAGCCATATGAGTATCTCAATAGATGCAGACAAAGCCTTTGACAAAATTCAACATCCATTTATGATAAAATCTCTCCAGAAATCAGGAATAGAAGGAACATACTTCAACATATTAAAAGCCATATATGACAAACCCACAACAAACATTATCCTCAATGGTGAAAAATTGAAAGCATTTCCCCTAAAGTCAGGAACAAGACATGGGTGCCCACTCTCACCATTTCTATTCAACATAGTTTTGGAAGTTTTGGCCACAGCAATCAGAGCTGAAAAAGAAATAAAAGGAATCCATATTGGAAAAGAAGAAGTAAAAACTCTCACTGTTCGGAGATGACATGATCTTCTATATAGAAAACCCTAAAGACTCCACCAGAAAATTACTAGAGGTAATCAATGAATTTAGTAAAGTTGCAGGATATAAAATCAACACACAGAAGTCCCTTGCATTCCTATACATTAATAGTGAGAAAATAAAGAAATTAAGGAAACAATTCCATTCACCATTGCAACGAAAAGAATAAAATACTTACGAATATATCTACCTAAAGAAACTAAAGACCTATATATAGAAAACTATAAAACACTGGTGAAAGAAATCAAAGAGGACACTAATAGATGGAGAAATATACCATGTTCATGGATTGGAAGAATCAATATAGTGAAAATGAGTATACTACCCTAAGCAATCTATAGATTCAATGCTGCTGCTGCTGCGAAGTCACTTCAGTCGTGTCTGACGCTGTGCTACCCCATAGACGGCAGCCCACCAGGCTCCCCCGACCCTGGGATTCTCCAGGCAAGAACACTGGAGTGGGTTGCCATTTCCTAGATTCAGCGCAATCCCTATCAAGCTACCAATGGTATTTTTCATAGAGCTAGAACAAACAATTTCACAATTTGTATGGAAATACAAAAAACCTTGAATAGCCAAAGCAATCTTGAGAAAGAAGAATGGAACTGGAGGAATCAACCTGCCTGACTTCAGGCTCTACTACAAGGCCACGGTCATCAAGACAGTATGGTACTGGCACAAAGACAGAAATATAGATCAATGGAACAAAATAGAAAGCCCAGAGATAAATCCACGCACCTATGGACACTTTATCTTTGACAAAGGAGTCAAGAATAAACAATGGAGAAAAGACAATCTCTTTAACAAGTGGCGCTGGGAAAACTGGTCAACCACTTGTAAAAGAATGAAATTAGAACACTTTCTAACACCATACACAAAAATAAACTCAAAATGGATTAAAGATCTAAATGTAAGACCAAAAACTATAAAACTCCTAGAGGAGAACATAGGCAAAACATTCTCCGACATACATCACAGCAGGATCCTCTATGACTCATCTCCCAGAATATTGGAAATAAAAGCAAAAATAAACAAATGGGACCTAATTAAACTTCAAAGCTTCTCCACAACAAAGGAAACTATAAGCAAGGTGAAAAGACAGCCTTCAGAATGGGAGAACATAATAGCAAATGAAGCAACTGACAAACAGCTAATCTCAAAAATATATAAGCAACTCCTGCAGCTCAATTCCAGAAAAATAAACGACCCAATCAAAAAATGGGCCACAGAACTAAACAGAGATTTCTCCAAAGAAGACATACAGATGGCTAACAAACATATGAAAAGGTGCTCAATACCACTCATTATCAGAGAAATGCAAATAAAATGCAAATGCAAATCAAAACCACAAAACCATTTCACGCCAGTCAGAATGGCTGCGATCCAAAAGTCTGCAAGCAATAAATGCTGGAGAGGGTGTGGAGAAAAGGGAACCCTCTTACACTGTTGGTGGGAATGCAAACTAGTACAGCCACTATGGAGAACAGTGTGGAGAGTCCTTAAAAAACTGGAAATAGAACTGCCTTATGACCCAGAAATCCCACTTCTGGGCATACACACCGAGGAAACCAGAATTGAAGGAGACATGTGTACCCCAATGTTCATCACAGTGCTGTTTATAATAGCCAGGACATGGAAGCAACCTAGATGTCCATCAGCAGATGAATGGATAAGAAAGCTGTAGTACATAGACACAATGGAGTATTACTCAGCCATTAAAAAGAATACATTTGAATCAGTTCTAATGAGGTGGATGAAACTGGAGCCTATTATACAGAGTGAAGTAAGCCAGAAAGAAAAACACCAATACAGTATACTAACACATATATATGGAATTTAGAAAGATGGTAATGATAACCCTGTATGCGACAGCAAAAGAGACACAGATATATAGAACAGTCTTATGGACTCTGTGGGAGAGGGCGAGGGTGGGATGATTTCGGAGAATGGCATTGAAACATGTATAATATCATATGTGAAATGAATCGCCAGTCCAGGTTTGATGCATGATACAGGATGCTCGAGGCTGGTGCACTGGGATGACCCAGAGGGATGGTTTGGGGAGGGAGGTGGGAGGGAGGTTCAGAATGGGGAACATGTGTACACCCGTGGTGGATTCATGTTGATGTATGGCAAAACAAATACAATATTGTAAAGTAATTAGCCTCCAATTAAAATAAATAAATTTGTATTCAAAAAAAGACAAAAAAAGAAAGTACAGCCTGAGCTCCCACAACAGGAGACTTCTCTTACCATTACTGTCATGGGGTGGGAGTGGGGAAAAGGGCTCCATGTAGCTACTAAGACAATAGGGAAAGGCAGAGGAAATAAGTTCTTTAATTAGAGTATAGATAAAGGAAAATAAATCAATCTTTTCTTACCACCAAATCAATTTAAAACATCTCAACTCTCTAACTGGAGCCTCGGCTGTATTTTCTCATGTTATAATAAATTTACATTATGAATTAACTAGGATTCCACAAGGCAGGTGGAAACCTAATAACTATACTTAAAATTTCTATGGAAAAATATACTGTAAGTCTTGAGTAGTTGACATTTTGAACTTTTAAAATATAAGCTAATTATAAATTAAGGATTGCCTGGATATACCTACAAGACTCAGAACATGTGTATGTATATATACACACATATACTCACAATTATATCAACATGTAGATGAATATGTAAAAGGGCAAATAAACTAGCTAATGAGTAAGTGAATAGAAAAATTAGAATAGAGACATACTTATTGGAAGAACAGAAAGAAAACCCTGAAAATTTTGGGAGACCATTAATTTTTTTACCCTCCTGGAAATAATCACAAAAAACTCACAACCTTTTTGTGCTCCTGAATATTTCCTGCTCCACTAACTACACCCAAAACTTCGCACCTCTGGAGGCATGTAAGGAACACTATAGAGGACAGGAGAAGGTGACTAGGTAAAGGAACAACAGAATGCTAATTTCATACTAAATTTTGGTTGTCTAAATAGATAAAGCAGTTAACACACCAGGTCAGTAGAGTCAGCAGGACTTTCAAATATATTCAGGTACTCAATGATGTCCTTGAGATCTTGGGTCATTTGTTTCATCTGAGCATCTACATTTTCTGCAAACTTGTAACTGAAAAGGAAGGTAAAATAAAGGGATTAACAAAAAAATGTTTTCTCCACTATGCACTGTTACTGACATACAAAGAATGATACTGCCAATTGAATTTGCCCTCGTTCCCCTATCTTCTCACTGTGTCTCCGTTACGACTAACAGCACATTTTTATGGATGTAACATTCACGACTATATTCTAAAAAGACTACATAGATGAAGGCTTTTATGCACTTTGCCATTTTTACAGTCACCCATTACCTCACCTATTAGATATCAGAATAAATCCATAGGTTACTTAGTTATATGAGAAGTTATTTTGGTGTTTAGTGATTTTAAGAAATGCTGAGATGTCTGCAACAATTTTGAATACATAAATTTTCAAAGTAAAATCTCATACAAATACATACCATCATCCAAGAAAAGATATTTTAAGAAATGAGACTCATAACAATCAAAGTCAGAAAAATCTGTTGAGTTCACAACAAGTCGATTATTTGGCTAAATTCTCAAGATTTCCATCCCAAGTATTTGTGTGTGTACACACACACAGTTAACCTAGTCAATGAATATGTTTATGAGAATTAAAGTGAGCAAAGGATTTTTCAATGTCTATCAGTTCAGTTTGGTTCAGTTCAGTTGCTCAGTCATATCTGACTCTTTGCAACCCCATAGACTGCAGCACACCAGGCCTCCCTGTCCATCACCAACTCCTGGAGTTTACCCAAACTCATGTCCATCGAGTCGGTGATGCCATCCAATCATCTTGTCCTCTGTCGTCCCCTTCTCTTCCCACCTTCAATCTTTCCCAGTATCAGGGTCTTTTCAAATGAGTCAGTACTTCCCATCGAGTGGCCAAAGTACTGGAGTTTCAGCTTCAGCATCAGTCCTTCCAATGAATATTCAGGACTGATTTCCTTTAGGATGGAATGGTTGGATCTCCTTGCAGTCCAAGGGACTCCCAAGAGTCTTCTCCAACACCATGGTTCAAAAGCATCAATTCTTCAGCACTCAGCTTTCCTTATAGTCTATCTCTCACATCCATACATGACTACTGGAAAAACCATAGTCTTGACTAGAGGGACCTTTGTCTATAAAGACTAAATAATTCAATTAAATTTATTTGTAACTACTGCCTTTCTGTCCCAAACTACTTATAGATAATTGGCTGCCTAGATTGTTGAAGATTCTAGTAAAGATTCCAATGCAATATAAATCTGACTACCTAAAAGCAATCAGAAAGAATATGCAGATCAGGAAGCAACGTTAGAACTGGACATCGAACAACAGACTGGTTCCAAATAGGAAAAGGAGTACGTCAAGGCTGTATATTGTCACCCTGCTTATTTAACTTCTATGCAGAGTACATCATGAGAAACGGTGGGCTGGATGAAGCACAAGCTGGAATCAAGATTGCCAGGAGAAATATCAATAACCTCAGATATGCAGATGACACCACCCTTATGGCAGAAAGTGAAGAGGAACTAAAAAGCCTCTTGATGAAAGTGAAAGAGGAGAGTGAAAAAGTTGGCTTCAAGCTCAACATTCAGAAAACGAAGATCATGGCATCTGGTCCCATCACTTCATGGCAAATAGATGGGGAAACAGTGCCAGACCTTATTTTTTTGGGCTCCAAAATCACTGCAAATGGTGACTGCAGCCATGAAATTAAAAGACACTTACTTATTGGAACAAAGTTATAACCAACCTAGATAGCATATTAAAAAGCAGAGACATTACTTTGCCAACAAAGGTCCATCTAGTCAAGGCTATGGTTTTTCAAGTGGGCATGCATGGATGTGAGAGTTGGGTTGTGAAGAAAGCTGAGCACCAAATAATTGATGCTTTTGAACTGTGGTGTTGGAGAAGACTCTTGAGAGTCCCTTGGACTGCAAGGAGATCCAACCAGTCCATTCTAAAGGAGATCAGTCCTGGGTGTTCATTGGAAGGACTGATGCTGAAGCTCAAATTCCAATACTTTGGTCATATGATGTGAAGAACCGACTCATTGGAAAAGACCCTGATTCTGGGAGGGATTAGGGGCAGGAGGAGAAGGGGACGACAGAGGATGAGATGGCTGGAGGGCATCACCAACTCGATGGACATGAGTTTGAGTGAACTCCGGGAGTTGGTGATGGACAGGGAGGCCTGGCGTGCTATGATTCATGGGGTCACAAAGAGTCGGACACGACTGAGCGACTGAACTGAATTGAAGTGAGTGTTTCTTCAACCTACAGGTAGGATCACATGGCTGAAAATGTAACTCTGTTTCCAAGAAAATGATAGAATGCATAGGATAATCAGTGAAATGAAAAGATTCACAAAGGCTGAAATACAATAGAAGAAACAGAGAGCTAGAGTTCATACAGATTAGCTGTACTTACCACATTTAATACATCTACAAAAAGTTAACTTGCAAGGTTTTAAAAAATAAGCTCAGTCTTAATTCACTAATAAGCCATTCATAAAATCAATCAGATTTAGTTTACGTAGCACATTCATACATGTTCTTCTAATAACATTTTATAATTTGGCCTTATTACCAAATCTCAGTTCTAAAGAAATAAAGTTACTGTGGGAATATTGGCAATATATTGACCAAAGGTAAAGACCAAATCACACACAAATAAAATATATTCAGGTAAAGACCAAATCACACACAAATAAAATATATTCAGGTAAAGACCAAATCACACACAAATAAAATATATTCAGGTAAAGACCAAATCACACACAAATAAAATATATTCAATCTAAGACATCGACAAAACCATTCAATGTTTAAAAGCCACACAGTCTGCGCCTAGATTAACAAATTTCCTTTAAAATAAGAAATGGACTTATCACTGAAGCAATCGCATCAACATTAGGTTTAAAAGAGTCAGTATAAATAGGAGGTCATAAATATTCTGTAATATCATGATACCACACACATAAAATTTGTATTTCTAATTTAAGAACAAACTTGACAAATATAAAAACTTAACAGTGGTCATGTCTAATCCTGAGATTAATAACAGTTTACAAAATGCTACAAAACAAAACTGCCAGAATGACTACTTCACTTTCAAGCATCCTGAAAATATAAACAGCAATCAAATAAGTTGATAAATGGCAACTACCAGAACTTGCACTTTTCTCCCAATTTTTATTCCCTGCCTTCAAAGTCATTTTTATCTTTGTTTAGTAGCTAAGACCTGCCCTATTCCTCAATCTTTAGTTACTTACGTCTTCTCATGCTCATCTATATACTGTGGATAAACAGACCCACTATGGTCCTTTAGAGACTCCTCCAAAGGGATAAAGAGATCTTCCAGTTCCCTCTGCTGTGACAGGATAAAATCCAATTCTTGTTCCAGCCTGGAAAAAAAAGTCAATAGAAAGGCTGATGAAACGAATTTTGAGTGACACAATAAATGTCAGTAAACCATAACAAGGAAAAACAACCAGACAAAGACATAGATCTTTAATCTTCCAACCTAGGGAAGCTAAGGTTCTACCTTTTCTGATGCAGTTTCACTTTTTCTACTTCTCCATGTAAAGCAGTTATCTATAAAGGAAAATAAGAATATAATAGTATAAATATTTGAATTTATATTGTAACTGTAAGGCAATATTTATTTTGTAATATACACTTCAAGTATGAAAGAGTTCCTAATTCAGGGCACTTATTACCTAAGGAAAATATTTTTAAGTTTATCACTAATATTGAAAAGAAAAATTAACCATGAAACATGGGTCTATTTTCCTGTGTTCATCAGAAAATACTTATACAATGCAGGTAAATTAATGAGAACATCTTCTTACCTTCTCACCATTCTCCATCAATGTATAGTCCCAAGCATTGACCAGGGTGGCCTGGTGAAGAAAGTATTTCTCTTGATCCTCTAACTCAAGGTTCCATTTGTTTACCAGACCGTCCAGCTGACCATATGTCATCACAGGAGTTATGATTGCACTAAAAAGGATACAGTATGATCGGATGATCATACTTTCCAAAGTATGATCAGATTTTTAAAAGTATAACACAGAAGAACTTAGAGGAAAAAATATCACATTTTACAGACATTTCTCCAACCTGCTCCCTAACAAAACCACCAAAACTGGTAAAGATTATTTCAAAAACAACCATTCAAAGTCTCTGGAAGTTATCCTAAGGAAATACAGCAAATGTAAAACGATAAATCTTTCAGAAAAAAATTAGGAGAAAATCTTTGGAATCTAGGCAAAGAGTTCTTAAACTTGACACTAAAAGCACATTCATTAAAGGAAAAAGTGATAAATCAGACCTTGTCAATTAAGTTTTGTTTGGTGAAACACTCTTTAATTACAGAGTTAGAAAAAACTGTTCATAAACCACATATCTGACAAAGGGCAGGTATCTAGAATATATAAAACTCTCAAAACTTAGTAAAAACAAAATTCAAGTAGAAATGGACAAAAGGTATGAACAGACACTTCATCAAAGAGGATATGCAGATGGGAAATAAACATATAAAAAGATGTCCAACATCATTAGTCATCAGGGGAATGCATATTAAAACTACTATGAGCTGGAGAAGACTCTTGAGAGTCCCTTGGACTGCAGAGATCAAACAAGTCAATCCTAAAGAAAATCAACCTTGAATATTCATTGGAAGGGCTGATACTGGAAGCTGAAGTTCCAATGCTTTGGCCATCTGATGCAGAGTTGAATACTGGAAAAGACCCTGATGCTGGTAAAGATTGAGGGTAGGAGAAGAAGGGGGCAACAGAGGATAAGATGGCTGGATGGCATCACCGACTCATTGGACATGAGTTTGAGCAAACTCTGGGAGAGACTGAAGGACAGGGAAACCTGGCAGGCTGCAGTCCATGGGGTGGCAAAGAGTCGGACACAACTGAGCAACTGAACAACAAAAATGAAAAAATAGTGACAATACCAAATCCTGGTGAGAATATGGACAAGCTGGATCTCTCATACATTGTTGTTGGAGAGGTAAAATGGCACAGCCACTCTGGAAAAAATTTATAGCAATTTCCTTAAAAACTAAACTTGCAACTGCCATACCACCCAGTAACTGTACAGATGGGCTGTACAGAGAAATGAGAGTTAGGTTCACCAAAAGTGTTAGTTGTTCAGTCAAGTCCGACTCTTTGCAACCCCATGGACCATAGCCCCAAAGGATCCTCTGTCCATGGAATTCTCCAGGCAAGAATACTGGAATGGGTAGTCATTCCTTTCTTCAGGGGATCTTCCCGACCCAGGGATTGAACCTGGGTCTCCTGCATTGCAGGAAGATTCACCATCTGAGCTACCAGAGAAGCCCAGGTTCACCAAAATCCTGTACACAAATGTTCATAGCAGCTTTACTCATAATAGCCCCAAACTGGCATAAATTATAAGAATTCAGGCTCTAGAGCTTGACTGCCTGAATTTTAATCCTGGCTCAACCATTACCAAGTATATGACCAGAGGCAGATTATAAAATCTTAATGTGGTCTAGTTTCCTCATCTATAAAGTGAGAACAAAATAGTACCTAACTCATAAAGTTATTGTGAGGATTAAATGATATGATGTTTGTGTAAAGCACTGTCATATTGCTCAACATATAGTAATCACATAATAAATATTATCTATTATTCGCAACAGTAATAATTGTATTATAATGATATTCAGAAGACAAAAGTATCCTTTTAGTTGTTCAACTTCTAAGAAACAGAAAGCCTTTCTCTAACTGCTCCTTGACTCTGAGTCATTTACCTAACTTTCAAACACTATTCTAAAGATATACAAGCAAACTATGTCTTGTGTATGACAAATAAAATGAAACTGATACAAATTTTCAAATGAATACTTACTTAACAGTCGGAGTAAAAGGTATAGATGTAATGCTGACTGGAACAGTGTTATTAATCCCAATTGATGTCAGTGGTTTTAGGTTCAAGGTAAAGCTACTAGTGGCAGTAGTAGTGGTGGTGGTGGTAACAGTGGTGGTAGTGGTGGTTGATGCTATAGCTGGAAAATGAAGTGTATAATGTTAATAATAAGTAAGAAATTTTAAAACTCAGCACTTGATCATTCAGGATAAAAAAACCATAGAAGTGCTTTTTAATGTGAATTTGAATTCAAAGTTGTAATGGGTTTTAACTCAACATTGTTATAATATATGGCAGGCCAGTTACCTGGATTAAGCTTCCTGCTAAAAACTGAAAATCTTGGATAAATGTGTAGAAAAATAAAATTTATAACCTAACCAGACCTATAACCATTAAAGAAATTGAATCAATCCTCTAAACTCTTCCCATAAAGAAAACTCCAGACCCAGATAACCTCACTGGTTCATTCAGTTCAGTTCAGTCACTCAGTCATGTCTGACTCTTTGCAACCCCATGAATTGCAGCATGCCAGGCCTCCCTGTCCATCACCAACTCCCGGAGTTCACTCAAACTCATGTCCATCGAGTCAGTGATGCCATCCAGCCATCTCATTCTCTGTAGTCAGTCCCCTTCTCCTCCTTCCCTCAATCCCTCCCAGCATCAGGGTCTTTTCCAACGAGTCAACTCTTTGCATGAGGTGGCCAAAGTATTGGAGTTTGAGGCATCAGTCCTTCCAATGAACACCCAGGACTGATCTCCTTTAGAATGGACTGGTTGGATCTCCTTGCAGTCCAAGTGACTCCAAAGAGTCTTCTCCAACACCACAGTTCAAAAGCATCAATTCTTTGACACTCAGCTTTCTTCACAGTCCAACTCTCACATCCAACCTCACTGGTAAGTTCTGCTAAACTTTGAAGAGAAGAATAATTGCAATCTTACACAAAATCTCTGTACATCTCTAACCTTGCATACTTACTTGAATACATCTGTGTAATTAATCCTAGAAATGAAATTGCTAGACCAAAGGGTCAGCATGCTCTAAATTGTAATTATTTCTTTCCAAATTCCCCTGTCAAAAAAATATTGCCAATTTGTACTCCTATCAGTAGGGAAGACTGCTGCTTCTCTACACCATAGCTCATAATTGGCATACATCTTAGCCAGTATTATAGTTAAAAGCCCCACTGTTTTGTGCATTGTTTGTTAAGTGCTCATTGTGTAAGAAGGAACCAAAACTGACATAAAAGTTCAGAAAACTAAGAGAGAACTACAGGTAGAAGAGAAGTGGGCAATAAACATGGGGAAGGATAGAGTTACTAAAACTCTATCCTTTGATCCTAGATCACAAGGGTGGGCATCTACACTACTGGCAGCCTATGAGAGGGTCTGGCACAAAAAGCTCTAGCCAAACAGGGATAAAAGATGGGTCAAAATCTCAGTTTCAAAAATTTAGAACTGTGGAAAGAATCAGATGGCAGGTAAAAATATGGAAGTATTTCCAGAAATATGGAAAGCATCAGACTCTAAGCAGAAATTTGGAAATATTTCCAAACATGTAGAAAGAATCAGACAATAAACAGAGGGGAGCTGAAAGGACTGACAGAGGGAAAACGAGAAGTAAAATTAAAGAGTCATGAGCAAGTCAAAATTAAAAATAAGCTAAAATAGTATGGCAGAAAAAGGGGTAGAGAAACCAAAAAGAAGTTAAAAAAGATTTTAAAAAAGACAAAAGGAGAATGGCTAAATTATGTTTATGCAACATTAAATTCAGGAGGTCCCTAAAGCTGACTTTAAAACAACTTCTAAATTCTAATTTCCTTAAAGTTCATTGCCATGATAATACCTGTATTAGCTTTCCACAAGATTTCATTTCCCTTTTGGCCACAAGGATCCTTATAATAATTCTCCCATTCTTTGTGTTAGAAAGTGGAATGGGCAAGAGAAGATCATGCCCAAATACCAAAGATCTCTGGGGTCATCATCATTTAAAACACTGCAGAGATTACAGACTAGATCCCACATAGCATTCTTTACTGACACAAGTCATCACCTTCTTCATCTAAGAATAAAAAACCTGATCTGAAAAGAATTCCTTCTTCAGAAATGCTGAAAATTAATGCCATTATCAAGACCCCCCCTTTACTGATTAATCATTCTAACATTGTATAATTACTACATTCAAGACAGAAAAACAGATAAACCATCAAGAAGAACACAAGTCTTTCTTGTAAAGGAGCTTATCTTCACCCAAAGAAGTTTTTTTATTTTTTTAAGTCAGCATTTCCTGACATGGACAGATGTCCAAAGATAATATATACTTAAGAAAATGGCAAATTCTAAGATTAAGTGTGTGTATCCCATTTTTTGAAAACAACAACAACAACAACAAACACATTTAGTGTATGTTTGTATGTGTTTGGAAAAAAGGCTGTTAAGGAAAGAACCATACTGTTCCCTCTAGAGTGTGTGATATATGTATGTATGCATGTGTATATGGTTTCTGTAATATTTAGAAAAGCAACTACCATCACTACCACTAAACAAAGAAATTAACATAAATCAATGCCTCTCCAAAGATGCTGTGTGATACCTTCAGGAAAATTAATACCTGTCAGTCTAAACACAAAGGAATCAAGTCATAAAAAATAGTATGATTATTTTAAACTTTTTTATATAGTCTTTTTTTATTCCTTATTTTATGGTATTTTTAAAAGGTATAAATTAGCTCTGTCATAGTAGACAATATTAAAATGACAATAATATTTCAACTAATTCCAAAAGAAGCAATAGTTTTGAGAATAAAGATTCTATCACAGTCTGATTTTACAAGTTACAGCTCTGGTCAAAACTAAATACGAGTCAACTCCATGTTATCTGTGTACTAAAAGGAAAGCACTGTTCTATAAATAATAGAAAATAATTACATAACAAATTTGGATTTACATTTAAATAAATCTCATTCTGATCATCTTAAAAATCAATACATAACAAAGTGAGTGCTCAATGTGCTATGCTCAGTGTGCTCAGTAGTGTCCAACTCTTTGACATCCCATGGACTGTATGTAATCCACCAGGCTCCCCTGTCCATGGTATCCTCCAGGCAAGAATACTGAAGTGGGTTGCCATTTCCTCCTCCAGGGGATCTTCCTGACCCAGGGATCGAACCACATCTCCTGCATCTCCTGCACTGGCAGGTGGATTCTTTACCACTGCACCACCTGGGAAGCCTAAAATAGTGAGGCCATCCTTTAAAAGACCCCACAATTCAATTTTCCTATCCTGTCTGATCAACAACTATGTACCTCATGCTAGGAATGGACAGCATTACTCACTTCTTAAGACTCACTTTAGATTCACTTTCTTAAGACTCATGCAAAAGATGAGACTGACAACAAACAAGCTTCTCTTAAAACTTGCTGATTATATCTAGGACAGAAAACAATCCCAAACAGTGATAGATTTACAGACCCAGATATCTGAGAGCTGCCCTACAGGGCTAATTTGTGAGATGAATCTGAGCAAGTAAATATACTTGGGGAGAAAGAAAGGTGAGTAGGGAAAAAAACAACTCTGGGCTGGGTGTACTGAGTTGAAACATATCTGATGGGAGGTGGGTTAACAACACAAGGCAATGGTAGATACATGGGCTTGTAGCAGTGGTGCCAGTATGCAGGAAGGAATTTGAAGACTTAGGTGGGGGTGAGGTACGGCAGAGTCATCAAAGAGCTTGCAAATTCATACTTCACTGACTCAACCCAGGACTGAAAGAATCAATTTTTTGTTCAGCATTTTATAAGGGAAACTATGTGTTACATTTTTTTTGTAAATACAATAACTTAAAAAGTTCTCAAGCCATACCCTTCATAATGCTCATAGGATGGCCAGTTAGCCAAATACACAGTAGAAACTCAGTTAAGTGTTGGTCATGCAAAAGATGGTGTACATCTCCATTTATGAATAATTACTTTAAACTTAAGAGGGGCTGACTTTTAGCTTATGACAGGTTTGAAGAAAGATTCATTTCAGCCCTAAGTAAACTTTTTAAAGTGAAAACAAACAACACTTCCCTAAAGTGGAGTCTAACTTAAATGATAGGTTTAAGTAGTAACTGACCTCTAACCACCCAGCTCACAATAGGTAACAGTCAATGGATAACTATAGGTAATAGGCAATGGATAACTAGGGGCTTCCTTGGTGACTCAGATGGTAAAGAACCTGCCTGCAATGCAGGAGACCTGTGTTTGATTCCTGGGTTGGGAAGATCCCCTGGAGAAGGGAATGGCTACCCATTTAAGTATTCCTGCCTGGAGAATTCCATGGACAGAGGAGCCTGGTGGGCTCCAGTCCATGGGGTTGCAAAGAGTAGGACACGACTGAACAACTAACACTTTCACTAATGGATAACTAAGTTTTCTTTAATTTACAACCTACCTAGTACCTAACTGGCAGAAATAAATTTAGGATACATCTACAGAAACTCTTGTAATTAACTTTAGGAGAGGATCAACACAGGTCAAATCTTAGATTAATTTTTAGACTAAAACTAGGAATCCCAATATATTGGGTCACTTTAAACAGTATGATCAATAATAAAAATGTTTAAGCTTCAAAGTTGACAAGAGTTTGATAGCGGCTCTGATTATAGTCATCTAAAAGAAGTAATATCATTGGTATCAACTATGTCCTTCCACGCTTCGACAATTCTCAACATTGATGTACCTTTTGGATACTCCAATGAGATGATCAAAACCAACTGAATCCTAGAAACTACGGAATACAACCTACTTACTGTTGTTACATTTCCAGTGAGCATCCAAATACATCCCAATAATCGTAAAATCTTACTAGATGCAACAGCAGCTGCTCCATATGCTCCAGAGAAACTTAATCCAAATCCCAAAGATGTATCACCAAACATTCCAGTGGAAGTTACTGGGGCATCAACTGCAGAGAATAACATAAAACTACCTATTACCCTTTTAATCAAAAATAGTGAATGAAGAATTTATATAGAGTATTTTTCATCTGAGGAGTCCTTTAGTAACTTTGGCTAAACTTAAAAAAACTATAGTCAACCCATTTAAATGAAAAGTGCAGAGAAGGCATAGATAGAGACAAAAAATAGATCAGTAGTTGTCTGGGGCTGAGAGATCTCATTGGGATGATACAAATGTTCTAAAACTGGATTATTGTGATTGTTATACAATTCAGTAAATTTATTAAAAATCACTGAAATATACACTTAAAATAATTTTATGACATGTAGATTATACCTCCTCATTAAAGTTAATTTTAAAAAACAATGTGGTCAAGATTTCTTTTCATTTTGTAGGCAAGGACATCAAGGACAGGAAAGAAAAAAAAAAAAACCTATCAAAGGTCAGAAGTCAAGACTTTGAAAATGGAATTCATTCAATAATTCTAACTCCCAACCTCAGATAGGGTCATATTCACAACATCTATTATACTTGAGAAAGATATTATATATCAAGAGGTTTCCAGAATCTCAGTCATGTCTCAAGATGAAAATCATCCCTACTTGGAAGAAAATACAACTCAAGTGGCAACCTGCAATTTCAACCAATGTTCACCTATGCCAACTGCACAAGATGATGGGAATGGCAAGCCACCATTTTTCATGCTGAACTACGTATTAGCAATTCCTGGCAAGTTTTATTACCAGAAATGGTGACAATTTTGCTATAACAGAGCTTTGGGAGGACCATATTACTGCTAGGATTATAATAACAAAGTCTAATGGTTAATATCATGGCACTGTGCAGATGCCTCCAAAGCACCAGCAGTTTATGTGGACCTGTAAAAAATAATTACCTAAGATATATACAGAATTCAATATTCTCAACATTTGTTATTACTCTACTAATGGAAGATGTGTAGCAAAGAAGTTGGGTTATGAGATAATTAATGTCCCACTTCTCAGCTCAAAACATCCAGGTGTTCATCTTTAAGAGGAGAGAACAGGAGGCATCTCACAGTGTCATAAAAGTACAATACTACAGCTAGTCCTTTTGTCATGTAACACTTCTTATAGGTAAAATGTAAGGATCACAAACCTGGTCTATATAGAAGAATAAAATACAGCAAGGCTCCAACATTTGTTTCCCATTTTATCTGATTCACAAGGATAATAAGAGTTCTAACCTTCAAACATACTTGGCAAAACTCCCACTCTTCCTATTCCCATTAGCTTCAAGAAGTTGTTTCAAAACATTACAATGTTAATGAATTATATGCTTAAAATCATTACGTTAAGCTGTAATAATCATGTTAATATAAAATTCACAACGGAAGCCATGACAATTAGGTTCTTAAGCAAAGCTAGTACTGATATCAGCAATTACAGATGGGATTGAGCATAATGATAACTTATGAGGTGTCAGAGATCCATAGCTTATACTGGCAAATTGAGTTAAATGGCCTAATACGAAATAATAGTATTTTCTTTGCAACTAGTAACTTACATGAGGGCCCAGTAGCAGCAGTGCAGATAGAAGAATCTGAAAATGGGGTAAATAGCATGGTGTTTGAACTAGCAGTGGCAGCAAAAGTAGATGCTGGAGTAACCCTAAATTAAAGTAACAAGCAAAAAGAAAAAAGTCAAAATCATTTTTTAACAAGTAACACAATTATAACAAACTTTACTTATATAGAGAAATAACAACAAAGCAAGGAAAATTAATAAGTATGACATAGTAAAAGTGAAGTCGCTCAGTCGTGTCCAACTCTTTGCGACCCCATGGACTGTAGCCTACCAGGCTCCTCTGTCCATGGGGTTTTCCAGGCAATAGTACTGGAGTGGATTGCCATTTCCTTCTCCAGGGGATCTTCCTGACCCAGGGATCGAACCCAGGTCTCCCACATTGTAGACAGACGCTTTACCGTCTGAGCCACCGGGAAAGTCCTGTCATGACATAGTAAAATTCTGATTTAAAAAATAGTTCATCAGTACTGCTTAGTATTGGCTTCCCAGGTGACTCAGTGGTAAAGAATCTGTCTGCCAGTGCAGAAGATGTGACTTCAGTCCCTGGGTCAGGAAGATCCCCAGAAGAAGGAAATTGCAACCCACTCCAGTATTCTTGCCTAGAGAATCCCACTGAGAGAAGCCTGGTGGGTTACAGTCCACGTGTGTGCTCAGTCACTCTGTTGTGTTCAACTCTTTGCAACCCCATGGATTGTAGCCCACCAGGCTCCTCTGTCCATGGGATTTCCCAGGCAAGAATACTTGGGCTTGGTGGCTCATATGGTAAAGAATCTGCCTGCAATGCATGAGACCTGGGTTGGATCCTTGGGTTGGGAAGATTGCCCTGGAGAAGGAAATGGCAACCCACTCAGTATTCTTGTTTAGAAAACCCCATGGACAGAGAAGCCTGGTGGCTACAGTCCATGGGGTCACAAAGAGTCAGACACAACTGAGCGACTAACACTTTCACTTTCAAACACAAAAGGTTACATACTGTATGATTCTATTTATATGAAATGTCCAGAAAAGGCAAATCCATAGACAGAAAGTATAATAATGGTTAGTTATCAGGAGCTGGGAGGAGAGAGTAATGAGGAGTGACTGCTGACGGTTACAGGGTTTCTTCTTGGGGTGATGAGAATGTTCTTGAATTACACAATAGTGATAGTTACACACTCTGTGAATACATTAAAAAAAAACACTGAATTGTACATTTCAAAAGGGTGAATTTTAAAATATATGAATTATACCTTAATTATCTCATCATTTTAAAAATACATGATCATCTCCATAGAAGCAGAAAAAGCATTTGAGAAAATCCAACACTTTTTCATGATGAAAACACTCAACAAACTAGAAAAAGAAGGGAACTTCTTACACATGATTAAGGGTATTTATGAAAAACTTACAGCTAACATCAATCTTAATAGTGAAAGACTGAATACTTTTCCACTGTCACCAAAAACAAAACAAGGATGTCTGCTCTTACCACTTGAATAATACATAGAAAGTTTTTGCCACGACAATTAAGCAAGAAAACAAAGGCAACCAGATTGCAAAGAAGAAATAAAATTATCTCTATTAACAGATGATATGATCATGAATACATAACAACCTAAGGAATCCATAAAAAATCTATTAGAACAATAAACAAGTTCTGCAAAGTTGCAGGATACAAGATCAATATAAAAATAAATTTCAATTCTATATATTATCAATGAACAATCCAAAAATGAAATTAAGAATATTTCATTAATGATTATTCAAAATGAATAAAATAGTTATGTACAACCCTAACAAAAGAAGTGCAAGCCTTGTATCCAGAAAAACATAAAATAGTACTAAAAGAAAGACATCCTAAATAAATGGAAAGATCTCATGTGCATGAATCAGAAATTTTTATATTGTTAAGATGGTGTGGTAGACAGAAAAATGGTCCCCCAAAGATGGTCACATCCTAATACCCAGAGACTGTGAGCACATTACCTTATTTGACAAAAGAGATTTTATAGATGAGGTAATGGTCAAATTGGTTAAGTAACGTGATATAGGGAGTTTATCCTGGATTATCCAGGTAAGCAAAACTAAGGACATGAATCCTTAAATGTAGAGATCCTTTCCAGGCTGTGGTCAGAAGAAGATGGTGACTAAACAAGAATGGTCAGAAAGATGCAAAGTTGTTGGTACAAAGGGCCACCTAACACTTGAAATCATACTTAATGTCATCAGTCATTAGGAACTTGCAAATCAAAACCACAATGAGATACTATGTCATGGCAACTAGAATGGCTAAGGACTTCCCTGGTGGCTCAGCTGGTAAAGAATCTGCCTGCAATGCAGGAGACCTGAGTTCAATACCTGGGTTGGGAAGATCCCCTGGAGAAGGGAAAGGCTACCCACTCCAGTATTTTGGCCTACAGAATTCCATGAACTGTATAGTCCACGGGGTTGCAAAGAGTCAGACACAACCGAGCAACTTTCACATCAAAAAATAAAAAAGAGTGGCTAAAGTAAAAAAGACAGATAATATCAAGTGTTGGCAAGGAGATGGAGAAATTGGAAACCTCATGCAATGTTGATAGGAATGTAGAACAGTGTAGTCTCTTCAATAAAATTGTATGGCATTTTCTCAAAGTGTTCAACATAAAGTTACCATATGACCCAGTAATTCCACTTCTAGGAACACAAACAAAAGATATGATAATAGAGATCCACACTGAAATATGTACATGAATGTTCACAGAAGCATTATTCATAATAAAAGATGAAAGAAATCAATCCAAATGAATATCAACTGAGGAGATGATGAATAAAATGTAGTATATTAATACAATGGAATTTTATTTGGCCATAAAAAGGAAAAGAAGTATTGATATATGCTAAAACATGGATAAGCCTTGAAAACATGCTGAGGCTAATCACAAAATACCATATATTGTATGATTCTATTTATATGAAATGTCCAGAACAGAGCAGTCTAGAGACACAGAAAGCAGATTTGTGATTGCCAGAACTGGGGTGAAGAAAGAATGGGCAGTGACTGATAATGTGCATGGTGTTTCTTCAGTGGATGATGAAAATGTTGTAAAACGGACTTCAGCAATGACTGCATAACTCTGTGACTATCCTAAAAACCAATCAACTGTGCACTCTAAATGGGTAAATTATGTGGTATGTGAATTATACAATAAGTCTGTGAGAAAAAATAATAAATAGAAGTCTGGAATAAAGTTTCAGAAAACATTACTTGGCCGCTTGCTTGAAAATTTAAAATAAAAACTATAAAAGAAATAAAGTTTGAGAAATCAAGTACATGAAGACACAAATAAGATTAACTGGTTAACAGAAAACAGTTTATCTTTTCATCTTCACTATAGATCACTGCACAGGGCACATGATACTAAGTGCTCAATAAATATTTGTGCTGACCTGAACCAACCGTTTCCAGACTCCAATACATAATTACAGATATTCTTCTTCCTTTTCAAAGGGAAAAAAAGTTCTTAATAAGTAACTGCATTTGAATCTGTTGCTGCCTACATCCAACTGTTAAACAATTTATGACAATAAATAAGACCCTGCTATCCAAAACATGTAAGGCCACTGGGGGTTTGGGGACAGGGAGGAGATGCTGGGAAGGAACTGGGAACATTACCACCAACCTCAAACTATCATGGGGAATTTCCCTGGTGGCCCAGTGACTAAGACTCTGAGTCCCCAATGTGAGGGGCCTGGGTTCGAACCCTGGTCAGGAAACTAGATCCCACATGCAGCAACTAAGATCCTGGGTGCCACAACTAAGACCCAGTGCAGCCAAATAAATAGATTAATTAAAAAAACTGAAGCCTATTATACAGAGTGAAATAAGTCAGAAAGAAAAACACCAATACAGTCTATTAACACATATATATGGAATTTAGAAAGATGGTAATGATGACCCCATATACAAGACAGCAAAAGAGACACAGATATAAAGAACAGACTTTTGGACTCTGTGGGAGAAGGCGAGAGTGGGATGATTTGAGAGAATAGCATTGAAACATGTATATTACCACATGGGAAAGGGATCACCAGTCCAAGTTCAATACACGAAACAGGGCACTCAAAGCTGGTGCACTGGGACAACCCTGAGGGATGGGATGTGGAAGGAGGTGGGAGGGGGATTCAAGATGGGGGACGCACGTACACCCATGGCTGATTCATGTCAATGTATGGCAAAAACCACTACAATATTGTAAAGTAATTAGCCTCCAATTAAAATAAATAGATTAATTTTAAAAAATGGAGAGATATTCCATGTTCCTGTGTAAGAAGAATCAATATTGTGAAAATGACTATATTACCAAAAGCAATCTACAAATTCAATATGATCCCTATCAAATTACCAATGGCATTTTTCACAGAACTAGAACAAAAAATTTCACAATTCATATGGAAACACAAAAGACCCCGAATAGCCAAAGCAGTCTTGAGAAAGAAGAATAGAGCTGGCGGAATCAACCTTCCTGACTTCAGATTATACTACAAAGCTACAGTCTTCAAGACAGTATGGTACTGGCACAAAAACAAAAACACAAAATGGAACAAAATAGAAAGCCCAGAAATAAACCCATGCACCTATGTGTACCTTATTTTTGACAAAGGAAGAAAGAATATACAACAGGGCAAAGAGCCTCTTCAATAAATGGTGCTGGGAAAAGTGGACAGCTACACGTAAAAGAATGAAATTAGAACACTTCCTAACACCATACACAAAGATAAACTCAAAATGGATTAAAAACCTAAATGTAAGACCAGAAACTGTAAACAACCCTTAGAGGAAAACATAGGCAGAGCACTCGATGACATAAATCAAAGCAAGATCCTCTCTGACCCACCTCCTAGAGTAATGGAAATAAAAACAAAAGTAAACAAGTGGGACCTGATTAAACTTAAAAGCTTTTGCACAGCAAAGGAAACTATAAGCAAGGTGAAAAGACAACCCTCAGAATGGGAGAAAATAATAGCAAATGAAACAACTGACAAAGGATTCATTTCCAAAATATACAAGCAGCTCATACAACTCAATGCCAGAAAAACAAACAACCCAACCAAACAGTGGGGAAAAGACCTAAACAGACATTTCTCCAAAGCAGACATACAGATGGTTAACAAACACATGAAAAGATGCTCAACATCACTCATGATTAAAGAAATGCAAATCAAAACCACAATGAGGTATCATCTCACACAGGTCAGAATGGCCATCATCAAAAAGTCTACAAACAATAAATGCTGGAGAGGGTGTGGAGAAAAGGGAACGCTCTCGCGCTGTTGGTGGGAATTGGTGGGAATGTAAATTGATACAGCCACTATGGAAGATGGTATGGAGATTCCTTTAAAAACAAGGAACAAAACCACCATATGACCAGCATTTCCACTCGTAGGCATATATCCTGAGGAAACCAGGGTTAAAAAAGATACACATATCCCATTGTTCATTGCAGCACTATTTACAATAGCTAGAATATGGAAGCAACCTACATGTCCATCGACATATGAATGGATAAAGAAGCTGTGGTACATATACACGATGGAATATTAATAAGTATAAAAAGGAACACATTTGAGTCAGCTCTGATAAGGTGGATCAACCTAGAGCCTATTATACAGAGTAAAGTGAGTCAGAAAGAGAAAGATAAATAGCATATTCTAATGCACATATACAGAATCTAGAAAAATGGTACAGAAGAATTTATTTACAGGGCAGCAATGGAGAAACAGACATAGAAAATAGACTTATGGACATGGGGAGAGGGGAGGAGAGGGTGAGAGGTATGGAAAGAGTAACATGGAAACTTATATTACCATCTGTAAAATAGATAGCCAACGGGAATTTGCTGTATGGCTCAGGAAACTCAAACAGGGGCTCTGTATCAACCTAGAGGGGTGGGATTGGGAGGGAGGTGGGAGGGAGGTGGGAGGGAGGTTCAAAAGGGAGAGGATATATGTATACCTATGGCTGATTCATGTTGGGGCTTGACAGAAAACAATAAAATTCTCTAAACCAATTATCCTTCAATAAAATAATAACAAGAAAAAAATTTAAATGGTAGCATTGCATTATTTAAAAATATAATAAAATAAAATGTGTATCATAGAATATCCCTATGTTTCACTTAAGAGAAGCACCACATGTATAACATATATACTTTTAAAGAAATAACCAATTATCACAAAGGTGTTTTAATATTTCTAATTCAATACCTATCAGTGAGACTAAATTTTTATCATAGGTTTAATGGTTACTTTAATTTCTTCATTCAAAATTGCCTATTCATATCATCTGCCCATTTTCTCACTGGATTAATATCTTCTTATTACTGATTTTTAACTATTTAGTCAAATGTTGCAAGTACTTCCCAACCCCAGTTTGTCATTTGCTTTTCTTATTTTGTTTTTATTTTTTATGTAGTCAAATCTTTCCACTGTTTTCTCCTTTATGGTTTATGTCTCCATATCATGTTTCAAAATTCCTTCAAACATGAAATGTTCAACCTCATTTTTAGGAGAAAACCACAAATTATGTCTACCTTAAGAACAATTTTACCTAATATATGGGAAGAAACATTTTTTTAAAAATCTAGTAATATACTGTTTGAGGACACTGTGAAGAAAGGGGCAACTTCTGTGACTTCTAATGGTTGTGTAAACTGGTATAATCCCTATGGAAAATAAGTGGCCAATGTTTTAAGAAGTACAAATGCATCTATCTTTTGAACCAGTAATACTTCTTTTGGAAATTTATCTACAAAGATATACATCTGTAAAATGACATGTAAAATGATATCCATTGCACCACTGTTTATATTAGCAGAAGAGGAAACAACCCAAACACCCACCGGCAAGGGTCTAGATAAACTATAGCACATGCAGACAATGTATGATGCTATAAAAATTCTGATGAAGCTCTTCATATACTGACTGATGTGAAAAGAGCTACAAAATGTTTAAAATAAGTGTATAAAGCTTTAAGTTTAAAAAGCAAGGTACATATTGATGTATGGCAAAACCAATACAATATTGTAAAGTAATTAGCCTCCAATTAAAATAAATAAACAAAGTAGAAAAAAATAAAAAAAATAAAAAGCAAGGTACAGTGTGTAGAATATACTATTATTTATATTTTTAAAACAAGCAGAGGGCTAAGAATACATATTTTTATTTGCTAGCAAAGCCATAAAGAAACTTTTGAAGGATATATACAATTACAGTGGTTGCTTGAATAGATGGGGGGAGGGGAGGGAGTAATACAAGGTAGATGGGGGACAGTATACCTATTTATACTATGTTTATAGTCTTATTCTTGAACCATTTGACTGACTATATTATATATTTTTAAATTATACTTCAATAAGTGGTCCTCTCTCCAACCCAACAATTATTATTTATACATTTTCATATTCATATTTATACAATTTAAATATTTATGGTTTCATTTCTAGCTTTAATTCACCTAGTATTTATTTCAGTTAACCTCTTTAGGCAAAACATAACCCGCTTCCCCCAAATCACCTGGCTAGCCTGCTACTGCAATTCATTTATTCACTATTCCATCCTTTCTCTCCAGAATGGAAATGTCATCTTCATAAACCCAGGTTTGATTCTGTACTTTAAAATTTTTCACTGATTTTTCTTTCTATCCTTGTTCTACAAGAGATTTCCAATTATTGAAGCACTAGAACTCATTTAGTTTTATAGTAAATATTTTAAATTTACAGTCAGATAATAAACTTATATTTTCATGTTTTTCTACAAGCAAGCTATCATTACTTTCCTTAAAAAACAAGAGATCACTAATCTCATGCATTTATCCCCTCCATTTAAACTTCAGAATCTTGTCGAGACCCTCCTTCTTTTCCTTCCCCCAAAGATTCCCACTGTGGTTTTATAAGAATGATATTAAATGCATTGATTAATTTGGAGCTAGATGACATTCTTATACTATTGAGTCCGTGTAGTCTTCATTTATTCATGTCTTTTCTTATATGCCTCAGTAAACTTTTATGGTCATCTTCATATAGGTTATGCACATTTTTAAAGTTCACTCTTAGGTACTTCATACTTTTGGTTGAAATTGTTAATGGGAACTTCCTCCATTATATTTCCCAATTACTACTGCTTAAACATGGGAAAGCTATTGTTTTTTGCATTATTTATTTTGTAACTGGCTGCATTACTTAAACCTCTTCACTAGCACTAATTAAATTTACACTTGATTTATGCCCATATTTTAAAATCTTGATCATGTGTCTCGGATACTGGCATAATTTCAGGAGCCTGACCTTAAATCACATACCCAGAGGTAACTAAGGAAACAAATACCATTTAATAAGACTTGCTTTCAAGCTAAAGCCTTACTCTTTATTGAAGAGGTTTCAGTAATACGGGCCAGTTACTAAATAAATAATGCAAAACCAATAGCTCTTCTTTTAAAAAACAAAGTCTCATTTTCCTAATCATAGGACTACAGCAGAGTTTTTCAACATGGCACTGGTGACATTGGACCCAATAATTCTTTATGGCAGAGGGCTGTCCCATGGTAAGATATAAGGCATGTATATTTGGTCTTGTCCCCTTTCTGGGACAAAGATCCTAAACCCCTTGTAACTTCCTAAGTAATGAGAGAGACAGAAGCTTATTTGAGTTTTCTTCACAGTTCCAGAAACAGCTCCAAGAGCAATAAAGGTTTCAACCACATCTGATTTATGTTAAAAAGGTGAACTTTAGAAAGCCCCTCAGGCTGAGAGGTTGGTTACCAGAGGAACCAACAAAGTGATTAGAGGGTTGGAACTTTTAGCCTAACCCTCTGACCTCCCTGGAGAGGAGAGGAACTGGAGACTGAGTCTAATCATCAGAGGCAAAAGATTTAATCATTCATGCCAACATAATGGAACCTCCATCAAAACCCTAAAGGAAGGGGTTTGGAGAGCTTCTGGGTTGGTGTAGGTGCTAGGACGGTGTTGGTGCCTGGAGAGGACACGAAAGATCTGTGCTGCTCCCCCATACTCAGCCTTACAGCATCTCTCTATTTGGCTGTTCCTAAACTGCAGCATATATAATGAACCAGAAATTGTAAGTCAAGTGTTTTCCAGAGTTCTTTGAGGTGGTGAGCATCATAACTGAACTGTAGAATACCCAGATGGAGTCTGGAGAGTTGAGAGAATTAGTTGGTATGGGAAGAACCCCCACGTATTTGGTGTCAAAAGTGTTGTGTGTCAAGGACAGTAAAAATTTCCTTTATGTGCACTGCAAAGTATTTAGCAGCATCCCTGGGCTTCACTAGATGCAGGAACACTTACACAGTTTGGAAAACCAAAAATGTTTCCAGAGGGACCGCCCTGGTGGTTCACTGGTTAAGAATCCACCTTCCAATGCAGGGGACGAGAGTTTGATCCCTGGTCATGGACCTGAGATACCATATGCAGCGTGGCAGCTAAGCTCATGTGCATAATTAGAGAGAAGCCCCAGGGCCCCAAATAAGACTCGACGTGGCCAAAAATAAATAAATAAATAATATTATTTTAAAAGATTGTCTCCAGATAATGCCAAACATCCTCTGGGAGAGGGGGCGAAAATCGCCTCTACTGGACAAGAGGAAGAGTTCAATATCACAATTTTCTCCATCTAGTGTTATAAGGGTAAGAAAATCAGCCTTAATGTCTTCATGTTTATGAACACAGGAAAATATCAACTATCTTAATAAATTGTTTACCATAGAAAGTAAGCATGATTTTTTTTTTTAACAGAATAGGGGAAGGTGGCCATACCTTACAAGATAGTGGCACTTGCTACAATAACAAAATGGTGATACTAGAACAAGAAAGGACAAATCAATAGAACAAAATAGGACACCCAGAAGCAGAACTAACTATATATAATAATTTGGTGTATGAGGAAGGCAGCATCTCAAATCAGTAGGGAAAGAATGGTTATTTAATTAAATACGATGGTTTAATTCACTGATCATTTAGAAAAAATCAGATTCCTAAAGATGTTCAAGTAATCAATAGGAAGGCAAGAAATTCCTAAAAATATAAACCACAAAAGAACAAAAAGAATTAAATCTTAAGATGAAAAATGTCTATACAAAGAAGTCCAGAGAGAGAAATTCAGAAGAATGAGAGATTTGAAAACATGAAAATTTAAATCTTAAGGATTTCCATTTCCAGGAAAATGTACTTTCCCCTATTCCTCCTCCTACATACAGCTAAAACCCCTGGACATTATATATAAAACAAACAAGAAAACACCGAAAGGTGGAGAGAAGAAGGCAGATCAGCTAGGGATCTTGAGACCCAAGAAACACTGTAGTAACGAATTCCATAGGTTTTCTTTCTGTCTCATACTTCCCAGGCATGGAGTCAGACAGGCTGGCCAGCAAGAAACAACAATGGGTATAGAAAAACAAAACCCAACAAAAGCCTGCTCTTTAGACAAAAGACAAAGAAAGAGACAGAGCAATAAGAAAACTTTTAGACAATAACCACTCTCCAGTAACCAAACATCACAGAAAAAATGTGTGGCCCCACAACCTACCTATCCCAGAGAACAGTAAGCGAGGAGCCTAAACTTCTGCCACTGTGAAGCTACAGTGAGGTGTCTCAACATCCCAGCCAGGATAGTATCAGAGGAGGTCAAGTAGGGAGCCAGGATGTCATCTCTGCCAGCAGTTAATGAACCATGTCCTCACAGTGTCAGTGGAAACCACATCAGAAGCAGGAACTTCCACTCCTGCCCAGCAAGAACTAGCAGAACTTGGCTCGGGTAGCAATGGAGACGAACTGGGGAAAACAAAGTTCTACTCCCACCTTACAGTAACACAGTGAAACTCTTCTTTATCATGACAAATAAACCCAGCTAAAGCAAAAATCTTTGATCTGATTTAGAGTCTCATAATATGTCCAAGTTTCAGTTAAAAATCACTCATCCCACCAAGAACCAGAAAGATCTTAGATGGAATTTTAAAAGACAATACCAAGATGACAAATGTTAAAGCATCCATGATAAAAATGCATCAAGAAGAAATTATGAACACACTTAAAACACAAGAAAAAATAGCCTTAGCAAAAAAAAAAAAAAGAAGAAGAAGAAGAAATAAAAATCTCTACAGAGAAACAGAAGACAGAAAAAAGAGCCAAGTGGAAATCTGAGATAACCAGATAACCAATAACCAAAATGCAAAGTTAAAGCTAAGCAAAAGGACTCAGCAGTCAACTAGAGGGGATATCCTAGATTAGTGAACTCGATGACAGAATGATAGGAATCCACACCAAGACACTTAATAACAACTAAATTTCTGAAAATTAAAGACAAAGAAGAAATATTGAAAATAGCAAGAGAAAGCCGGCATCTGACCTATAGAGGAAAAATCATTCAAATGACAAATAGTTACACAAACTGAGGTCCATCCATATCATGGAACACCATGAAGCAATAAAACAAAAAACACACATGTAACAATCTGGATGATCTAAAGAAAAGTATACTGAGTGAAAAAAGCCATTCCCAAAAGATTATATGCCATATGATTCCATTCATACAACATTTTAAAATTTATTTATTATTTTTGGTTGCACTGGGTCTTCTTTGCTGTGTGTGGGCTTTCTCTAGTTGTGGCGAGTGGGGGCTACTCTCTGTTGTGGTATGCAGGCTTCTTACTGAGGTGGCTTCTCTTGTTGCAGAGCACAGGCTCTAGGCACATGGGCTTCAGTATTTAGGGCATGTGGGCCCAGTAGTTGTGGCTCATAGGCTCTAGAGCATGGGCTCAGTAGTTGTGGTGCACACAGGCTTAGTTGCTCTGCGACATGTAGAATCTTCTGGACCAGGGATCGAACCTGTGTCCCGAGATTCTTATCCACTGCACCACCACAGAAGCCCCATACAACATTTTTGCAATGACAAAATCATAGTAATGAAGAACAGATTAATGGCTGCCAGGATTAAAGAGTATGGGAGCAGTAGAAAAGTAGGTGTTGCTATCAAAGGGTAAAACGGGGAATCGTAGTAGTGAGAACTATTCTATATCTTGACTACCAATATCAACATCCTGGTTGTGATACTGTACTGTAGTTTTGCAATATGTTACCACCAGAAGAAAATGGACAAAGGGGATGTGGGTGGGGTCTCTGTATTTTTTCATACAACTGCATGAGAATCTATATCAAAATAAAAAGCTTAATTTAAAAATTTAAAATATTTTAATATCCATAAAGTTCTAAGAAAAATAAAACAAACAAATGGGGGAAAATAATTATTTTTTGGGGGGGGGGAATTACATCTCTCTTCACTAATGTCTAGCAGAAATTGAGCATTTCCCTTAATTATAAAGGTAGGCAACAAATTACAAAGGTTAGCATTACCTGTGATTTTTGTCACCAACAGAAACCACAGGTATGAAAATACTTCTTATACAAATATCAGAGTTAAGATATCGCAACTGCATATAAACAAGAAAAAAGATAAGCACTATATTAGAAAACTGAGCAGGGAAATCCCTGGTGGTTGAATGCTTAGGACTCCATGCTGTCACTGCTGAGGGCTCAGGTTCAATCCTGGGTCAGGGAATTAAAATCCCATATGCCACGCAGTATGGCCAAAAAAGGGAAAAAAAAAGAAACTGAGCAACAAAAGATACAAAAAGGGAAAAGGGAATTCATTCAATTCCCACTCTCCTCCCCACACAAACATATACCAAAAGAACACAAGTACAATTAATCAATAATTTGAAGAGAAGTCAGTCTTACTAATAATTAAAGAAAATGTAGATGAACACGATGCTATGATACTATTTTCAGTGTTAAACTACCAAAGCTTAAAATACAAACAAACAAAAGGGATAATATCCAACATATTTAATACTGCAGGGAAATGTATACTTTCATAAAAATAACAAACATAGCTACTATTTATTGAGTACCTATTACATGCATGTCAGACAGGGTTCTAAGCATTTACTTTATTTATATTCACTTAACATGCCCAATCCTCACAATAACCCTACAAGGTAAAATGTTGAGCACTTATTGATGAGCAAACCGAATATTAAGAGATTAGAGTAACTTTTCCAAGGTCAGAGAACTAGTAAATATCAGAGCCAAGACTCAAACATTTATTTTGTAGCTATTTTTTTGATAACAGATATGTATTATTTGTAGTATCAAAAATTCATTTCTGCATAATTAAAATAATGCCCCAAGACAGTGACCAACTATTCCAGCATCACAATGATTTTAATGCTCTACTTCATATCTTTGTGTCCTACAATGCCAAACCAATCAATTAAAATTGGTTCAATAACCACTATTACAAATGATAAGTAAGTTATTTCTCTATTATCTGTAATTATAAAAATACTTTACCTTTTTGGTTGATTCTAAAAGCTCTGAAATCATGACTATGAATATGTAATTTAAAAAAATATACCATAAAGTAAAATGCTTAAATATCTCACTCAGCAGGACGTGGAAGCAACCTAGATGTCCATCAGCAGAAGAATGGATAAGAAAGCTATGGTACATACACAATGGAGTATTACTCAGTCATTAAAAAGAATACATTTGAATCAGTTCTAATGAGGTGGATGAAACTGGAGCCGATTATACAGAGTGAAGTAAGCCAGAAAGAAAAACACCAATACAGTATACTAATGCATATATATGGAATTTAGAAAGATGGTAACGATAACCCTGTATGTGAGACAGCAAAAGAGACACAGATGTATAGAAGAGTCTTTTGGACTCTGTGGGAGAGGGTGAGGGTGGGATGATTTGGGAGAATGGCATTGAAACATGTATATTATCATATGTGAAACGAATCGCCAGTCCAGGTTCGATGCATGATACAGGATGCTCGAGGCTGGTGCACTGGGATGACCCAGAGGGATGGTATGGGGAGGGAGTTGGGAGGGGGGTTCAAGATGGGGAACATGTGTACACCCGTGGTGGATTCATGTCAATGTATGGCAAAACCAACACAATATTGTAAAGTACAAAAATAAAAATAAAAACTGGAAAATTTCACAGTCCACTGGGGGAAAAAAAAGAATAAATTGTCAAATAATGTTGGTGAGAAAAAAAATATCTGAGGCATCTACAATAAAACCATGCTTATATGGCTTATAAACCAGTACTCTTTATTAGTTGCATTTTGCTTTAGTAAGATCCTAAATCTCTTCTAATAATTTCCAGTTAGGTTAAATGTATTTTACTGAATCCTACTTACTTAGAAACTATAACCCATGCATGTAAGATGTCTCTACTAGCCTAAATATTTTACCATCTCCCAACTATGCCATATAACTCACTTTATTACTGCATCATTATTTTAATATTCTCTAAAATTTTATACTACTGCAAAAAAAATGTTCTTTTCTGTTCTATTGTACCTCCTGATCAATTTCATTTAGGAAGTTTTATTTTTAAAAAGGAAAACAGAACATAGCAACAGATTGTGAAAAAATATATACTTGGTAAATACAAGCATTAAGCAAGTTGAACAAAACACTTCAGGGTAACTCTATTATTACTAGAGGCCAATTTGTCTAGACTCTAGACTACTCATTCTCAGAAGGTTGTAACTTTCCCCCTCAAACATTCCTTGGTTCTAAACCTAAAACTGCAAAATCAGAAGTAGCAGTTTAGATTTAATTTCTATCACATTCTTCAATACTACTAATCTCCAAAAAGAGAAGGAAGTCATATTTGGATGAGTCAATCAAATTAGAATCTCAAAATCAATCTTCTTCTCCATTATCCAATATTGTGCTTCTCCATTAGAAAGCACAGTTCAAACCCTACCAGTGGACTGTCCACTATGGTTGAAAAGAGCAATTGATTATGTAACAATTGTTCCACTAGATGCCCATGTAGCAGGAGTGAAGAGTAATCCTACAAATGCTGCATTCCTCATCAAGACTATATTGTAACTGGTGCAACCAGTCTGCAGTGCACTTCCACCAATGTGAATAAGAAGCCTGTTGCAGTTGCACACTGAGTAACTGAGTAACAGAGATAGCAGGGCCAAAAACAAAAGGAGTAGATGCTGTTACCTGGGGTGATAGGGCTCTGCTTATTATAGCATTAGTATGGATGCTGGCACCCAGACTAAGTGAAAGTTGCTCAGTCGTGTCCGACTCTTTGTGACCCCATGGACTATATAGTCCATGGAATTCTCTAGGCCAGAATACCGGAGTGGGTAGCCTTTCCCTTCTCCAGGGGATCTTCCGAATCCAGGGATTGAATCCAGGTCTCTCACATTGCAGACAGATTCTATATCCGCTGAGCCACAAAACCCAGGTTTGATTCCTGGGTTGGGACGATCTGCTGGAGAAGAGATAGGCTACCCACTCCAGTATTCTTGGGCTTCCCTTGTGGCTTTGCTGGTAAAGAATCTGCCTGCAAGGCAGAAGACCTGGGTTTGGTCCCTGGGTAGGGAAGATTTTCCCCTGGAGAAAGGAAAGGCTACCTACTCCAGTATTCTGGCCTAGAGAATTCCATGGACTGCATAATCCATGGGGGTTCAAAGAGTCGGCCCCGATGGAGCAACTTTCACTTCAATTCACTTCACCCACCCTAAAAGCCCCTATAATTACTGTAGGTTGTGTAAAAACTGTGTTGCCTGTTTATCTTTGTGCATTTATTCTAAATAGAAAAAGAACAAAAATTAGCATAATAGTTCTCCAGACTTCCTTGGTGGTCTAGTGGTTAAGAATCTGCCTGCCAATGCAGGAGACATGGGTTTGATCCCTGGTCCGGGAAGATCCCACATGCTAAGGACAAACTAAGCCTGTAGGCCACAACTACCGAGCCCCCACTCTAGAGTTGGGGAACTGCAACTACTGGGCCCACATGACACAACTATTAAATCCCATGTGCTCTAAGAGCCCTGCTCCAAAAACAAGGGAAACCACTGCAATGAGAAGTTGGCACAGTGCAATGAAGAGCAGCCCCATCCGTGCAACAAGAGAAAGCCCAGAAAGCCCAGGCATAGCAACAAAGACTCAGCACACCCATAAATAAATAAATAATTAAAAAAATAAAGCAGTTCTCTGATACATTAAATGGCAGCTAGATAGCATCAGTTCATTCAATTCAGTTCAGTCGCTCAGTTGTGTCTGACTCTTTGCGACCCCATGAATCGCAGCACGTCAGGCCTCCCTGTCCATCCATCACCTGGAGTTCACTCAAACTCACGTCCAACAAGTCGGTGATGCCATCTAGCCATCTCATCCTCTGTCATCCCCTTTTCCTCCTACCCCAATCCCTTCCAGCATCAGAGTCTTTTCCAGTGAGTCAACTCTTCACATGAGGTGGCCAAAGTACTGGAGTTTCAGCTTTAGCATCATTCCTTCCAAAGAACACCCAGGGCTGATCTCCTTTAGAATCGACTGGTTGGATCTCCTTGCAGTACAAGGGACTCTCACGAGTCTTCTCCAACACCACAGTTCAAAAGCATCATTCTTCAGCACTCAGCTTTCTTCACAGTCCAACTCTCACATCCATACATGACCACTGGAAAAGCCATAGCCTTGACTAGACAGACCTTTCTTGGCAAAGTAATGTCTCTGCTTTTCAATATGCTATCTAGGTTGGTCATAACTTTTCTTCCAAGGAGTAAGCGTCTTTTAATTTCATGGCTGCAGTCACCATCTGCAGTGATTTTGGAGCCCAGAAAAATAAAGTCTGACACTGTTTCCACTGTTTCCCCATCTATTTCCCATGAAGTGATGGGACCAGATGCCATGATCTTCGTTTTCTGAATGTTGAGCTTTAAGCCAACTTTTTCACTCTCCTCTTTCACTTTCATCAAGAGGCTTTTTAGTTCCTCTTCACTTTCTGCCATAAGGGTGGTGTCATCTGCATATCTGAAGTTATTGATATTTCTCCTGGCAATCTTGATTCCAGCTTGTGTTTCTTCCAGCCCAGCATTTCTCATGATGTACTCTGCATATGAGTTACATAAGCAAGGTGACAATATACAGCCTTAATGTACTCCTTTTCCTATATGGAACCATTCTGTTGTTCCATGTCCAGTTCTAACTGTTGCTTCCTGACCTGCATATAGGTTTCTCAAGAGGCAGGTCAGGTGGTCTGGTATTCCCATCTCTTGAAGAATTTTCCATTGTTTATTGTGATCCACACAGTCAAAGGCTTTGGCATAGTCAATAAAGCAGAAATAGATGTTTTTCTGGAACTCTCTTGCTTTTTCGATTATCTAGCAGATGTTGGCAATTTGATCTCTGGTTCCTCTGCCTTTTCTAAAACCAGCTTGAACATCAGGAAGTTCACGGTTCACATATTGCTGAAGCCTGGCTTGGAGAATTTTGAGCATTACTTTACTAGCATGTGAGATGAGTGCAATTGTGCGGTAGTTTGAGCATTCTTTGGCATTGCCTTTCTTTGGGATTGAAATGAAAACTGACCTTTTCCAGTCCTGTGGCCCCTGCTGAGTTTTCCAAATTTGCTGGCATATTGAGTGCAGCACTTTCACAGCATCATCTTTCAGATTTGAAATAGCTCAACTGGAATTCCATCACCTCCACTAGCTTTGTTCGTAGTGATGCTTTCTAAGGCCCACTTGACTTCACATTCCAGGATGCCTGGCTCTAGGTGAGTGATCATACCTTCATGATTATCTTGGTCATGAAGATATTTTTTGTACAGTTCTTCTGTGTATTCCTGCCACCTCTTCTTAGTATCTTCTGCTTCTGTTTGGTCCATACCATCTCTTTCCTTTATCGAGCCCATCTTTGCATGAAATGTTCCCTTGGGATCTCTAATTTCCTTGAAGAGATCTCTAGTCTTTCCCATTCTGTTGTTTTCCTCTATTTCTTTGCATTGATCGCTGAGGAAGGCTTTCTTATCTCTTGCTATTCTTTGGAACTCTGCATTCAGGTGCTTATATCTTTCCTTTTCTCCTTTGCTTTTTGCTTCTCTTCTTTTCACAGCTATTTGTAAGGCCTCCCCAGAGAGCCATTTTGCTTTTTTGCATTTCTTTTCCATGGGGATGGTCTTAATCTCTGTCTCATGTACTATAGTATAGCTCCTGTCAATTTTTTTTAATTGAAGGATAATTGCTTTATAGAATTTTGTTGTTTTCTATCAAACCTAAACATGACTCAGACATGGGAATATATATATATCCCCTCCCTTTTGAACCTCCCTCCCATCTCCCTCCCCATCCCACCCCTGTAGGTGATACAGAGCCCCTGCTTGAGTTTCCTGAGCCATACAGCAAATTCCTGTTGGCTATCTATTTTACATATGGTAATGTAAGTTTCCATGTTACTCTTTCTATACATCTCACCCTCTCCTCCCCTCTCCCCATGTCCATAAGTCTATTCTCTATGTCTGTTTCTCCACTGCTGCCCTGTAAATAAATTCTTCTGTACCATTTTCTAGATTCTGTATATATGTGTTAGAATATGATATTTATCTTTCTCTTTCTGACTCACTTTACTCTGTATAATAGGCTCTAGGTTGATCCACCTTATCAGAGCTGCCTCAAATGTGTTCCGTTTTATACTTATTAATATTCCATCATGTATACGTACCACAGCTTCTTTATCCATTCATATGTCGATGGACGTCTAGGTTGCTTCCACGTTCTAGCTACTGTAAATAGTGCTGCAATGAACAGTAGAATACATGTGTCTTTTTTAACCCTGGTTTCCTCAGGATATATACCTATGAGTGGGAATGCTGGTCATACGGTGGTTTTATTCCTTGTTTTTAAAGGAATTTCAAAAAAATAAAAAATAAAAAAATAAAGGAATCTCAAAAAAATAAAAAATAAAAAAAATAAAGGAATCATAGTGGCTGTATCAATTTACATTCCCACCAATTCCCACCAACAGCGCGAGAGTGTTCCCTTTTCTCCACACCCTCTCCAGCATTTATTGTTTGTAGACTTTTTGATGATGGCCATTCTGACCTGTGTGAGGTGATATCTCATTGTGGTTTTGATTTGCATTTCTTTAATCATGAGTGATGTTGAGCATCTTTTCATGTGTTTGTTAACCATCTGTTTGTCTTCTTTGGAGAAATGTCTGTTTAGGTCTTTTCCCCACTGTTTGGTTGGGTTGTTTGTTTTTCTGGCATTGAGTTGTATGAGCTGCTTGTATATTTTGGAAATGAATCCTTTGTCAGTTGTTTCATTTGCTATTATTTTCTCCCATTCTGAGGGTTGTCTTTTCACCTTGCTTATAGTTTCCTTTGCTGTGCAAAAGCTTTTAAGTTTAATCAGGTCCCACTTGTTTACTTTTGTTTTTATTTCCATTACTCTAGGAGGTGGGTCAGAGAGGATCTTGCTTTGATTTATGTCATCGAGTGCTCTGCCTATGTTTTCCTCTAAGGGTTGTTTACAGTTTCTGGTCTTACATTTAGGTTTTTAATCCATTTTGAGTTTATCTTTGTGTATGGTGTTAGGAAGTGTTCTAATTTCATTCTTTTACGTGTAGCTGTCCACTTTTCCCAGCACCATTTATTGAAGAGGCTCTTTGCCCTGTTGTATATTCTTTCCTCCTTTGTCAAAAATAAGGTACACATAGGTGCATGGGTTTATTTCTGGGCTTTCTATCTTGTTCCACTGGTCTGTGTTTCTGTTTTTGTGCCATCACCATACTGTCTTGATGACTGTAGCTTTGTAGTATAATCTGAAGTCAGGAAGGTTGATTCCGCCAGCTCTATTCTTCTTTCTCAAGACTGCTTTGGCTATTCGGGGTCTTTTGTGTTTCCATATGAATTGTGAAATTTTTTGTTCTAGTTCTGTGAAAAATGCCATTGGTAATTTGATAGGGATCATACTGAATTTGTAGATTGCTTTTGGTAGTATAGTCATTTTCACAATATTGATTCTTCCTACGTAGGAACATGTAATATCTCTCCATCTGTTTATGTTGTCTTTGATTTCTTCCACTAGTGTCTTATAATTGTCTGTGTATAGATCTTTTGTCTCCTTAGGTAAGTTTATTCCTGGATATTTAATTCTTTTTGTTGCAATGGTGAATGGGATTGATGCCTTAATTTCTCTTTCTGATTTTTCATTGTTTGTATATAGAAATGCAAGTGATTTCTGGGTACTGATTTTGTATCCTGCAACTTTGCTAAATTCACTGATTAGCTCTAGTCATTTTCTGATACTGTCTTTAGGGTTTTCTAGGTACAACACCATGTCATGTGCAAACAGTGAGAGTTTTACTTCTTCTTTTCCAATCTGGATTCCTTTTATTTCTTTTTCTTTTCTAACTGCTATAGCTAGGACTTCCAGAACTATGCTGAATAATAGTGGTGAAAGTGGATATCCTTGTCTTGTTCCTGATCTCAGGGGGAATGCTTTCAGTTTTTCACCATTGAGAATAATGTTTGCTGTAGGCTTATCATATGTACCCTTTACTATGTTTAAGTAGGTTCCTTCTATGCCCATTTTTTGAAGAGTTTTAATCATAAATGGGTGCTGAATTTTGTCAAAGGCTTTTTCTGCATCTATTGAGATGATCATATGATTTTTATCTTTCAATTTGTTAATATGGTATATCATGTTGATTGGTTTGCATATATTGAAGAATCCTTGCAGACCTGGAATAAACTCAACTTGATCATGGTGTATGAGCTTTTTGACATGTAACTGAATTCTGTTTGCTAAAATTTTGTTGACGATTTTTGCATCTATGGTCATCAGTGATACTGGCCTGTAGTTTTCTTTTTTTGTGTTGTCTTTGTCTGGTTTTGGTATCAGGGTGATGGTGGCCTCATAGAACGAGTTTGGAAATGTTCCTTCCTTTGCAATTGTTTGAAAGAGGTTTAGAAGGATAGGCATTAGCTCTTCTCTAAACGTTTGATAGAATTCTCCTGTGAAGCCATCTGGTCCTGGGCTTTTGTTTTTGGTGAGATTTTTAATCACAGCTTCAATTTCAGTGCTTGTAATTGGGTTGTTCATAAATTCTATTTCTTCCTGGTTCAGTCTTGGAAAATTGAACTTTTCGAAGAATCTGTCCATTTCTTCCAGGTTATCCATTTTATTGCCATATAGTTGTTCATAACAGTCTCCTATAATCCTTTGTATTTCTGCATTGTCTGGTGTAACCTCTCCTTTTTCATTTCTAAGTTTGTTGATTTGATTCTTCTCTTTTTTCCTGATGAGTCTGCCTAAAGGCTTGTCAATTTCGTTTATCTTCTCATAGAACCAGATTTTAGTTTGATTAATCTTTAATATTGTTTCTTTTATTTCTTTTTCACTTATTTATGCTTGGATCTTTATTTCTTTCCTTCTACTATTTTTTGTTGTTGTTGTTGTTGTTATTTTTCCAGTTGTTTTAGGTGTAAAGTTAGCTTGTCTATTTGATGTTTTCCTTGTTTCTTGAGGTAGGATTGTATTGCTATAAACTTCCCTCTTAAAACTGCTTGCACTGTATCCCATAGGTTTTGAGTTGTCATGTTTTCATTGTCATTTGTTTCTAGAAATTTTTTTATTTCCCTTTTGATTTCTTCAGTAACCTGTTGGTTATTTAGAAACGTGTTGTTTAATCTCCATGTGTTTGTGTTTCTTACACTTTTTTCCTTGTAATTGATATCTAGTCTCATAGTGTTGTGGTCGGAGAAAATGCTTAATATGATTTCAGTTTTGTTAAATTTACTGAGGTTTGATTTGTGATCCAAGATGTGGTCTATCCTAGAGAATGATCCATGTGCACTTGAGAAGGTGTATTCTTCTGCATTTGGATGGAATGTCCTAAAGATATCAATGAGATCCACTTCATCTAATGTATCATTTAAGACTTGTATTTCCTTATTAATTTTCTGTTTTGATGCTCTGTCCATTGGTGTGAGTGGGGTGTTAAAGTCTCCTACTATTATTGTGTTACTGTCAATTTCTCCTTTTATGTCTGTTAGTGTTTGTCTTATGTATTGTGGTGCTCCTATGTTGGGTGCATAGATATTTACAATTGTTATGTCTTCCTCTTGGATTGATCCCTTGATCATTATGTAGTGTCCTTTCTTATCTCTTGTAATCTTTATTTTAAGGTCTATTTTGTCTGATATGAGGATTGCTACTCCAGCTTTCTTTTGCTTCCAGTTGGCACGGAATATACTTTTCCATTTTCTCACTTTCAGTCTATATGTGTCTTTAGGTCTGAAGTGGGTTTCTTGTAGACAGCATATATATGGGTCTTGTTTTTGTATCCATTCAGCCAGCCTGTGTCTTTTGGTTGGAGCATTTAATCTGTTTACATTTAAAGTAATTATTGATATATATGTTCCTATTGCCATTTTCTTAATTGTTGGGGTTGATTTTGAAGATCTTTTTTCTTCTCTTGTATTTCTTGACTAAGTTCCTTTAACATTTGTTGTAAAGCTTATTTGGTGGTACTGAATTCTCTTAACTTTTCCTTGTCTGAAAAGCTTTTTATTTATCCATCAATTTTGAATGAGATCCTTACAGGATACAGTAATCTTGGTTGTAGATTTTTCCCTCTCAGTACTTTAAATATATCCTGCCATTCCCTTCTGGCCTGCAGAGTTTCTGCTGAAAGATCAGCTGTTACATGTATGGGGTTTCCCTTATATGTTACTTGTTCCTTCTCCCTTGCTGCTTTTAATATTCTTTCTTTGTGTTTAGTCTTTGTTAGTTTGATTAATATGTGTCTTGGCATGTTTCTCCTTGAGTTTATCCTGTATGGGACTCTTTGTGCCTCTTGGACTTGATTGACTATTTCCTTTTCCATGTTGGGGAAATTTTCAACTATAATCTCTTCAAGAAATTTCTCATACCCTTTCTTTTTCTCTTCTTCTTCTGGGACCCCTATAATTCGAATGTTGGTGTGTTTGATATTGTCCCAGAGGTCTCTGAGACTATTCTCTGTTCTTTTCATTCTTGTTATTTTATTCTGCTCTTCAAAAGTTATTTCCACCATTTTATCTTACAGCTCACTGATTCATTCTTCTGCTTCAGATATTCTGCTATTGATTTCTTCTATAGTATTTTTAATTTCAGTAATTGTGTTGTTTTTCTCTGCAGGTTTATACCTTAATTCTCCTAGGTTTTTGTTATTTGATTCTCGCATTTTCTCCATTTTGCATTCAAGGTTTTTTTTATCATCTTTATTATCATTATTCTGAATTCTTTTTCAGGTAGTTTGCCTATTTCCTCTTCATTTATTTGGACTTCTGTGTTTCTAGTTTGTTCCTTCATTTATGTATTATTTCTCTTGTTTGTATTCCCTTGTTTGTTTTTCATTATTTTTTTTGACTTATTGTGTTTGAGGTCTCCTTTTCCCAGACTTCAAGGTTGAATTCTTTCTTCCTTTTGGTTTCTGCCCTCCTAAGTTTGGTCCAGTGGTTTGTGTAAGCTGAGTTTTTGTTCATTTGTTTTTCCTCTGATGGGCAATGCTGAGTCAGGTGGTTATCCCGTCTGCTGATGATTTGGTTTGTATTTTTGTTTTGTTGTTGTTTAGATGAGGCATCCTGCACAGAGTGCTACTGGTGGCTGGGTGATGTCAGGTCTTCTATTCCAGCGGTTTCCTCTGTGTTAGTTCTCACTATTTGATACCCTCCTAGGGTTAGTTTTCTGTAATCTAGGGTCTTGGAGTCAGTGCTCCCACTCCAAAGGCTCAGGGCT
This sequence comes from Bos mutus, assembly GCF_027580195.1. Classification (NCBI taxonomy): domain Eukaryota; kingdom Metazoa; phylum Chordata; class Mammalia; order Artiodactyla; family Bovidae; genus Bos; species Bos mutus. Next base: position 106,979,720 of record NC_091646.1, read on the forward strand.
AGATCTTGTCAGGTATGAAGATTCCACGTGTGGTTTGTTATGGCATCAAGTAAGATTAAAACAAATATCCAAAAATGAGAAACCAAAGATGAACCCCAGACAAGTTACATTTACAAAATAAGGCAAATAACAATTAAAATAATGGAACATACACATATACATATACACCCATAAGCAAAGTCAAAAGAGACCAACAAAAATAAAGTACAAGAGATTGACATGGTGAACAAAAGAAATAAAAAATTATATTTACCAGTTAAGAACAAGACTAAAGCACAAACTGGAAAACAAAACTAAAGCAAGGTGTCAACTGGGGAATAAAGCAATGAAAATAAAACTAACAAATATGTTGAGACTACAGGAAAGAAAGAAAAGAAAGAAAGAATAGATATGTAAAGTTAAATAGTGGTAGATAAAGAAGATTTATATATATTAAAGAGTAACTGTAAGGGGGAAAGAACAGTAGGAAAAAAGCAAACAAGGGAATAAATGCAGAAGAAATAATAATAGGTTTAAAAAATAAAAATTAAAATTAAAAAGAGAGGGGGAAAAGTCCCCAGAACTGCAAAAGATAGAGGCAGAGGTTTATAACAACAATAAAAAATGTGACTGAGAAAAAAAAAAAAAAACAGAAAAAAAAGAAAGCTCAAAAGCTTAATTAGATTTCATACAGCCAATAAAATTGACAACTACAACGGGGGGGGGGGGGAGGGGAGGAAAAAAATCCAAAGGAATCAATAAAACAAGTCAAAACATAAGAATAATAAATATTTTTCTTGAGCCACTGCTGTCAGATTCCTTTCCCTTGCTGGGAGTCATAGTCCACTTCACCTCCCTAGGATGCCCTCTAACACTGTGCTGATCTCTGGACCTGCTGTTGGGGGGAGCTCAGATTCTGTTCTTGCCCTACTCCTCTGTGTTCTTGCCTCCAATGTCCACAGCTATCAGAACTAGTGTGTTTTCTTTTGTGGGAGCTCTCAATGACATTTTATGTATTCCATAGACACAGAGTCTGCCTAGTTGATCATGTGGATTTAATCTGTAGCTTATACAGCAAGAATACACAGAACAACTGTACAAAAAAGATCTTCATGACCCAGATAATCACGATGGTGTGATCACTCACCTAGAGCCAGACATCCTGGAATGTGAAGCCAAATGGGCCTTAGGAAGCATCACTATGAACAAAGCTAGTAGAGGTGATGGAATTCCAATTGAGCTATTTCAAATCCTAAAAGATGATGCTGTGAAAGTGCTACACTCAATATGCCAGCAAATTTGGAAAACTCAGCAGTGGCCACAAGCCTGCAAAAGGTCAGTTTTCATTGCAATCCCAAAGAAAGGCAATGCCAAAGAATGCTCAAACTACAGCACAATTGCACTCATCTCACATGCTAGTAAAGTGATACTTAAAATTCTCCAAGCCAGGCTTCAGCAATACGTGAACCATGAACTTCCAGATGTTCAAGCTGGTTTTAGAAAAGGCAGAGACATCAAATTGTCAAAATCTGCTGGATTACAGAAAATGCAAGAGAATTTCAGAAAAATGTCTACTTCTGCTTCATTGAGTATGCTAAAGCCTTTGACTGTGTAGATCACAATAAACTGCAGAAAATTCCTCAAGAGATGGGAATACCAGACCACCTGACCTGCCTCCTGAGAAATCTGTATGCAGGCCAGGAAGCAAGAGTTAGAACTGGACATGGAACAACAGACTGGTTCCAAATAGGAAAAGGAGTACATTAAGGCTGTATATTGTCACCCTGCTTATCTATGCAGAGTACATCATGAGAAACGCTGGGCTGGAGGAAGCACAAGCTGGAATCAAGACTGCCAGGAGAAATATCAATATCCTCAGATATGCGGATGACACCACCCTTATGGCAGAAAGCAAAGAAATAAAGAGCTTCTTGATGAAAATGAAAGGGGAGAGTGAAAAAGTTGGCTTAAAATTCAACATTCAGAAAACTAAGATCATGGCATCCCATCCCATCACTTCATGAGAAATAGATGGGGGAACAGTGGAAACAGTGGCTGACTTTATTTTTCTGGGCTCCAAAATCACTGCAGATGGTGACTGCAGCCATGAAATTAAAAGACGCTTACTCCTTGGAAGTAAAGTTATGACCAACCTAGATAGCATATTAAAAAGCAGAGACAATACTTTGTCGACAAAGGTCCGTCCAGTCAAGGCTATGGTTTTTCCAGTGGTCATGAATGGATGTGAGAGTTGGACTATAAAGAAAACTGGGTGCCGAAGAAGTGATGCTTTTGAACTGTGGTGTTGAAGAAGACTCTTGAGAGTCCCTTGGACTGCAAGGAGATCCAACCAGTCCATCCTAAAGGATATCAGTCCTGGGTGTTCATTGGAAGGACTGATGTTGAAGCTGAAACTCCAATACTTTGGCCACCTGATGCAAAGAGCTGACTCATTTGAAAAGACCCTGATGCTGGGAAAGATTGAGGGCAGGAGAAGAAGGGGACAACAGAGGATAAGATGTCTGGATGCCATCACCAACTCAATGGACATGGGTTTGGGTGGACTCCGGGAGTTGGTGATGGACAGGGAGGCCTGGCGTGCTGCAGTTCGTGGGGTTGCAAAGAGTTGGACACGACTGAGTGACTGAACTGAACTGATACAGCTGGTGCGAGGGTGTTGGGTCTTCTTCCTTAGTCACACTGACACTGCGTTTCAATTGTGGTTTTATTTCCACCTCTGTATGTGGGTTGTCCACTGGTATTTGCTCCTGAGGCTTCCTGGAGGACTTCAGTTTGTCTTTGTGCAGGCCAGGTGTGGACGTGGTGCAGTTGCTTGGGTTGCAGGGGTTCTGGCAGGATCAGGTCCTCAGGGGAGTTGGCAGCTAGGGCAACAGGGAATATAGTGCTCTAGAAGGGTATGGCAACCAGTATTGGCCAATACACTACAGTATTCTTACCTGGAGAACTCCCCTCCCTGACAGAGAAGCCTGGCAGGCCACAGTCTGCTGCTGCTGCTGCTTCTATGTCGCTTCAGTCGTGTCCAACTCTGTGTGACCCCATAGACAGCAGCCCACAAGGCTCCACAGTCCCTGGGATTCTCCAGGCAAGAACACTGGAGTGAGTTGCCATTTCCTTCTCCAATGCATGAAAGTGAAAAGTGAAAGTGAAGTCGCTCAGTCATGTCCGACTCCTAGCAACCCCATGGACTGGAGCCCACCAGGCTCCTCTGTCCATGGGATTTTCCAGGCAAGAGTACTGGAGTGGGTTGCCATTGCCTTCTCCGAGGCCACAATCTACAGGGTCGCAAAGAGTCAAACACTACTGAAGCAACCCTACAGGTTGCATCAGGCATTTGATGGGCCAGCCTCTCTATTGTTCAACTGCCAGTGCTGGCCTGTTGTGGGAGAGAGGTGAAGCTCCCACTATGGTGATGGCTCCACCCCCATGTGTGACTCAGCAGTATCGCCTTGCTTCCATGGCTGCCTGGCTTTCCTCCAAAGGCATTTCCCAACACGATCTCCTCCCTCATATCCCCTCAGTCCATCTCTCCACAGTCAACAGCAGCCCTCTCCCTAGCATTGCTCCACAATCCCTAAACTCCAGCTCCCAGCCACTGTGCCACCTGGGGTATGTATGGCTGCAGCAAGGACTGATTCTCATTCCATTTAGGCTGCCACAGATCAGCTGTTTCACCCTCAACCTTAAATGTTTCTCCTCTGATTCAGACAGTTGCCCCAATGTGGGGATCGGACCCCTGCTCCAGTTCCCCCACCTGCCAAGGGCACATTTAGTCCTACTAACACTCCTGTTTTTCCCCCTAGTTCCTTCATCCTACCGAGTTTTGCATGGGTCTATATGTTCTTTTCTGCTGGTCAGGTACTCCTGTCCTCTCTCAGCTGGTGTTCTGCATGCACTTCTGTGTCTGAAGGTGTATTCCTGTTGTATCTGTGGAGAGAGATGTACTCCACTTCCACCTACACCTCCACCATGTTGTTCTCCCTTCCAAATTAAGTTTTAAATATGAACATTTTATAAGATTTTACTCTATTGGTTATTTCATCTCAATACAGAAGGAAAGACAACCAGATATTAATCCAGGAATACATGTACAGAGCTCCCTATCTGTTCATCCACAGATAAAGGTTCATCCACAGATAAAACCTTTAAATCTTTTAGTTTACCTTAAAGTACCTCATTTGGTCTACTTTAAGGTGAACTAAAAGATTTAAAGGTTTTAATGTGGAAGGAGTAGTTCAGAAATGTTTATTTTCAGTAGCAACAAAAGAACCTACACTCCTTCTATGAATCTGACAGATTTTATTAAAAATGTAATTTTTTGTTTTAGACACTGAATCATAAAGTCATACAAGAGGCATACCTCTAATAGAGTTTCTAGAAAACTTTAAATGTATTTCATGACCCATGAAAAAATGTGCTTCAGTATTTAAATTACCCATCCTAAGGAAGGTTATTTAACACTCAATTACAAGTTATTAGATAACTAACAGTATAGAGGAGAATTCCAGTGGGAATACTCCAGTTTTTGTCAGGCTATCAGGTATTACTGAAAGAAAGGGCTGGATCCAACTGAATTTACATAGAAAGTCATTTTAAAAAATGCTCCCTTTAAAAATTCTGAGATGCAGGAGGAAAAAATGTATATCCAAGGTCATTACAATGATCAATAGACAAAGATCTCTCTAGAGAGAAACATTTAACAAGCAAGCGGTCTAATTTCAAGATGATATATGTTCAAAACCAGTGAATACTCTTCCTATGGCTCACATTAAATGAAAGGATACTACAGATCAGAATTCAATGTGCCTTGTGTCTCAAATCAGAAATGACTTCAATTTATAGGGCTATCTTGGGAATGAGTGACATAATTCCTAATAATTGACTTAGAAATGCCATACCATCCCTTTACCTTCTCTCCACACTCTGAATTGAAAGTTTGTCTTTCAAAGATGATTACCTTTGTAGCCACTAAAAGAATCATATTCCTCTTCTTACCCCATGGAAAATCAAGTTCCTACTGGGATAGAAGTTGAGGCAACTGGTACTCCAAAGCTGAATCCTGTATTCTGCCTATCTGGAGTTGTGTTACTGAATGAAAACAGGTTGGCAGAAGATGAAACTGTTTGGAATGGAATCCGCAAGTTAAATCTTACTATACCAGGAGTAGAGAAAGCAAACCCTGTAGCTGAAGTGGTTGTCTTTGCAGAGCCAGAAGTGAACCAACCTGTAGGGGTACCAGTTCCTCCAAAAATAAGCCAGCACCTGACTCCAAACCCTAAATGAGAGTAAGAGAGGAGTGGAAAAAGAGAAATTCTAGAGATCTCAAGGAGACTTTGGGATCCACACTGGAATCAACTCTCTTCTACTCCAAACTCCATGAAGTATCAGTTTAAATGCACTTGCTAAAAGACATTTTAAAAATACTAACCAGAGTTTTTAAAGAAAGAAAGACAAATTTCCAGGTGCCAGACAGGGAATTCATATCTATGAGCAGAAGCTGAAGCTGCTTAATCCAAGGGGGTGACTTGAATGAATATGTGCCCTAAAAGCTGGAATTATGCTAGACTGAGGGTAAATCTGAGGCCACAGTGTAAGGTCACAGGCTCCTCAATCAATAGAGCCCTAGTGAAGCTTAAATCTGGGAAATCCGTATAGGAGGATGGAAAAGACAATGGAGACACATAGGAACCCCAAGCTGATACAGAAGATATACACAGACGGCCTGAATTCAATTTACCTTTGTGGTGTGGAAACTTCAAACTAAGATGTTAGCATAAACACTAGTTAGGAGCTGATGAAACTTTCAGGGCCCAAGCAGGTTGTGCACGACATCACTTATCAGAGGTATCTCTATGTTTCTAATTCCATAATCCAAAAAGCCCTGAGAAAATTAACTCAAAGACAAAGACTATCCTTAACAAAATTCTAGCAATCAGAATCCAACAGCACATTAGAAAGATCATACATCATGACCAAGTGGGCTTTATCCCAGGGATGCAAGGATTCTTCAATATCTGCAAATCAATCAATGTAATACACCACTTTAACAAATTGAAAAATAAAAGCCATATGAGTATCTCAATAGATGCAGACAAAGCCTTTGACAAAGTTTAACATCCATTTATGATAAAAACACTCCAGAAAACAGGAATAGAAGGAACATGCCTCAACATAATAAAAGCTATATATGACAAACCCACAACAAACAGTATCCTCAATGGTGAAAAATTGAAAGCATTTCCCCTAAAGTCAGGAACAAGACAAGGGTGCCCACTCTCACCACTACTATTCAACATAGATTTGGAAGTTTTGGCCACAGCAATCAGAGAAGAAAAAGAAATAAAAGGAATCTAAATTGGAAAAGAAAAAACTCTGTTTACAGATGACATGATCCTCTACATAGAAAACCCTAAAGACTCCACCAGAAAATTACTAGAGCTAATCAATGAATATAGTAAAGTTGCAGGATATAAAGTTAACACACAGCAATCCCTTGCATTCCTATACACTAATAATGAGAAAATAGAAAGAGAAATTAAGGAAACAATTCCATTCACCATTGCAACGAAAAGAATAAAATACTTAGGAATATATCTACCTAAAGAAACTAAAGACCTATATATAGAAAACTATAAAACACTGGTGAAAGAAATCAAAGAGGACACTAATAGATGGAGAAATATACCCTGTTCATGGATCAGAAAAATCAACATAGTGAAAATGAGTATAGTACCCAAAGCAATCTATAGATTCAATGCAATCCCTATCAAGCTACCAACGGTATTTTTCACACAGCTAGAACAAATGATTTCACAATTTGTATGGAAATACAAAAAGCCTCAAATAGCCAAAGCAATCTTGAGAAAGAAGAATGGAACTAGAGGAATCAACCTGCCTGACTTCAGACTATACTACAAAGCCACAGTCATCAAGACAGTATGGTACTGGCACAAAGACAGAAATATAGATCAATGGAACAAAATAGAAAGCCCAGAGATAAATCCACGCACCTATGACCACCTTATCTTTGACAAAGGAGGCAAGAATATACAATGGAGAGAAAACAATCTCTTTAACAAGTGATGCTGGGAAAACTGGTCAACCACTTGTAAAAGAATGAAATTAGAACACTTTCTAAAACCATACACAAAAATAAACTCAAAATGGATTAAAGATCTAAATGTAAGACCAGAAACTATAAAACTCTTAGAGGAGAACATAAGCAAAACATTCTCCGACATACATCACAGCAGGATCCTCTATGACCCACCTCCCAGAATACTGGAAATAAAAGCAAAAATCAACAAATGGGACCTAATTAAACTTCAAAGCTTCTACACAGCAAAGGAAACTATAAGCAAGGTGAAAAGACAGCCTTCAGAATGGGAGAAAATAATAGCAAATGAAGCAACTGACAAACAACTAATCTCAAAAATATACAAGCAACTCCTGCAGCTCAATTCCTGAAAAATAAACAACCCAATCAAAAAATGGGCCAAAGAACTAAATAGACATTTCTCCAGAGAAGACATACAGATGGCTAACAAACACATGAAAAGATGCTCAACATCACTCATTATCAGAGAAATGCAAATCAAAACCACAATGAGGCACCATTTCACGCCAGTCAGAATCGCTGTGATCCAAAAGTCTATAAGCAATAAATGCTGGAGAGGGTGTGGAGAAAAGGGAACCCTCTTACACTGTTGGTGGGAATGCAAACTAGTACAGCCACTATGGAGAACAGTGTGGAGACTCCTTAAAAAACTGGAAATAGAACTGCCTTATGACCCAGAAATCCCACTTCTGGGCATACATACCAAGGAAACCAGAACTGAAAGAGACACGTGTACCCCAATGTTAATCGCAGCACTGTTTATAATAGCCAGGACATGGAAGCAACCTAGATGCCCATCAGCAGATGAATGGATAAGGAAGCTGTAGTACATATACACAATGGAGTATTACTCAGCCATTAAAAAGAATACATTTGAATCAATTCTAATGAGGTGGATGAAACTGGAGCCGATTATACAGAGTGAAGTAAGCCAGAAATAAAAACACCAATACAGTATACTAACGCATATATATGGAATTTAGAAAGATGGTAACGATAACCCTGTATGTGAGACAGCAAAAGAGACACAGATGTATAGAACAGTCTTTTGGACTCTGTGGGAGAGGGCGAGGGTGGGATGATTTCAGAGAATGGCATTGAAACATGTATATTATCATATGTGAAACAAATCGCCAGTCCAGGTTCGATGCATCATACAGGATGCTTGGGGCTGATGCACTGGGATGACCCAGAGGGATGGTATGGGGAGGGAGGTGGGAGAGGGGGTCAGGATGGGGAACACATGTACACTCATGGCGGATTCATGTCAATGTATGGCAAAACCAATACAATATTGTAAAATAATTAGCCTCCAATTAAAATAAATAAATTTATATCAAAAAAGGACTATAAAACATCTAAGTAAGTAGTCTATAGACCTGAAAATTGAGGAAATTCTCATCTAAGGAATTAGAGATAATAGACCAATATGAATGGCATATTAAGATGTTTTATGTGTTCAAGGAGCTCAAGAAAGAAATAATATCCATAAAAACAAACAAGTGAATGTGAAAAAGGACCATGGAGATATCCAAGAAATGGTTACAGTATTAGCAATAAAATGGCTCAAAGAACAGGTTTAAATAGTAGACTAGACATAACTGAAGAGGAAAAATACATTAAAGAGGAAGAGAGAACAGAAGAAACCTGCCAGAACACAGGGCAGATAAAGTGATGGGAAAGAAGAGAGAGAGAAAGAGATAATGAGAATATAACAGAGAAGTTCAAATATATATCCAGAAAGAAATATTAGAAGGAAAATAACAGAATAGCAGAGACAATATTCAGAGTTAATAAATGAGTTTGCTAAAACTGAAGAAAAATGAGTGCTCACGTTTAGACCCACCAAGTGCAAGGAGGTAACCCCTCCCATCACCATACACACACACAGCCTTTACAATGAAACCCTAGAATATTAAGTATAGAAAAAAAATCCAAAAGTTACTAAAGAGAAAAAAACACTTACCTAATAAGGAGTAACAACCAGGTTGCCAGCAGGCTCTTCATTAGCAAACATAAATGTTAGAAGAAGATGAAATAATATCTCTAAATATCCTTTAAAATGTAAGGATAAAATCACTGTGTACTTATAACTTTATCTCAGTCAAGATTTATAAAATGGGTTGTGACTAACAATCAATTTTTACACAATAGCTCTGAAAGGCTATTCTAAGAAATTAGTATCAAAAATATTTCATCAAATTTAAGAGCCCCATTACTTTATGCACCAGTAAAAAGGAAAAAAATATACCAACCTGTCACAATTTCTTATCATTTACATTTTCCCACACTTTTTGAAAGAGCTTCTTTCAGTTTAGACACAGATTTTAATCAAATGTGCATACATTAAGAAAAATATTCAGAATTCAATTTTCAACTCAAATTTCTTGAGGTCTTCTGTGCCACCAGGAGCATTGTTGCTGCAGCAATTCTTAAAAGAACTCACAAGAGAACTAAAAGCCATTTTTTGCTGTGCTTTCAAGTAAGCTTTGCCAGTATGTAGACTAGCTTCCTTTTGTCTCCCACTTCAGCATAATCAATAACTAAACTTGATTAACCATCTTCTCCATTGACTCCCCACAACCACTGGTCTCTAGGAGTTTCAGGCGATTGCCTATTTTCTCTGGGATTTTCACTCAAGCCACCCATTATGCAGATTTTGATCCTAAATGTGCTGATATTACATGTACATATGGAAACAACTATGACATTCACAACTGCCACCGAGCCAAAAGGGATTGTAAGATACTATCAATTATTAAGACTCATTTCAATTTCAGAGATGTTAAAATATGGAAAACTGTACCTCTTAAAATTGATTAAACACAGTATCTTGAGTAGTGTTAGTGTTACAAGTGAACACCTACCCAAGGGGAACTCTGAGGGACAAAATTTATCTAAATATGTTAATATGACATGCTTATTTTTATGTCATACACATCTTAAAACTTTTAAAATGTGAGCTCCAAAGGGTGATTTCAATGATGTAATAACTCAGTCCTGAAAGGCATAGAAAGAAAGGTATTCTGTACAGAATAAGGGCCCTTGCTGTATTTTCTTTTTTCTCTTTTGTTGGCCAGCATGTGGGATCTTAGTTCCCTGACCAGAGATCAAACGTTGCACTGAAAGTGTAGTCTTAACCACTAGACTGACAGGCAAGTCCTCATGGATTTAGTCTTCTATTCCCAAAGGTACTAATCTCCTGAGATTATAGGCATTATGTTATAAATCATAATATTACATTATCATGTTATATAATTATATATACATATTTATGATATGCAAGTATATGGTAATATTACAAATGCTGATAGAAAAACTACTGTTGTCAAACCATTGTTCTGATACTGTCATAGAAACTGATCCTTTCAGACTGGGTACTGTCATCAATGTGATACTGTAGGTCAAATTAAAACTTCTGGTAGCCACCAAAAGGTGGAATTTTTCTGTGCTCTTGCATTTCTGGACTTTCTTTTCATTTGGAAGTAATTTAAGAGTTACCTTATTAGAATTTCTCTATTTAATGTAGCATGTACATTCAAATTTTTTCTTCCTTAGGAATTTGAAAAATAAAATAAATGAAAATCACCTTTGGATTAAAAATGGCTCTTTGTCATTAAGAATTTGGAGTTAAAGATTATTTACTTTCCATCTCATTTAGATCATATATCTGTCACATCTTTGTACTTAAAAAATTTTTTTAATCTATTTTGCTTAACCAGTTTCTGACAAAAGTGTTTTAAGTCTCTCATTATTATTAGAGATTGTCAATTTCTCCTTATAATCCCATTGCTTTTGCTTTATATATTTCAAGACTATGTTGTAAGGGCCACAGATTCATGGTCGATAGTCTCTTGGTAGATTCCCTTCTTTCATCAGTGTGAAGTATCTGTTTAATACTAAATTGCCTTAAACAGTATTTCATCTGACATTAATGTTGCTTCACCATTTTTCTTTTGGTTCAGCATATGCCTAGTGTATCTTTTCCCATCATTTTGTTTTCAATCTCTCTGAGTCATTTTCAGTGTGTTTTTTATAAATATCAAAGCTCAAAATTTTTAAATATAGTTTTGTTTTTGCTGTCATTTAATCGCTAAGTCATGTCCAACTCTTTTGCAATCCCATGGACTATAGTCCACCAGCCTCCTCTGTCCAGGGGATTTTCCAGGCAAGAATACTGGAGTGGGCTGCCATTTCCTTCTCCAGGGAATCTTCCCAACCCAGAGACTGAACCTGCATCTCCTACTTGGCAGATAGATTCTTTACCACTGAGGCACCTTGGAGACCCTAAAATATAGTCTAAGAATCTCATCCAAGGTGGAAATGTAAGCTGAGTTTCACATAAAAAGCTGTAGTTTTGCCAGCTTTACGCTTCTAGTCAGGCAGTGTGGATAAGGAGAGAGCTTTGAGGAGAAACAGAAGTTGGCTAGAGGAACTCAACATTGACAGAGACAGATATTCCTACTCTTAGCCACCCAGAGGGAGTACAGAGTTGTTTTCCATTTTTTAAATTAAAACATTGATATGCAGAGAAAAGCTGAAGTGTGATAAAGTCTTTTTTGTTAAAAAGGATATAGAATACTCATTAACTTCAGGCTTTGTTAGAAGAACATAAACTTAAACATGTTAAAGAATTCAAGAGAAACTCATACAAATATTATTAGAATATGTAACTTCCCAAGTATAGGAAAAATAAAGGAATACAGAAAATTTCATCAATCCAATTATGCAGAAAAAGATAAAAGATAATACAACATAGCAAATAGAATAGACAGAGACACTGAAATTTAATGAGCTGAGTTTAATTTATTCACATTTATATGACTACTGATACAACTTGACACTTATTTAGTCCACCCTATTTTGTCTTATTTATTTGCCACATTACAACGTGGCTTGAATTATAGAACCGTGAAATTCCAGATGTTCAAGCTGGTTTTAGAAAAGGCAGAGCAACCAGAGATCAAATTGCTAACATCCGCTGGATCATCGAAAAAGCAAGAGAGTTTCAGATAAACATCTATTTCTGCTTTATTGACTATGCCAAAGCCTTTGACTGTGTGGATCACAATAAACTGTGGAAAATTCTGAAAGAGATGGGAATACCAGACCACTTGACCTGCTTCTTGAGAAACCTATATGCAGGTCAGGAAGCAACAGTTAGAACTGGACATGGAACAACAGACTGGTTCCAAATAGGAAAAGGAGTCTGTCAAGGCTGTATATTGTCACCGTGCTTATTCAACTTATATGCAGAGTACATCATGAGAAACACTGGGCTGGAAGAACCACAAGCTGGAATCAAGATTGCCAGGAGAAATATCAATAACTTCAGATATGCAGATGACACCACCCTTATGGCAGAAAGTGAAGAGGAACTAAAAAGCCTCTTGATGAGAGTGAAAGAGGAGAGTGAAAAAGTTGGCTTAAAGCTCAACATTCAGAAAACGAAGATCACGGCATCTGGTCCCATCACTTCATGGGAAATAGATGGGGAAACAGTGGAAACAGTGTCAGACTTTATTTTTTTGGGCTCCAAAATTACTGCAGATGGTGACTGCAGCCATGAAATTAAAAGACGCTTACTCCTTGGAAGAAAAGTTATGACCAACCTAGATAGCATATTAAAAAGCAAAGACATTACTTTGCCAACAACAAAGGTCCGTCTAGTCAAGGCTATGGTTTTTCCAGTGGTCATGTATGGATGTGAGAGTTGGACTGTGAAGAAAGCTGAGTGCTGAAGAATTGATGCTTTTGAACTGTGGTGTTGGAGAAGACTCTTGAGAGTCCCTTGGACTGCAAGGAGATCCAACCAGTCCATTCTGAAGGAGATCAGCCCTAGGATTTCTTGGAAGGAATGATGCTAAAGCTGAACCTCCAGTACTTTGGCCACCTCATGTGAAGAGTTGACTCATTGGAAAAGACTGATGCTGGGAGGGATTGGGGGCAAGAGGAGAAGGGGACGACAGAGGATGAGATGGCTGAATGGCATCACTGACTCGATGGACGTGAGTCTCAGTTAACTCTGGGAGTTGGTGATAGACAGGGAGGCCTGGCGTGCTGTGATTCATGGGGTCACAAAGAGTTGGGTATGACTGAGCGACTGAACTGAACTGATTATCTTTTATCTTTTTCTGCATAATTGGATTGATGAAATTTTCTGTATTCCTTCATTTTCCCCATACTTTGGAAAAGTTACATATTCTAAGTATATTTATTTGTATGAGTTTCTCTTGAATTATTTATTTTAACATGTTTAAATTTATGTTCTTCTAACAAAACCTGAAATTAATGAGTATTCTATATCATTTTTAACAAAAAAGATCTTAGCACACTTCAGCTTCTCTCTGCATATCAATGCTTTAATAAAAAAAAATGGAAAACAAGTCTGTACTCCCTTTATGTGGCTATGAGTGGGCTATGAGTCTTTTTCAGTGTTGAGTTCCTCTAGCCAACTTCTATTCCTCTTCAAAGCTCTCTCCTTATCCACACTGTCTGAGTAGGAGCCTAAAGTTCATAAAACTACAGCTTTTTATGTTGAACTCAGCTTACAGTTCCACCCTGGATGCCTTAATGCAAGCACACATGTTCAAATAAAGAAATGATAAGTGGTAAACGACTCAACTGAGTCCTTTACACACACCCCCGCCCCCCGCCACACACACACACACTCTCATACATGCAAAGGACTTCTGCAGAAAAATCACTAGGCATACAGAAATCACCAGAGCTCCCTGGAAAGGCTCCTGGAAATGGGCAGATGATCCTTGTCTGGTAGTCCAATTAATTAATTAAATACCTGGATAGGAAGAAAACAATTCAATGAGTGTTACTGCCTATCGTAGGGCTTCTCTGGTGGCTCAGACAGTAAAGAATCTGCCTGCAATGCAGGAGACCCGGGTTTGATCCCTGGGTTGGGAAGATCCCCTGGAGAAGGGAACGGCAACCCACTCCAGTATTCTTGCCTGGAGAATTCCATGGAGAGGAGAAGCCTGGCAGGCTACAGTCCATGGGATTACAAAGAGTCAGACACAACTGAGTAACACTGCTTATCTGACCATGCTAGTCATTTAAATGCATTAGAATCTCAGTTTAATCACCTCTAAAATTCTGGCAATTCCACTAAGTAAGAAACCAAAATGTTTTCTTAAAAATAAGTTTACAAAGGGCCCTCCACATATATTGTCTTGTCTAATGCAAAGTGCTATACGAAAGTTTTCCAAAATATAATGCTGGGGTTCTCCTCACTATCAGTGAAGCATTAGTCAATCAGGGATATTTACTGAACACTCTCTGAGCTGGCCCAGAGAGTGAACATAAATTGCATTTCAAATTACAATTTAAAAATATTACTACATGACTATCTCATTTATCAGCATGCAAATTATCTTCTCTGTATACTATCAATCGTCATTTATAGATCCCGGGAGTCTTTTGGGTAGTAAGAAATCTGACTGAGGATCAGTAAATAATGGTAGGTCATTTCAGGATACACCATTTTTATCTCTTAAGTTCTTGAATCTCTTATATAAAAGGAAAATGACAAAATCACTTATTGAATCTAAAATTCCTCATCTTTGAATTACCTACAACAAACTATTTTGATCTCCATATTATAGCTGAAGAAACTGAGGCTCTAAGATACTAAATCACTTTCTGAAGGTCAAACAAGTAGCAAGTGAAGGAATTGGACATAATACTTTCACTGTGATATTAGTTTAAGTAACACAGATTAGGAAGATAAATTTGATTCTCAAAGGGCAGATTCAAAGTAAGTTCAAGTCTGGGTACCTATTATAAGCCATTTCAGCATAAATGTTTACAGGCGTCTGTCTCACAAAGTACAAATGATTTGGGGGGATCACTCATGCCATTATTTCCCTACATTACTTTGAGAAATGACTGTCAAGACGTGACTAGTATAAAAGTTCAGCCCTGTAACTGATTTAAAAACTTCCCCACCTTCTTGGAAGCAAATCTTTGGAGACAGTATTCTCCCTAAAATGCCTAGTTACTTGATAACCATTAAGTGTCATGAATTCACTTCACCTTCTCAAGAACATCATGACTAAATGATCTGGTCTGAAAATTCATGCAATGTGATTAGTCATGTTATAAAACCATTCCTATAAATAGTCACTTCTGATGATACATACAGTTCCTTAACATATCATTAATTATCAAACTAAGGAGAAACGCAGAGAAGCAAAGGAAAAGTACAAAATCACTGAAGAAACCTCTTGTTCCACCAAGAAAAGCCTTACAGAAATGGAACTAAAGAAGAAACTAGGAAAATTGAAGCCTCAAAGTACAGCAGGTCCTTATTTGCACTGACAGTCATTGATGCCAACTCTGGAAGTATAAACTGAGTTACCAATATTTTATCCTAAATGTTTGAGTCCCCAAAGAGAAATGGATAGGGAGAGGTGAGATCGATACAGCCACTGTAAAGGAAATAGGAAGGGGTCAAACTTCTAATGGTGATCATTTGTACTTTATGCCAAACTAAAATATAGAGCTACTGAAAATGATTTCAGTTCATATTAAACATCTTAAGCAATGTAACACATTAATTATCATTCACATTAAGTGCTTTTCTCTTCCTTTTTACTTTAACTTGTCAAGGCCATAATGTCTGAATCTTATTTTAAGGGCTAGAAGTGAGTGAAAGCTGCTCAATCATGTCCAACTCTCTGCAACCCCATGGACTACACAGTCCATGGAATTCTCCAGGTCAGAATACTGGAGTGGTAGCCTTTCCCTTCTCCAGGAGATCTTCCCAACCCAGGGATCAAACCCAGGTCTCCCGCATTGCAGGCGGTTTCTTTACCAGCTGAGGCACAAGGGAAGCCCCCTTGAAGGGAAGGACTAGAAAGAGTTTTTCAAATCCCCAAATTAAGACCAAACTTTCCAAATATTACAAGTCTGACACCTCAGAAGACTGTAACTTTCCATAAAACAGGTCTTATTTTCAGCAGTTACAAAATTGGAAAAGACCAGAGATGGGATCAAAGGGGAGGGTGAGCAGAAGGACTCAAGAGAGGGGAAATCTGGGAGGAGCTGAGAAGGATGCAGGAGTGGGGGAGGGTGGGGGGATGGGGGTGGTACTCAAGAGAGGACGAGAGTGGAGAGTGGAGAAACCCAAAGAGAAGGCTGGGCTAAGTGGAAAGAAGGCAGAGGGATCCAAAAGGGCAGAGCTTGGGGGAGGCACTGGCAGAGTATGGGGCGGGGGCAGCAATGAAAGAACAGGGTTGGGGGAGAGGGGAGGAGAAAGGAAAGTAAATCACCGGAGAAAACTAGTCCAAGAAATGAAAGAGGAATGGTATTCTAATGCAAAATACAGCCTCAAAGGCCTACTCACTTTCAGAAGTATCCTCCCACAAAACCTTAGAGGGAAAAAAGCAAAAAGAACCAAAAAAAAAACTGGAGACTTCTGAAGTACAGTATTCATAAAAATCTTACACAAGCATTGTGTAAAGATTTCACAAGCATTATCTAAAGATTTCAAAAAATTTGATTTTACCAGGAAAAACAGATCTGGCTAATACAACTTAATTTGTTTATTTTTAAAATACATTTCACTTTTCTCAGGGCTTTACTCCACAAAAAACAAGTCATAGAGTACATGTCTCCAAAAAATAAGTGTAATTCTTATGTTTGTAACTTTTTATTGTGGCAAAATATACATAATGTAAAATTTACCCTTTTAACCATTTTTAAGTATACAATTCAGTGGTATTAAGTATTAATACATTCACAACATTGCTCAACCATCACCACTACCTATTTAAGAACTTTTTTATCACTGCAAACAGAAACTTTGCACCAATTGAACAATAACTCCCTATTGCCCACTCCTCCAGCCCCTGGTAACCTCTATTTTACTTTCTGTCTCTATGAATTTGCCTATTTTAGGGACCTCTTTTAGTGGAATCATACAATATTTGTATGATTTACATGAACATTTGTATACCTGAAACAACCTAAATGTCTAACAACAACAGTGGAATTTTTAAGTGGCATAGTTATATAAAGACTACCTTACAGTAATAAAAATAACTAAGTGTTTTTTTAGTTAATTTAGATTTTATTACTCCTAAGTGATTTTCTGTTTTAAGCTTTATTCCTGGATTGTGCAATAACTTCACTGGGAGAAGCCTATGAAGATTGTACATATTAAATGGCAAGATAGCATTTTTGAATATTTTGTGTTATGGAAATAACTGTTTGAAAAATAAAAAACCACTTCACATTTTAGTATTTATGTGAGTTTATATACGTTATATAATTTAAAATTTTTATTTAATTAATTTTTATTGGCATATAGTTGATTAACAATGTTGTGTTAGTTTCTGTTGTATAGCAAAGTGAATCAATTATACATGATTATAGTGTATATATATCCACACTCTTTCAGATTTCTTTCCCATATAGGTCATTGCGAGCTAAGTCACTTCAGTGGTATCCAACTCTTTGCGATGCTACAGACTGTATCCTGCCAGGCTCCTCTGTCCATGGGATTTCCCAGGCAAGAATACTGGAGTGTATTGCCATGCCCTCCTCCAGGTAATCTTCCCAACCCAGGGATCAAACCTGCGAGTTATTTACCACTAGCACCACCTGGGAACCCTACACAGGTCATTAGTGAAAGTGAAAGTGAAGTTGCTCAGTCGTGTCCGACTCTGTGCGACCCCATAGACAGCAGCCCACCAGGCCCCCCGTCCCTGGGATTCTCCAGGCAAGAACACTGGAGTGGGTTGCCATTTCCTTCTCCAATGCAGGAAAGTGAAAAGTGAAAGTGAAGTCGCTCAGTCGTGTCTAACTCTTAGAGACCCCATGGACTGGAGCCTACCAGGCTCCTCCATCCATGGGATTTTCCAGGCAAGAGTACTGGAGTGGGGTGCCATTGCCTTCTCTGATACAGGTCATTACAGAGCACCAAATAGAGTTCCCTGTGCTATATAGAGAATAGGTTCTTGTTATCTTTTATATATAGTAGTGTGTGTATAAGTCAATCCCAATCTACCAATCTATCTTACCCCCAGATTACTAACTTTATCTACATTTATCAATATAAACTGATAAATATCAGATAAATCTCAAAAACAATGTTGACCTTAAAAAAGTTGCAGAAGAGTAAATACAGTAGACTGTTTTTGTAAATGTTAAAGGACATACAAAACAATATATTACAAATCAATTATGG
Source organism: Bos mutus (assembly GCF_027580195.1). Lineage (NCBI taxonomy): Eukaryota > Metazoa > Chordata > Mammalia > Artiodactyla > Bovidae > Bos > Bos mutus. The sequence continues at coordinate 106,998,040 of NC_091646.1, forward strand.
GTCATCTATATTTGAGAGCACTTAAAAACAAGGAAAAATATTTAATAACTTCAGAAGGACAAATATCTCTGGGATGGGAAGGAAATGTGGCTGGGAAGGGGTACAAAGAAGTAGTGTTTTAGCTTTATGTTTAATTTTAGTGTAATGCTTGGTTCTTTAAAAAAAACAGTACCTAATGAAAATATAGCAAAAGGTTAACACTTGCTAAATCTTTGGTAGTACATGGATGATAATGTATAACAGCCTGTACTTTTTTGTTTGAAATATTTTACAACTTTAGAAAGAGTGGCTAGTTAATGTTTTAGAATGACAGAAAACAAGACAGTTCGTATGCTTTGAAAACGGGGAATGTGTTAATACAGACAATTACAGATTTTATTCTCCCAGTCAACTTAATTGCTTCCTTTATAAAAATTTAAATTACAAATGAATACACACTCATATAATCTTTGGAAAAGATATTCAAAAAGAAAGCTAATCACCATGACTGTTATTATGGCACTTGAATCTGCTTTGATTCATATATTTTCTTAAAGTGTATCCTTTTAAAAATGTCCATATTTATTAGTTTAAAAATATATTCAACCTAACTCATACGTAAAATGAATATCCTGGTTGATAACCGCTGCTCCAGCACATAGAAACATAGATGGGCAAATCCATACATCCAACGGGGCAAAAACTCACAGCTCAGGTCCAGATCACTGGCCTTCCTGTTAGGATTCCTCTTGAGTGTATGGAAGGTAAAAGCTATACAAATGATTTTAAATAGTCAAGACTTTACAGTGTTATCAATAACATGGAATAATCAGAACTAAATCTTCTGTTGTTGGTTTAGTTAGGCTGAGTAAATTATGGACATCTCACTTTATGGAATATCAAGGTGCCATCAATAATGAAAAACATGAGGACTATAAACAATACAGAAAAAATTCCCAGAACTGTATTAAATAAAAGGAACAAAGCATTGTATAAACAGGGATTAAGGTCATGCAAAAAAAATCAATACATTTGGATAAAATAGGAGAGAAACAGAAATATCAGTTCTATCTTGGTAACAGAATTGAGGGAAATCTTTCGTCTTTAATTTCTTTTAATTCTGGTTTAATAAATTATTTAATTAGTGTTTCAGAACAGTTTATATATTATAAAAGAATTACAATTAGCTAAACTATATCCCTTTGTCACACCTATAACTCACAGAAACGTTTAGTTGTCTTTTTTATCTTTCGGATCTCTCAAGTTTCCCTACTTTAAGATCAAACTAGCAGTCAAAGCCAGAAAGAAAGGCAATGCCAAAGAATGCTCAAACTACCGCACAATTGCACTCATCTCACACGCTAGCAAAGTAATGCTCAAAATTCTCCAAGCCAGGCTTCAACATTACATGAACTGTGAACTTCAAATGTTCAAGCTAGACTTAGAAAAGGCAGAGGAACCAGAGATCAAACTGCCAACACCCGTTGGATCACTGAAAAAGCAAGAGAGTTCCAGAAAAACATATACTTCTGCTTTATTAGCTATGCCAAAGCCATTGACTGTGTAGATCACAACAAACTGTGGGAAATTCTTCAAGAGATGGGAATACCAGACCACCTGACCTGCCTCCTGAGAAATCTGTATGCAGGTCAAGAAGTAACAGTTAGAACTGGACATGGAACAACAGACCAGTTCCAAATTGGGAAAGAAGTACATCAAGGCTGTATATTGTCACCCTGCTTATTTAACTTATACTCAGAGTACATCATGAGAAATGCTGGGCTGGAAGAAGCACAAACTGGAATCAAGATTGCTGGGAGAAATATCAATAACCTCAGATATGCAGATGACACCACCCTTATGGCAGAAAGTGAAGAAGAACGAAAGAGCCTCTTGATGAAAGTGAAAAGGGAGAGTGAAAAAGTTGGCTTAAAACTCAACGTTCAGAAAACTCAGATCATGGCATCCAGTCCCATGACTTCATGGCAAGTAGATGGGGAAACAATGGAAACAGTGAGAGACTTTGTTTTTTGAGGTTCCAAAATCATTGCAGGTGGTGATTGCAGCCATGAAATTAAAAGATGCTTACTCCTTGGAAGGAAAGTTATGACCAACCTAGACAGCATATTTAAAAGCAGACACATTACTTTGCCAAGAAAGGTCTGTCTAGTCAAAGCTATGGTTTTTCCAGTAGTCACGTATGGATGTGAGAGTTGGACTACAAAGAAAGTTGAGCGCCAAAGAATTGATGCTTTTGAACTGTGGTGTTGGAGAGACTCTTGAGAGTCCCTTGGGCTGCAAGGAGATCAAACCAGTCAATCCTAAAGGAAAGCAGTCCTGAATATTCATTGGAAGGACTGATGCTGAAGCTGAAACTCCAATACTTTTGCCACTTGATGGGAAGAACTGACTCATTTGAAAAGACCCTGATGCTGGGAAAGATTGAGGGTGGGAGGAAAAGGGGACGGCAGAGGATGAGATAGATGCATGGCATCACCGACTGGATGGACATGAATTTGAATTATTTCCAAGTTCTGGGAGTTGGTGATGGACAGGGAAGCCTGGCAGCTGTAGTCCATGGGGTAGCAAAGACTTGGACACAACTGAGCGACTGAACTGAACTGATGGATTCAACCTTGCAGGGGCAAAATGAAGAGACAGTTATAGCCCTAAACATAAATAGCATTTGTTTCCCAAGAAGAAAACTATTATTTGTTAAATATTTGTGCATCTAGTACCTTGCCCAGCACTTTATATTTGTTATATGAACCTTTGGGGGGAGCCCACCACAGAGGGACAGAACCAGTTCCTGTAGTAAGCTAGGGAAACCTGCATTTGTAACAAACATCTTAAATAATTCCTAAACACACACACGTTTGAAAACCAATGATCTAAGACCAGAGTTTTCAAAGTGTGAATGACAATTCATTAGTGGGTAGTGGTCCACATTTAAATATACATATTATATATATATATATATACACACACACACACACATATATATATATATACACACACACACATATAAAATTGGAAGTTTCAGAGAATTTTCCAGAATTCCACAACACACGTCTGTTAACACCAGGCAGAAAGGGGGCATGGGGAGAGCGAGTGAAACCGCAGCAACTGTAAAAGCAGTGATAAGGGGAAAGTTCATAGCAATACAGGCATACCTCAAGAAACAAGAAAAAAGTCAAATAAATAACCTAACTCTACACCTAAAGCAACTAGAAAAGGAAGAAATGAAGAACCCCAGGGTTAGTAGAAGGAAAGAAATCTTAAAAATTAGGGCAGAAATAAATGCAAAAGAAACAAAAGAAACCATAGCAAAAATCAACAAAGTCAAAAGCTGGTTCTTTGAAAGGATAAATAAAATTGACAAACCATTAGCCAGACTTATCAAGAAAAAAAGGGAGAAAAATTATATCAATAAAATTAGAAATGAAAATGGAGAGATCACAACAGACAACACAGAAATACAAAGGATCATAAGAGACTACTATAAGCAATTTTATGCCAATAAAATGGACAACGTGGAAGAAATGGACAAATTCTTAGAAAAGTACAACTTTCCAAAACTGAATCAGCAAGAAATAGAAAATATTAACAGACCCATCACAAGCATGGAAATTGAAACTGTAATCAGAAATCTTCCAGCAAACAAAAGCCCAGGTCCAGTCAGCTTCACAGCTGAATTCTACCAAAAATTTAGAGACGAGCTAATACCTATTCTACTCAAACTCTACCAGAAAATTGCAGACGAAGGTAAACTTCCAAACTCATTCTATGAGGCCATCATCACCCTAATACCAAAACCTGACAAAGATGCCACAAAAAAAGAAAACTACAGGCCAATATCACTGATGAACATAGATGCAAAAATCCTTAGCAAAATTCTAGCAATCAGAATTCAACAACATATTAAAAAGGTAATACACCATGACCAAGTGGGCTTTATCCCAGGGATACAAGGATTCTTCAATATCTGCAAATCAATCAATGTAATACACCGCATTAACAAATCGAAAAATAAAAGCCATATGAGTATCTCAATAGATGCAGACAAAGCCTTTGACAAAATTCAACATCCATTTATGATAAAATCTCTCCAGAAAGCAGGAATAGAAGGAACATACCTCAACATAATAAAAGTTATATATGACAAACCCACAGCAAATATTATCCTCAATGGTGAAAAATTGAAAGCATTTCCCCTAAAGTCAGGAACAAGACAAAGGTGCCTACTCTCACCACTACTATCCAACATAGTTTTGGCCACAGCAATCAGAGAAGAAAAAGAAATAAAAGGAATCCAGATTGGAAAACAAGAAGTAAAACTCACTGTTTGCAGATGACATGATCCTCTACATAGAAAACCCTAAAGACTCCACCAGAAAATTACTAGAGCTTATCAATGAATATAGTAAAGTGGCAGGATATAAAATCAACACACAGAAATCCCTTGAATTCCTATACACTAATAATGAGAAAATAGAAAAAGAAATTAAGGAAACAATTCCATTCACCATTGCAATGAAAAGAATAAAATATTTAGGAATATATCTACCTAAAGAAACTAAAGACCTATATATAGAAAACTATAAAACACTGGTGAAAGAAATCAAAGAGGACACTAATAGATGGAGAGATATACCCTGTTCATGGATCAGAAGAATCAATATAGTGAAAATGAGTATACTACCCAAAGCAATTTATAGATTCAATGCAATCCCTATCAAGCTACCAACAGTATTTTTCACACAGCTAGAACAAATGATTTCACAATTTGTATGGAAATACAAAAAACCTCGAATAGCCAAAGCAATCTTGAGAAAGAAGAATGGAACTAGAGGAATCAACCTGCCTGACTTCAGGCTCTACTACAAACCCACAGTCATCAAGACAGTATGGTACTGGCACAAAGACAGAAATATGGATCAACGGAACAAAATAGAAAGCCCAGAGATAAACCCACACATCTATGGACACCTTATCTTTGACAATGGAGGCAAGAATATACAATGGATTAAAGACAATCTCTTTAACAAGTGGCGCTGGGAAAACTGGTCAACCACTTGTAAAAGAATGAAACTAGAACACTTTCTAACACCATACACAAAAATAAACTCAAAATGGATTAAAGATCTAAACGTAAGACCAGAAACTATAAAACTCCTAGAGGAGAATATAGGCAAAACACTCTCCGACATACATCACAGCAGGATCCTCTATGACCCACCTCCCAGAATACTGGAAATAAAAGCAAAAATCAACAAATGGGACCTAATTAAACTTCAAAGCTTCTCCACAACAAAGGAAACTATAAGCAAGGTGAAAAGACAGCCTTCAGAATGGGAGAAAATAATAGCAAATGAAGCAACTGACAAACAACTAATCTCAAAAATATACAAGCAACTCCTGCAGCTCAATTCCTGAAAAATAAACAACCCAATCAAAAAATGGGCCAAAGAACTAAATAGACATTTCTCCAGAGAAGACATACAGATGGCTAACAAACACATGAAAAGATGCTCAACATCACTCATTATCAGAGAAATGCAAATCAAAACCACAATGAGGCACCATTTCATGCCAGTCAGAATCGCTGTGATCCAAAAGTCTACAAGCAATAAATGCTGGAGAGGGTGTGGAGAAAAGGGAACCCTCTTACACTGTTGGTGGGAATGCAAACTAGTACAGCCACTATGGAGAACAGTGTGGAGACTCCTTAAAAAACTGGAAATAGAACTGCCTTATGACCCAGAAATCCCACTTCTGGGCATACATACCAAGGAAACCAGAACTGAAAGAGACTCGTGTACCTCAATGTTCATCGCAGCACTGTTTATAATAGCCAGGACATGAAGCAACCTAGATGCCCATCAGCAGATGAATGGATAAGGAAGCTGTAGTACATATACACAATGGAGTATTACTCAGCCATTAAAAAGAATACATTTGAATCAGTTCTAATGAGGTGGATGAAACTGGAGCCTATTATACAGAGTGAAGTAAGCCAGAAATAAAAACACCAATACACTATACTAACGCATATATATGGAATTTAGAAAGATGGTAACAATAACCCTGTATGCGAGACAGCAAAAGAGACACAGATGTATAGAACAGTCTTTTGGACTGTGGGAGAGGGTGAGGGTGGTATTATTTGGGAGAATGGCATTGAAACATGTATAATATCTTATAAGAAACGAATCTCCAGTCAAGGTTCGATGCAGGATACAGGATGCTCTGGGCTGGTGCACTGGGATGACCCAGAGGGATGGTACACGGAGGGAGGTGGAAGAGGGGTTCAGGATTGGGAACACCTGTACACTCGTGGCTGATTCATGTTGATGTATGGCAAAACCAATACAATATTGTAAAGTAATAAATTTAAATTAAAAAAATAATAATAAAAAAAAAAAAGAAACCACAGCAAAATCTCCTCAGCCCCCAGGCCACCGAGCCTATACCCTTCAGTCCCCCTGCTCCAGGTCGGCGGGAGAACAAGAAAGATAAAAGCAATCAAGAAAGAAGAGACAGCATAGCTTACATAACTTAAGCTCCACAAGTACCTGAGAGACATAATATTTAATACACTTCAACTCTGATCACCTACAGTAATAAAGGGAATTACGGCATAGGTAACTTGGCCAAAAAGCCAAAAGTTAGGCAAAACTTAAATGTTCTACGTTCGCTTTTTGTTTTCTGTGCTAATAACAAGTAGAATAGACAAATTACTCAAGCTTTACTATTTACCAGAGAGCAGAAAGAAGAAAAACAATTTAGTTAATTTATAACTGAATTCCAAGCCCTGGAAAACCAACAGTAACCATCCATTAAAGCCGCCCTATTTCTCCTCACTTACAACACACAAATACTGTATGAAGCGACCCACTAGCGAACATAGCCGGTCAGTTCTGAACACTCCAAATATTTATTAAGCCAAACAAACCACAGGATTCTGGAGAAACGAGGGTCACAACGGAACTTCTAGACGAAGGGCAAACACTCGGATAGTCAAGCAATGACAAACCCACGGAATGCCTGCGTTTCTCCATTCCAAGGCGGGAAACGCAGGGCACAGAGTCCGGCGACGTTCCTGGGAGTGGGACCAACACGTAGCTCCTGCCCTCTAGTAGCCTCACAGCAGCAGAAGAGGCGCTCCCCATTGGGGCTCCGGATCCCGAAGGCTTGCACACCACGAGAGCGGAGGTGGGGGGAACGCGATCCCACCCTACACACACATACACACTGCTGCTGCTGCTAAGTCGCTGCAGTCGTGTCCGACTCTGTGCGACCCCATAGACGGCCGCGGGCCAGGCTCTGCCATCCCTGGGATTCTCCAGGCAAGAACACTGGAGTGGGTTCCATTTCCTTCTCCAATGCATGAAAGTGAAAAGTGAAAGGGAAGTCGCTCAGTCGTGTCCGACCCTTAGCGACCCCATGGACTGCAGCCTACCAGGCTCCTCCGTCCATGGGATTTTCCAGGCAAGAGTACTGGAGTGGGGTGCCATCACATACACACAAACGGTTTAAATCAGGATGTTATCACAACACGCGTCTCTAACACCGGGCAGAAAGGGGGCGTGGAGAGCGCGAGCGAAGCCGCAGCAAAATCTCAACCCCCGGGCCACCGAGCCCACCGTTCCATCCCCCTGCTCCAGATCGGCGGGAGAACAAACAGTCCGACCTAGAATTCACGCTCAGGAAAAAAGTAAAGAGGGAACTGGCTGATGCCCGTAACAAACGAAACCCCGCAAACTTACCCTGGTGGCACTTCGAAGTAAATCGTGAAGCGGCCGAGACAGCGAGAGAGGCGGGGTCGGGGCCTTCTGGGGCCGGAAAAAACCGGTCTCCGCAGTGGGCGCGTTCCCTCTGGAGCGACGCTCACTGAGACCGACGCTTAAAGGGGTAGACCTAGTTAATTAGAAAGGGCGGCTACAGACCCCAACAGGCACGGGCTCCGATTGGTTGATTCCCATGAGGGGGTCAAAGAAGACTCCTCCATGATTGGCCAGCAAAGTCAAGCGGGAACCCGGAGGTGGGGGTTGGGGGAGTTGGGAAACAAAGTTGTTACCCAGGCAACAGAGCGACGCAGAGCTCTCCGCAGTTTATTTTCGGAGCCAAGAGAGTCACCCCAAAAGTGACACAGGTGAGGAAACCTGACCCTTAGGAGGGGAAAAGAAGGGGTCCTCAGATACTTTAGCTATCCGAGAAACTAGGGAGGCCTCTAAATACTAATGGCTCTGAGAGATACCCCGCAAACGCCACAAGTTGCAGATAGAACAGTCTTGTTCTAAATGCCCCCAGCCTTGCTAGAAGCAGGATTCAGCTTTAACAAAACTCAGTGTATTAGAATGTGAGTGATATGAGCCAGTTTTACTAGACAAGGGATGGATGCTTCTTGAATGTCAGAAGGCCAAAATGAGCCTGTGACGCCTTACCCATGTCTTTAGACACTCACACGCACTTAATGGTTGTATCGCTAATTTGAGAGTGAAAACTTTTTCCTTGTATGTAGATCTGGGTGCTCCAAGTTGGAGCAGCCAGTGTACTTTTTGTTTTATACGTATAGGCATGATTTATCTTGGACCAGCATGCTTGGTTGTGATATATTTTTAGGGGATATTTTGCTGTTCAGACTGTCCCTTGCTACGTGGACAATGCCCTTTGTGAGGGAATGTGAACGCTGTGGCCTGAGAGCTCTGACGAATGTTGGTCAGATCAGTTGAGTGAGAAGCAGTCAGACGGCACTTGGAGGTCTGGAGCGTGGTGTGTAAAAGACTACTTGTACCTACCAAACCTGCTACTCACCAAGGGCTGATTGAGATAGCATTATATTGTTGTTGAACTGGTCGCATCAAAAGGTAAAAACAGACTGTGACAAAAAATAAAATCTGAGTGAGGGTAAAGAATAGAATTTGAGCCTAGAGTTAGGGGTCATTTCTCCTAAGAGCTTTGATTCAGAATAGAGTCTATTTCCTGAAGAAATGAATAAAACAGACCTGTTGACTTGGGGAGAAAATTTAAAAGTACTAAAGGACAATGAGCCATCTCAACTTTTCAGATAAAGATGAAGTATGGGAATGGGACAGAAAGAACAAAAATTATTGGCAAGTGTATTAAGTTTGGCTAAAATAAAAAATAATGGATATAGGAAATGCTAAATCAAGCAGCTCATTTCTTGACCTTTATGTTTATGAAATATCCCAGGTACTTTCAAAAATCATCCTCCATTAAATATTTTAAAATTGTAATTAAAACTCTGTTAAGTCCCCTTAGTTACTTACGACTTAGTACACTTGATGGCAGTGAAAGTTAGAGACCTAAAATAAGAAAATTATTCTTGGTATTTTAAAAACAAAGTCAAAATGAAGTAGTTTTAATAGTCAGGGAGGGACTTCCCTGGTCGTTCAGTGGTTAAGATTCCATGCTCTCACTGAAGGGGTCACCAGTTCCATCACTGGTTGGGAAGTTCCTAAAGCATGCACAAGCATGGTGCAGCCAAAAAAGAAGGAAAACAAAAATAGGGAAGCATTGAAGTGTATAGTTGTCAAAAATGAAAGGAAAAAAAAAAAAACAACCCAGTTAACCAGTACATTATAGTTTAACTCAGACATAGGCAGCGATGATGTTTACTTTTGTGTTTTTGGAAGAATTTTAATACAGGAATTGTTAAATAAGGCACTGTGTAAATAAAGTTGCAGAAGATATGCTAATTTTGAGAGTAAATGAATTTTTAATGCTTTCAAATCATTCAGCTGTAAACAGCACTCTACATGGGGATATGTGTTTACCTATTAAACAAGTTCCCAAATGATAATATTTGATAAGTGTTTATTACTCTAATTTTATTTGCTATATAAACTTGAATCAATAAGATATCATTTCTTTTTGAATAGTGTGTAGTTCAGAGTTTTCACCAATTTAACCTAGACTTTCCTCCAATTAGTTCAAGTCAGAGAGCCATTCCTATTGACACTGTAAAAATAAAAAGAAATAAAAGGTAAAAATAAAAAGGAAGCATGACCCCAGCCCTCTTAACTACAGTCTGACTTAATCTCAAGTTATTGATATTATTGTTTCAGTACTATGAGTCTGGAGTAATCCTATTTTATCTTGTTTAGTCCCTAAATCGGAGAAGGCAATGGCACCCCACTCCAGTACTCTTGCCTGGAAAATCCCATGGACGGAGGCGCCTGGTAGACTGCAGTCCATGGGGTCGCTAGGAGTCGGACATGACTGTGTAACTTTCAAGTAGACAACCTGAGTGACTTCACTTTCACTTTTCACTTTCATGCATTGGAGAAGGAAATGGCAACCCACTCCAGTGTTCTTGCCTGGAGAATCCCAGGGATGGGGGAGCCTGATGGGCTGCCGTCTCTGGGGTCGCACAGAGTCAGACACGACTGAAGCAACTTAGCAGCAGCAGCAGCAGTCCCTAAATGGCTCCAATATTTTGGTTAAAGAGCTTATCCTGAAGCATTTGCCCCTTTAGCTCACTGTGGCTAGTACCAAGAGAGATCCCCCCCATTACCTGTGAAGGCCCTAAGGTTTCAAGTTGATATGGGAAAAATGAAAGGTATTGTCTAGAAAACTCTGCCACTGGAACTGGCCAACAAAAGAGAGTGCTACTATTGCTGCTTCAGCTGCTTAAGTCGCTTCAGTCGTGTCCGACTCTGTGCGACCCCATAGACCGCAGCCCACCAGGCTCTGCGTCCCTGGGATTCTCCAGGCAAGAATACTGGAGTGAGTTGCCGTTTCCTTCTCCAATGCATGAAAGTGAAAAGTGAAAGTGAAGTCGCTCAGTTGTGTCCGACTCTTCACGACCGCATGGACTGCAGCCCACCAGGCTCCTCGGTCCATGGGATTTTCCAGGCAAGAGTACTGGAGTAGGGTGCCATTGCCTTCTCTGAAAAGCGAGTGAGAGAAAACAAAAGGGGGGGAGGTCTAGAAAATTTATTTTCTATATAACCAAACTTCAAAGAAAACATTTAGCAATATATTTTTAAAATGAAATTCGTGCTTAAACTGGCCTTAAATTTATTCCTGGACTGTTTAAGTGGCATGCCAGAAAAATCACTATGCTCTCAACTACTGTAAGCAAAAGGAAGAATACATTCCAAAGTACAAAGGCAGGAGATTATAGGGTATGTTTAATTAGAAGTTCAGTTTTTAGCAGAATGCAGATTACATGTAGGAGAATAATAGGAGGCAAAGGCAGAAAATTAGGCTGGGGTTATATCCTGAAGGTCCTTGATTGCCAGGCTCAAAATGAATTTTATATGAAATTTACAAATAAAAGATAGTCCTACAAATAAATAACAGTGCATAACTCATAAAAAGGCATCTTGCTCTGATTTTTCCAATGTGATCTATTTATATCAAATGAATTACAATAAGTTTTTAATAGTTTAATGAATTATTCTTGATTTGTTAGACTTCTAAAAAAGCTAGTAGAATCTTCATTTCCATTGAACTTAGAATATAGTTTTCTAACAATTCAAATTCTTGTTTTTCTCTTTAGAGACTTTGTTCTTTGATTAATATTGCTGATTCTTTTGTTTGTTGGAATACAATATCAAGAAGCTTGTCATGGTTTATTATTTTGTGCTTATAGGTGATTGTTATAGTTGCTATGGTAAAAATTATTTTTGCTGGCATACCAACTTTATTTTGATATTTCTACTTCAATCTATCTAAGTATGAATCTATGCCATTCTATGCCAGCATGATTTGAAATTTAAGAAGTCTGATTCCTAATATACTTCAGATATAAAGAGCATTATTATAAATTATTGTGATTTGTATTACATCCCAAGGAGTGGTATTCCCTCCAAAGCAGTCACTTTGGGAGACTATCCACTTATTATAATGCTGTTGTTATTGTTCAAATTACTTTTGAAACTACTCTTTTAGAATCGCCTTAAGGCTTGTAGCTCATTCTTTTGAATATCCTCAAATATCAGATCTTCATAGTTTGAAAGTAGATGTGATATCTAGATATAGCTAGAAATCACTTGGAGACAAATCTGATGTGTAATCAAACTGAGTGATACCATAGCAACACCTGTTTTTTTGGTGATACATATGAAGGCAATTCCAAAATATTTTGAGTATTGATAGCATAATTTCCATCAATGTATAACCTTCCAAGATGACTAGGAAATCAACTTTTGTATGAATTTAATCATGCTTTGTTCAGTATTCACCAACTGCTGACTACATGCCGGCTCTAGTTACTGAAGACACTCAGCTTCCAGGTGTAGCTTCCCATTGCCCACACTGCTCTGTCTCTCACCAAATGAGAACAAGGCCAGAGGTACTTCCCCACTGATGTGCATTTAGAATTAATCTGCTTTTCCTAAATACAGTATCCAATGTACCTAATGAACCGCAGCCTTCTTTCATAACCTCTCCTGGGACATTAGAAAGCCTCTGATGGAGTCTCTGGTTCCTCTTCTCTTTTCTAGCTGTGATGTTGAACCTTACCATATTCTGAACCTTTCTCTGGCTGCCAACTCCCACCTCAAGAACCCCACCCTGCCTCCTGTACCCCTACCTGTGGACCAGGGTCCTGCTTTACCTAAATAGACCTCGCTGTAACCATGGCTATTCAACCTTTCTGCTGAAACAGTGTTCATGTCCTGAAACTCTCGCTGCCATGTCACTGTCAAGCTGATGAGTATGCATGAATAGAAGTTCTGATTGCTATCTCAGATGCTGTATTTGGGACTTCTGAATGCCCTTCTTCTGCGTTAGCTCTACTGGTTCCAGTTTCTTCCTCTCTCACCAGCCCACCATTGATCTCTAGCAGTCTTCATCATTGTGTACCTGTGGTTCTGGCACTATGTACCAAATAATAATGATATTTTTAGAAAGCTTTTCATATTTTAGCAAACTCTTTCACCCACATTGCATAATATAGCCATCACAACAATACTGTGAGGTAGATAATGCTGGAATAATAAAGCACTTTCTGCTATATTTGTTTTTTAAAAGTCTCATTGTACAATCTCAACTCAAAATGCCACTTATATCATTGCATCTGATATCTGGATCCATTTTTCTCTTTCATTGTCTAAGGTAGAAAATGTTTCAGTAAACTTTTTGCTTTTAATGTTAAGTAAATATTTAATGAACACATAATCAGCTAGGACTTTAAAAATATAAACAGGAGCCTCTTCATTAATTTAATGTGTCAATTATTCATTTCCATAGCAGACTACCAGACCATACTGTGAGAGAAGATTGTTTTATTGCCTCTTATTTCACCTTTTCCAATTTAATGAGTTTTCAGGGTAATGAGTTTTATCATTAAGTTATTTGACATCATTATTAGAAATGATATTCATGCCCAGCAAAATTAAAATTTTAAAGAACCAATAATAGCTAACATGTGTTGAGTACTTGCTATGTGCCAGGCACTTTTCCTGGCTCTTTTATGTGTATTAAGCTACTTAATGCTTGTAACAACCCTATGAAGTAGCACTATTATCATTCCCATTTTATAGATAAGGAAAATGAGGTATAGAGAGATTAAATGATGTGTCCAGAGTCACAGAGTAGGAAGTAAATGATAGATACATACCTAGGCAGCATGACTCCAGAGCCCTTACCCTTAACCACTGTGATATACTTGCCTCTATGCTAGATGTACAGAGTTATTTAACATTTGTTTCATACCCTTGACATCTCCAATAAGTATTCAGATCAGTTTTTCTTTTACAAAGGAAAGTCATAATAATGGTAAAACACAAGAGTAAAACAATAGATTTGTAAACTGCCATTACATGCAGTTGATTTTGACAGGAGATTGTACCAGCACTCTTTTGAGAATCCTTTTATATTACTTTTCTGTGCACAATGGAAACATTTTAATGGATCATTTAATATAAGTGCTAAAGAAATTTTTCCTATCAATTAATTTTATGGAATAATGTTTGAAAAATATCAGCAGAAGTGTAGAAAAGATTCCTATTATATTTATGCCCAAATCACTAATAATAAGCCTAATTCTACAGTCTTTATTCAGGTTTTTCATTAGAGTCTGACACTTTCGAGATTTTTAAAAATCCTGAACTCCTACTCTAAATACAATGGTAGAGAGTATTTTGAAAGACTGATGTCTGGTTGGTAGGAGTACAGGTATTTGTGATTTTCTTATTTCTACTTTTAATGTATTATTTCCTAAAATTTCCACAATAGACATACATAGTATCACTATTATAATCAAGAGAAAACAAATATGTTTCCATAAACTTTCACTAAAGTTAATGAACCAACTCACTAGAGGCCTCAAACAGCCATATAATGCGAGGCATCATCAAGGGTTGATTAAAATTTTAAATAACAGAAAGTACAGGGCTGCCTGAGGCAAAAGTGTGAAATGAGTAACTTTCCTTGAGACATTCACCCCAGCAAACATCCTTTTCAGTTCACTAAATAGAATATACAACTTAGCGTAAAAGAGACAAGGTAAAAAGGTAGTCTACATAAGTTCATTTCTAAATAATGATGTACTTTCTACATGACACTGACATACCTTTTCTCTAGAGGTAGAGTTTAAGAATGTGCAGTTTTAGTTAACTCCCCAGTGATTCTTAAGCACTCTAAAACCTGAGAACCACTAGGTAGGTGCTCAAGAAATGCTTGTTAGATTAAGCATGAAGTTTTAATAAAGCAAGCTGAATACTTCTGTCTACTTGATGCCCTGTGAGTCTGTGAGTCTCTGTGAATCAGCACAATATATATATTTGAAGGAGTTTACAAGGATTTTCAAGGAGGAATAAGAGATCATGGAGTGACCCAGGGAAAGAAGGGAGATAGGACAATTTAGAAAAATCTTCATGTCTTAAATAAAATAGAAAACTAAAAACCTCTTTCTGATTATCTTCTTCCTCAGAATATGGAATCTGAAAATGCAGAAAATGAAAATATGGAAACAGAAAATATGGACTTTGAAACAATTTCTTCCGTTTCCGCATTACAGGCTCTCTCTAAGCTACTCTATCCTGAAGAGGATGACTTTGAGTCCGGACAGGTGGTTGTATACTTACAGATGAATTAGTTCTGATCACACTAAGTCATGAAACTGTATTTGAACAACTTGTTCCAACCTTGCTGTGAGAGCAGGGCTGTGTCATCTAATATATTCACAGGAGGTTGCAGGGCTCATTATGCATGAGAGTATAACCTCTAGTACCTTTCTAGCAAACATAATTATATTTTTTCTAAACTACCTGAACACTGAATAGGAAAATAGTTCTGTAACTATGGTAGCAATAGCCACATTTCAAAATGTTTGTCATTTATATTTATGGCCAGAGAATGCTTGACAACCAATGCAAAGAGTGGTAGCTAGGATTTTTAAGCCTAGACAATATTTCTATAAAACAAATAATTTTAATTAGGCAGTATTAATTAAACCCCCCAAACCCTTAATTTTTTTGATTTGTCTACACATGAAAGCAGAACAGAAAATATTTTGAGCCAAATAATGGGACAAACTAGCTTCGGCCTATTAAAATTGGTTTCCAGCTGTATGCTCAGATAGAGCTGCAGAATCTAGTTAGCCAAATAGCATTTGGGGTCAGGAAAGGGAACCTTGGGGAGTCTTGCAGCAGAAAGATGGGCTTCATTTTGGGTAGGAGAGTTGCATGAATTGACCTTTGACTATTTCACACTCACTGCCAGTATGCTCAGAATACTCAAAATACTTCCATGTAACCCCTTGGTCTCCATTCTCCATCTCCGTGGACATTAGCAAACTTTGACTATCAGACTGCCAATGTGAAGGCACACAAAATTTGTTTGAAGGCATAAATCTCCTAGTATAGCAGAATATATCAATTTGCTTTAAATTATTTTAATGTTCTTTGTTATCATGGCCAGTTTACCATGAATAAACCATCTCCCATGAACATACATATCAACTTTCTCCTCCCCAAATTCTTTTTTCCCATAGTGTGGAAAAACAAATAGTATAATCTAAATAGGCAGCCAGTTCAGTGGTTCAGGTTGACACTGGATTGAGCTTCTACCCTCCAGGAAGAAGTTAGGTGGAACCGGGCAAGTAAGACTTGCAGATGGAAATAAAATTTGTAGAAGAGGGGAACTGAGTTGGCTTGGAGCCAAGCCAGAATTAGTAACCAAGAAGTTTTAATCAGGGAAAATTCTTAGTAGAGGCCAAAGAAAGAAAAATCAGGTCATTAGTAACAGCATTGAAGATATACAACAAATAAGACACAGAAGAAAAAGTTAAGAGCAATATACCGATAAGTTGGGAAGGCAAACTCATTTTTGCTACCTTAGCTGAGATAGAGTGGTACATCCTGGGAAAGGTAAGGTTATGCCATATAGAAAAATTATAGTCAGTGCTTGAGAAATAGTGATCTTGAATAAAGTGAAATGGAACTTGTAACTGGAACAGATTCATAGATAAGAATTTATCCTGGTTACAAAGCCTGTTTCCTTTGGCATTTATGCATGGTGATGTTTATTTGCAACTAGAGGCGTTTTCAGGGGAAAGATGAGTGCTTATGAGAATAAAGACACTAGAATCATTTTACCAAATTGTACAATTTATAGAGGAAAATTACTATAATAATGTACAATTCTGTATATCTGGGTTATAAGCAATTTTGAGATAATTGGTCATTCAGACGCCACAGTACAGATATCATTAGAGGATATAGAATTGGAGTATCAGAACAGTGGGAGAATAATTAATGTTTCTAATGAACTATTAAATTTTCCAGGAGAGAAATAGCTTTTCATTTTTTAACATGCATTAATCTTGGGAACTGCAGAATGATTACAAGAGTGATGTTTTTTTGAAAATACACTTACTGTAAACAGCATTTAGAACTGTTGCATACACATTGGTTTATTTACACTATCCTCACCATGAATTGTTAAGAATATAGGAGATTGGGAAAGAATGTGTCTGTTATCTTTTAAACTCACAAGGGGATTTTAAGACCTTGGGAAATAAGGTTCACCACTTTGCACAGATAACATACCAAGGATGTTCTAACTCTCTTACATATTGCAGGGTGGCATGAATTGCAATGATAAATTGCTCTGATAATTGGGTGTAGATTCATGGTAGAGGCTGAAATGATAGTCTTATAGAAACAATTGCCAGATGGTTTTACTGTTTTTCATTATCCTGATCCATCTTTTCACGTGAAAATTTTATTTTTAATTATTTATTTTCATTATGTTAATCAACTTAAACTCCCCCTCTGTTCTGATATACTGATCCAATCATCAGTGTTCATAGGGGGCATACCAATTTTTGTCGGGAATGTTCAAGTTTTTATTTCTATGGATTTTTATTTGCTATGGAAGGAAGCACTCAACAAAACAAGAGGCCCTCATGTTCCAAAAAATTCTTTACCCTGATTGACTATTAGTATTATTAGTATTCTGGTGATTAATAACTTAAGAAAAGCACTGCAATTTTATATGACTTTAGTGATTTAAAAGAAAAAAAAGTACAGAGTTGCACATTAAAATGCCTGTAACACCTTAAGGGCTTCCCTGGTGGCTTAGTAGTAAAGATTCTGCCTGCAATGCAGGAGACACAAGAGATGTGGGCTCAATCCCTGGGTCAGGAAGATCCCCTGGAGGAGGAAATGGCAACCTACTCCAGTATTCTTGCCTGGAGAATCTCATGGACAGAGGAGCCTGGCGGGCTACAGTCCATGGGGTCACAAAAGAATCACACAATTTAGCAACTAAACAACAACACCTTAACCACAGACATAGCACTTTTGAAGCAACTTTCTGGAAAGGAATAGTTACTGCCTGAGAAACTGTTGGAATGTTATGATTAATTTATAACTAATAACCTACAGCTGTTGGAATAATTTAGCATAATAAAGACAGGTGAGATTTTTCCACCAGCTTTCAAGGACAGACCCTATTTCTCTCGCCCAAACAGGACATTTTAACTTTTGTACTTGTCTGAAATCTTGGGAGATAAGGGCAGGATCCTGGAAAGGGAGAGTTAGAGGTGCTGGTTGGCCAGGGCCAAGTGATAAGAAGTTTTGACTGCCAGCAACGGAGTGAATTGGAGCCATAGAATCTGACATCAGCAAGAACAATAAGTAAAAAAAAATTGGGGTTTTCTTGAAATATCGAAGAACTCCTGAGAGGGACCAATGAAGTGGTTGCCAGTGTATTGAAGGTGTAATGTGTGTTATGGCAAATAGATGGGGAAATAATGGAAACAGTGAGAGACTTTATTTTGGGGGGCTCCAAATCACTGCAGATGGTGACTGAAGCCATGAAATTAAAAGACAATTGCTCCTTGGAAGAAAAGCTATGACCAACCTAGACAGCATATTAAAAAGCAGAGACATCATTTTGCCAACAAAGATCCATCTAGTCAAAGCTATGGTTTTTCCAGTAGTCATGTTTGGATGTGAGAGTTGGACTATAAGGAAAGCTGAGTGCCGAAGAATTGATGCTTTTGAACTGTGGTGTTGGAGAAGACTTTTGAGAGTCTCTTGGACTGCAAGGGGATCCAACCAGTCCATCCTAAAGGAAATCAGTCCTGAATATTCATTGGAAGGACTGATGCTGAAGCTGAAACTCCAATACTTTGGCCACTTGATGTGAAGAACTGACTCATTGGAAAAGACCCTGATGCTGAGAAGGATTGAAGGCGGGAGGAGAAGGGGATGACAGAGGATGAGATGGTTGTATGGCATCACCGACTGGATGGACATGAGTTTGAATAAGCTCCGGGAGTTGGTGATGGACAGGGAAGCCTGGCGTGCTGCAGTCTGTGGGGTTAAAAAGATTCAGAAACAACTTAGCAACTGAACTGAACTGAATGAGTGGTATACCTAGTTGAAAAAAGAAAACTATTCTGCTGGTGAGCCAGAGGCAGTCCTGTAAGCTGTGTGTTGGGGGGTATGTATGCTTGTACAGAAGATGGTGAAGTAAATCTGAATTTGCATGAAGACTGAAGTGGTTCATCATGTGTTTGACACTATTACTTTGGGATTGCTGTTTAAATTCACTCATTTAATGTCATGAGGTGGTGAGACGAAGTATTTCATACCCACGGTGGAAAGAAGTAAAAGCTATTAAGACTTTTAAATGAGTTGTTTGATGTCTAAATAGTTGGACTCTATTTAGTTGTTTGTTTCCATTTCTATAAAACTTTCCCATCCTTCTGTTCCCCATCTAACTATGACCAGACAACTGCCAAAATCCAAAATCCATGTTATACTAATGCTTGGTTATAATCTTCAAAGAGATGAATGTCGCTCACTCTCCTATCCCCAGAAATACATGATTCACTGGTCTGGAACTGGGGATTTAGTCTGATCAAAGATCAATTCTGCCTTATTACTGCTACTACTACTGCTAAGTCACTTCAGTCGTGTCTGACTCTGTGTGACCCCATAGATGGCAGCCCACCAGGCTCCCCCGTCCCTGGGATTCTCCAGGCAAGAACACTGGAGTGGGTTGCCATTTCCTTCTCCAATGCATGAAAGTGCAAAGTGAAAGTGAAGTCACTCAGTCATGTCTGACCCTCAGCAACCCCATGGACTTCAACCTTCCAGGCTCCTCCATCCATGGGATTTTCCAGGCAGGAGTACTGGAGTGGGGTGCCATTGCCTATTCAAAATAATACTTGACATCTGTCTCTTGGTTGTATAACAACAATGGATAATTAAACTGGGTAGCTCAATTAAATTGTACCTGGAAATCTTATCAAATTTAAAGTATTACTGGTCATATAAGTTATACAAGTAGTAATTATAGAACATTGGACTTTTTTCTTCTCCTCCAGTCATCAGCAATGGGAGCCATGGGACCCGGAAATATTGGACCACCAAAAATAGAAGAGAATACAGGTAAGTTATACTATAAGAAGTATAGCATATAGATCAATATAATCAGTATACTCTCTTCTTTGGGAGCAAAATTATAGGGAGAGTAATGCTAACACTAGCACTTATCAAAGATGAACTCAAATAATTGTGGGGATGATGAACAGCTATTTACATATAAAGATGCAGTTTTTACTCTATGTTGCAGGTAAGTTGTTTTTCTAGTAATTGAAGTTAATTTGCCTTGAGTTATTCACATTTTGGGGGATGTTTCCTGAGATGGAAAAACAAGAAAGTCCATGTGGTTAGAGAACTTTTTTTTAATTATTTAGGGTCTAGTTACCAAGATGCTTAGCTTCTTCACCTTCTGTGCTGCTGTATTCAGGCAGTTTCACAGAATTCATTCATGAATTCATTAAATAAATATTTGTT
Source organism: Bos mutus (assembly GCF_027580195.1). Lineage (NCBI taxonomy): Eukaryota > Metazoa > Chordata > Mammalia > Artiodactyla > Bovidae > Bos > Bos mutus. The sequence continues at coordinate 107,018,310 of NC_091646.1, forward strand.
GAGGGCCTATTATGTACCAAGTAGTATGGTCATCTCTGAGACTATTATGGAGATCAAAATAGAGTCATTGCCCCCTTTGAACTAATAGTCTTCTGGAAAACAAAATAAAACAAATAACCACAAGATTTCATCTAATGTTGAAAAACATAAATTAAAGCACATTGGGTGACTTATAAAGTCATGGGTCCAATAAACTAGAATAAATACTTTTTGGATGTTTTACTTGTGTTTTGGCTTGTACATTTTCACAGAGTTGAACGTTTTACACAACTTTAAAAATCTAGAAAGTTCTAATTCTATTGCTTGTGATCACAGTTACCAGAGGATGGACTGGGAAAGGAAATGAAGTACTTAGGTAATTGTAAAAAAATTTGTCTGGAAAAATGTTTAAAATAATGACTAAAATGATGTCTGAGTGGACAATTTTAAAATTTCACTAGTTATTATTCTACATACTCAAGAGTATATTTGCGTTATTCAAGAGATCTTCACTTCATAGAAGACTAGTTCAAATTTGGATGTATTTCTGTGCTGCCTGTATTTCTTATAATGTTATGTCTAATAATCTCGAAACTCTGAGAACAATGAGTCATACATAAAACTTTATATATAAAACTGTAATTATGCTTTACAAAGCCCATGTTAAATAGACACAGATCATTTCAAAAGAACTGGCAGTATTGAAAACCTGACAACCAGGTACATTTCTGAGAATGCTTGAAAGACTCAAAATACTGTTCTGCACCTAATGTGAGTTGCCATTTGCTGCCCCAATAGTTGGAACAAATTCAAGCTAGGATTTTGCATGCTTATTTACTTTTAAACATTCGAATATGACATGTAGAAACCCAGGAATATGCTCAGTTTGACATAAAAGACAAGTAAAAGACATTTTCTTTAGAGCTCACGTCTACATGAGTAAAATACTGGATTAAAAACGATCATTGTCTCAACTGTTTTCAATTTCTTTCACTGATAGAATTTTTAAAGAATTATATCAGGCTTGCATGCAGTTCAGTTGCTCCGTCATGTCTGACTCTTTGCGACCCCAAGGACTGCAGCATGCCAAGCTTCCCTGTCCATCACCAACTCCTGGAGCTTGCTCAAACTCATGTCCATTGAGTTGGTGATGCCATCCAACCATCTCATCCTCTGTTGTCCCCTTCTCCTGCCTTCAATAATATAGCTTAGTACAAGATAAAATATTTCTACCCAAATCATCTTGATTGCATGTTTGATTTGTTCTTTGATGTAAAAATATTTTGCATATGATCCTACTTGTTTCTGTAAAACAGTGTAATATTTCTTTGCACATATGTCGTGAAATATATTATCTATAATATATATTTAATATTCAATGTTATTTTATGTACTAAATATTTATATATTATATGTTTTATATGTGTATATACACATATATGTATGTGTACATATATATTTGTAGATATAGAGAGATATGTGTATATACACGTATACAGAGAGAGACTAGGAAGATATACACCAGAATGCTATCATTGACTAACATGAGTGGTTGGATTATAGATTATAGATTATTTTATTTTCTTCTTTTTTGCTTATATATCTTTTCCAAATTTTCTACATACATTATTACAACTCTTCAACGTATTGGTTGTGTGTTAATTAAAAACTTTAAGTCAATTGTTACTAATTTAGCTTCCTTTGACCAAAAAACAAGCTAGTGATTACAAATAGAAAATGTTTCACTTCAGTGATCCCAAACTTAATGTGAAGAAGGACAGGGGGAATTTCAAGGAGTAAAAGGGGCAGGAGGTTCAGTGTTATCTCCCCTTTCTTCACAGTCATCCCTCAAACTAGTAGTGAAAATTGTGAAGAAATCTGGAATCCGGAGGAAGTTTCAGAAGGAGCAGAGCATCATGATGTGTGCGATGTTAGAGACACACCAGAGTAAGTCAAATGAAGTCAGGAACATGTTTGGGAGTTTTAGATGTGTCATCTAATACTGTTCTATTTTTGACAAGATTCACAAAGTAATTTCTACCACATAAAAGATAAAACTATGGTGACACACAGAAGGCATGTGTAATTGATTATTTTTTTCCTTCTAGAGCAGAAACAATAAAACATAATACCTTTCTTTCAGTTATTATCTAGCAAAAGATGAAAAATACAGTCACTTCCATTATAAATTTAGTATCATTTAGTTGTATAGTGTGTAACAGTGGATAAAACCAGCCCATTAAATTACAGGCATTCATACAAACTAAATTATTATGCCATGTTTTTGTGTCAAAGACTTGCTTTTAATTACTTAGTGTTCCATAATCTGAGTAAAATGCTATGTTCTCCCACCAATTATCAGCTGTTACCTGGACCTATTTACTACTTATTTTAGTATTGTGTTTAGTATATTTTGCAGGCAGGATTAAAGGCTTGCTTTCTAGCCTTTTCAATAGGAATCATAAATATGAATTTTAGAATTATCATAAAAGCCTTGCATACTAATAAATGAAATCACTCATTCTTTTAAGATTAAAGTATGTTTACATACATAATTGAAATTAACGATTAAATACACTAAGCTTTAAATATATGTATGTTAAAATAAAATCTTGGTTGAATATTTAGAATAGCTTGAAAAACAAAGGCAATACTTATTGAATTACAATGTACTTTAAAATTTATTGAAAACTTCTATGGTAAGTGATCTGAGAAATTTTGTAATTCCAACTGTAAAACTGTGTCCAATATTAAAAAAAAAAAAAAACTATGCCTCTATCTTCTACCTCAGTTCTGAAAATAGAAGCAGTGGGAGGCTGCAGATAATTAACTGGAAAAAAAGTAGTCAACTTTCAAATAAACAATGTTTAAAAAAAATAAATCTCATAAAAAGAGAAATCAAAGGGGATTTTAAAAGGTTTCTGTCTGCATCTTAAATATCAAGGGAGTGAATCCCAGGTTATGTTTATACAGTGCCCACACATTCCTGTGAAAGTAAGAATTAAATCATTCATTTGTCATATAGTTTAGTGAATGTCAAACAGCCATATGTGGCAAGCTCCAAATCTGAGTAAATTTTTACTTTTCATCCTGATGTTTGATGTTCTGCGAAAGAATATCCCTCAAAATTTTAAGTGAACAAGAACTCCAGTAAGGATATGAAGAAAATTGCTTTATAAGATTTTTTAATCTTTATTTTCTATCTTATGCAAATACATTTCAAAATGTCCTAGTTGATAAAGAACAAAATGGATAGAGAATGGGAACAGGCAGGTCACAAAAGAAGAATAACAAGTTACCAAATAAAAATAATAAGGAGCTGAGCTAAGTCACTGACCTTAGGGAGAAATATGAGGGTCTTTATCTGAGAGATATTTGAAGGAAGATTTGGTATTTGATTAGATATGATGAATAAGAGGAAAACATCAAAGATGATGCTGAGATTAGTCGCTTGGGTGACTGGATGAAGAGTGAAGCCATTAACTGCGATTGGGAATGTAGTGAAGTAGAAGTGGTGGGAGTTTGATTTTGGGTGTGTGGATTGTGAGGTGCCATGGGACCTTCAGGCAAATATACATAGAAGGCAGTTGGAAAATTGCATCTGGAGATGAGGGGAAGGGCAACAGCTAGAGCAAATCCATGTGGGAGTTCAGGGCATGTAGATCAATATCTTTCTGTTTTGTTTTAACCCGGTTTCACCTGTGTAAATACCTGGGAGCTGTTATAGTCTATTAAGAAAAAAGTGTTCCATCTCAAAATGCTGTTTACTCTTAGTCCTGTTCCAACTCAGAGAAATCCCTCTTTCATCCTTGGGTATTCCAGTTCGCAAGTGGTCAGAAGTTCAATGTTGTCCTTTAGTCTTTCTATCCAGAGATTTGCCATTTCTTCATTAGAGTAGGATTAAACAGACAAGATTATTTGTAAATGTTTGCTTATTTCATTCCATCTAAAAAGATAGGGTTCACTTATGGCTGGGGGTTGTATCCCTAGGGTCCCAAATTTGGGGCCTAGGAAAGTTTGTGGATTGTCTTGTGTGAGGTAAAATACCAGGAAAATCATTCCTTGAACTAAGGATTCTGTAGATTCTAAACACTGTAGTTGTAGCTGTGTTGTCTACATGATCAGTATTTCTACTGTAGAATTTTTGAGGTGGAAAAGACAATAGAGATCATTTAGTTCAAACTCACCCCTTTGCATAAATTGTACAAATCCAGAAGCTGAGACCACATGAGTTTGGGACTTGACCAAGATCATACAGTTAATGACAGAAAGAGTACTAAGCCTGGATTTTTCTCACTCTGTGGCTTAAATTTGGCATAAGGTTTCTTTCTATCCATGAAACCCTAGATTATGGGCCCACTATTCTTCTGAGCCATTGTTTTCCAGGAAAGGACCTTCCTTTTTCCTTCTACTTTTACTGTTTGTATAGCTCTGAAACAGTTAACTTTTATTTTTAGACAACTAAGTATATACAACATAAATCCTGCTTTACAGTTTTAGGTGTTTTTGACTAAATTTCTGACTTCTATTTTCTTTATGCCTGAAAAACTGCAAGCACTTTATTTATTTTGTCCTTTTATTTTTTGTAGTACTATGTCCTCATAAGTTTCTAGTTTTCTGCTCTGTGACAGGAAATTGCTCTTTCATTTGAGTCTCTATATCACTGGCTTTTTTTCAGATATGAAATTGTGTACAAACAGCAAGTGGGAACAGAAGATATGTTCCTAGGATTGACCAGAAAGGATGCGTCAACTGCATGTTGCAAAGATCTGGTGGTAAGCCTCTCCCCTCTTCCCCATTTTCCATATGACCATTATAGTTAAATTGACTGTTATGCAAGGCTGTAAGCCCTTTAAAAATAGTGGTTGCTATGTTTGAGGCACTAAGGAAATAATAGAATAGACTATTTGTTTAAAATTGGTAAACATGTACAAAATAAAAAGTTTACACATGTGGATAAGATTTACAAATAAATAGAATCATATGATGTAACACACTGTTTCTAGCCTAATAGCACCACCCAATCTGGACTGAATTTTCTTTCATCCTAGTTCTGTCCTATCCATAGCATCTGATTGGTTATTAATTTCTGATGAGTTGACAGTCAATCAGAATGAAATATTTCCTTCCCTGAATCTGTCTTATCTCTTATATCTGTATCTTTTTTAAAATTTAAATTTATTTATTTTAATTGGGGGCTGATTACTTTACAATATTATATTGGTTTTGCCATACATCAACATGAATCCTCCACAGGTGTACACGTGTTCCCCATCCTGAACCCCTCTCCCACCTCCCTCCCCATACCATCCCTCTGGGTCATCCCAGTGCACCAGCCCCAAGCATCCTGTATCCCGCATCAAACCTGGACTGGCGATTCGTTTCATATATGATATTACACGTGTTTCAATGCCATTCTCCCAAATCATCCCACCCTCGCCCTCTCCCACAGAGTCCAAAAGACTGTTCTATACATCTGTGTCTCTTTTGCTGTCTCACATACAGGGTTGTTGTTACCATCTTTCTAAATTCCATATATATGCATTAATATACTATATCTTTTAATGACTCAGCTTACATTAGGGAATGTAAAAGGGGATTTTTTTTCTCTTAAATTTTGGATCTGAACTACCGACTTAACACTCTAAAAAGACATCCAAATTGTTTTTTGGCTCCCTTATCTGAATGACGTACAGCATGTTGGAGAGCATCCTTTGCCAAGCAAAGGATGTTTCTTTCTGTGTAACAATGGCGATACCAGTGATATCAGTGAGACTACCTTACTGGATCTAACCAAGACTGTGAAATGCAACTCACTTTGGCAATATACACTAGTAATTATGGTGTTTGGTGCTGGGAGTTTATTTTTTGAGAGTAGAGGCTGTGCATCTGTATTTTCCCATCCCTCTCTTAGAATACTCTATGACATAGAATACTGAGGGTGCCCATAGGAGATGCTTAAGATTTTTCCTTAAGCAAATGGTAAATGGATTCTCTTTTGCATAAATTTCAGGTTTTCTCTTATTAACAAAATCTAAGACATTCAATGGATCAAATAAAATAATGAGAATAGCATCTTTAAGGACCTCAGGAGATTTTTCAAGCTCTAACGAGTTAGGTTTCAAGTGATCTTGAAGTAATTAGCTCCCAGGGTTTTACCAGTAATATTCAAATTTCTCTCTCTTAAATGACTGTAAGATTATGTTTTTGATGTTTGATATTGCGAATTACTCTAAACTCTAAAGAAATTTTAGGCCCTAAATAAATAAAACTATTATGAGCCTTTCTATTTCTCCCATGAAAATTGCTCAGTTCAGTTCAGTTCAGTTGCTCAGTCATGTCCGACTCTTTGCGACCCCATGAATTGCAGCACACCAGGCCTCCCTTTCCATCACCAACTCCCAGAGTTCATTCAAATTCACATCCGTCTAGTCAGTGATGCCATCCAGCCATCTCATCCTCTGTTGTCCCCTACTCCTCCTGCCCCCAATCCCTCCCAGCATCAGAGTCTTTTCCAATGAGTCAACTCTTCGCATGAGGTGGCCAAAGTACTGGAGTTTCAGCTTTAGCGTCATTCCTTCCAAAGAACACCCAGGACTGATCTTCTTTAGAATGGACTGGTTGGATCTCCTTGCAGTCCAAGGGACTCTCAAGAGTCTTCTCCAACACCACAGTTCAAAAGCATCAATTCTTCGGTGCTCAGCTTTCTTCACAGTCCAACTCTCACATCCATACATGACCACTGGAAAAACCATAGCCTTGACTAGACGGACCTTTGTTGGCAAAGTAATGTCTCTGCTTTTGAATATGCTATCTAGGTTGGTCATAACTTTTCTTCCAAGGAGTAAGCGTCTTTTAATTTCATGGCTCAGCAATGAAATTAAATCAAATCATTTGCCAAGCAAAGGATGTTTCTTTCTGTGTAACAATGGCGATACCAGTGATATCAGTGAGACTACCTTACTGGATCTAACCAAGAGTGTGAAATGCAACTCACTTTGGCAATAGACACTAGTAAATCTGGTGTCCAGTAATTTTGAGCATTACTTTACTAGTGTGTGAGATGAGTGCAATTGTGTGGTAGTTTGAGCATTCTTTGGCATTGCCTTTCTTTGGGATTGGAATGAAAACTGACCTTTTCCAGTCCTGACTAGCATCAATAATAAAGGTATTCTGAGTGAAGAATCTTGGAAAAATTCACACCTCAGAATAATCACACCTCAGAATAGGAGTGTATAGTTTATCTGAAACAGGTATGTACAGAAAAAGACTTGATCTCCCCCTTTAATGATCTTATAATTGATTGGAGAATTATCTGCAAACCATCTGCAGTGATTTTGGAGTCCCCAAAAATAAAGTCTGACACTGTTTCCACTGTTTCCCTATCTATTTCCCATGAAGTGATGGGACTGGATGCCATGATTTTTGTTTTCTGAATGTTGAGCTTTAAGGCAACTTTTTCACCCTCCTCTTTCACTTTCATCAAGAGGCTTTTTAGTTCCTCTTCACTTTCTGCTACAAGGGTGGTGTCATCTGCATATCTGAGGTTATTGATATTTCTCCCAGCAATCTTGATTCCAGCTTGTGCTTCTTCCAGTCCAGCGTTTCTCATGATGTACTCTGCATATAAGTTGAATAAGCAGGGTGACAATATACAGCCTTGACGTACTCCTTTTCCTGTTTGGAACCAGTCTGTTGTTCCATGTCCAGTTCTAACTGTTGCTTCCTGACCTGCATATAGGTTTCTCAAGAGGCAGGTCAAGTGGTCTGGTATTCCCATCTCTTTTAGAATTTTCCACAGTTTATTGTGATCCACACAGTCAAAGGCTTTGGCATAGTCGATAAAGCAGAAATAGATGTTTTTCTGGAACTCTCTTGCTTTTTCGATGATCTAACAGATGTTGGTAATTTGATCTCTGGTTCCTCTGCCTTTTCTAAAACCAGCTTGAGCATCTGGAAGTTCATGGTTCACGTATTGCTGAAGCCTGGCTTGGAGAATTTTGAGCATTACTTTACTAGCGTGTGAGATGAGTGCAATTGTGCGGTAGTTTGAGCATTCTTTGGCATTGCCTTTCTTTGGGATTGAAATGAAAACTGACCTTTTCCAGTCCTGACTAGCATCAATAATAAAGGTATTCTGAGTGAAGAATCTTGGAAACTAAATCACACCTCAGAATAGGAGTGTATAGTTTATCTGAAACAGGTATGTACAGAAAAAGACTTGATCTCCCCCTCTAATGATCTTATAATTGATTGGAGAAATAAAACTAGCACAAATTAACTCATTTTATTACTAACAATTATGCTCTGTGTTGACAATTGTAATTTTACCAGGAGTTCAGAAGGTTTGGACAAGACATGAATACCTTTGAATGCCAGCAACAAATGAAATATTTGTTCATGCTATGGCACTACACCACATGTATAGCATTCTTTTTATTCATACATTCAATCTTTAAATAGTTATTGAATACTACTGCTTATTAGGCACTGTCCTTAAGTATTAGGGATGCAAAGACAAATAATAAACAGTCAATTACCATCAAGGAATTTACAGTTAAGGGAATGGAAACCTAATAAATCATTGTAGTTCAGTGTGGTAAGTACATATTTAGAGGCAATACCAGGTATTTGGTGACAAAGTAGAAAGGGATCAACGTTGGGTGGATAGGATTTCTCCAATGGACAACATTCCAAGAAGAGCATTCCAAGCAGAAGAAAGAGCACATGGTAAGGTATCCAGGCATGAAATAGCATGGCCTATTTGGGTAAGCATTGAGTGTAAGCAAGAATAAAGAATAATTGTGGACAATGGTGTACTGGTAAGCTGTCTCTCAAAAAAGCTTTTGCTTGAATTTTATGATGACATCCACTGTCATTACTTAACCCCACTGGGAAGGCTCTGACTGCAGAGGTTGATGACCTCATCTCAAACATTTCTTGCACAAATTTTAAGCTTAGTATTTCTGTTAATAATATGGCATTTCCTCAACTCTACGACATCATCAAATTGTAGATATGCCATTTGTTTAGCAACAAAGGAAAAATACGTATACTACCACATTAAATATGAACATTGATTGTGTGATTCATCCCAATAAGAGAAACATAAAAATGTGAGGAAAATAGCACCTTAGAATTAGCTAAATATGATGTTTGGGGCCTGGATCTGATTTCTATGTAACAATCTGACACAGAGACTTTAAGAAGAAGCCATCTGCTAAAGCTGAGGAAGGTACTGGGTTGTCCAAAAAGTTCGTTCGTGTTTTCCATCACATCTTGCAGGCAAACCTGAATGAACTTTTTGGCCAACCCAATAATAGGACCATAAACAATCTATTTAAATACAAGGACTGATTTGGGGTTTAAAAATGTATAAGAGCCAGCTTTCCTTTACCCTCTCCAGACTCCTTATAAGAAAGCAAGATTTATGAGTCCTAAATCAAAGAGTGAGTCCTAAACAAAAATCAGAGTTAGGAATATGCATGTTTTCAGCAAACCTTCCACCCTTTCCTTCTAACCCCAACCAGAGAGTTCCATTATCCAAATTATGCCTGCTGCTCCAATTCTGAGTTTGTAGCTACCAAGCTTCCCTTGCCTTAATCTATATTTAGGCATCTTATTTTTAAATAAAATTGTGTATATTTAAAGCATATAATATGTTAATTTAATATATATAGACATAGTGAAATGATTCCTACAGTCAAGCTAATTAACATACCATCTCCTTGCCTACCATTTATGTGTGTGTGTGTGTGTGGGCAGAGCACCTTAAGTCTACTCTCTTAGCAATTTCCCAGTATTCAGTACAGCATTATCAACTATTACCATGCTGTACATTAATTTTAGAGCTAGAACTAGGCCAGTGGTTTGCATGTTTGTTTTGTTTTGGGTTGCCAGCCCTTTTCTTCAAGCAAAATTCTATGAGAAAGCCAAACATATAAAACAAATACTGCTGCCTTAGTTAAACGGGTACTATCATCCATGACACAGCTCCTAGGAGAAAAATTGGGGCTCTTTGGAACACAGTTTGAAAGATGTTGATTTAGGATTTCCTCCTTATATTACAGTTGAGAAAATAAGGTCAAGCTTACAAGGTCTCTTATACTAACATAAGAGAGTCTAGAGGGCCTTTTCTCCTAGATGGCATGCATGTTTTTCTTTAATCCTCGTGAGTAGAATCCTTCTATTTTATTTTATCTTAAATCATATTTTATCTTTTATCTTCTATACTCTCCATTCCTCCCCACAAGACTTCTACTATAATGGATTTGATGCCTATCTTTGAATACATATTTATCATTGTTTTCTGTAATTTTTAAAATTCAACACATACTTATTGAGCATTTACTGTAGGCCAGATACTTGACATGCAGTGTTAAACAAAATAAATGTAAGGTTCTCCTTCTCTCCAGGTGATTACTGTTAAGAGATCAAACAGTCCATAAGCAGCACAGATTTTCATAGATCCATCCAATAAGGAAATAAGCCCCAAAGGATGTAGTTTATGATTTACACAATTGGCATAAGCAGAATCACCATGGTGTCAGATCCCCATGTCCCTTTGCCCCACAGGACAACAGTGAACTACAGGAGCCAGATGACAGGTAACATGAGTAGTGAGACACTCTTGCTGAAGAACCAACTCTAGACTGCAGCTAAGCGGTTTTATAGCTTGCATCTATACCCAGGGCAAGGGAGGTGGAAAGTCCTTTGCTTTGTTGGAACCTCATGACAGCCTCCTGCAAGATAGGGAGCTTCCCACAAAGTGGAAAGACAGATAAGAAACAGCCTTGAGACAGCTCCTCACAAGACCACCTGTCTTCTCAAGCTCCAAGATAATTACAGGATGTTCTGCCAAGACCTCGGGCAGACTGCAGCTGAGCCTTGCCTACATGGCCTATGTGAATAGTGCAAGATTGCCAGAGTGCCATGGTGAAGCCATTTCCCTACATTTGCAGTCCATAAATAAAAGTTTTTATCCTGATTGTTTTCACTTAACATGATATAATAACAACAAACAATTGATACAATGCTTACTATGTGTCAGGCATTTCCCTAAGAACTTTGCACATAGTAACTCATTAATTTTCACATCAAAACTTGACGAAATAAGTGCTATTATTCCTGTTTTATAAATACAGTTCCTGAAGCACAAGGAAGTTAAGTAACTTGCTTAAGGTCATGCATTTAGACTCTGGCAGAACTACAGTTTGAACCTAGGCCCAGTTTGAATTTGATAGAAGTGTATGCAAAGTGATCTGGGTACAAAAAAGAGGAAATTGGGGTAAACTTCACAATACAGGTGGCATCTGATGACATCTGAGGGACGTAATGGTTTGCCAGGTTGGAGCTGTCTAAGAAGCGTAAGTAGGGTGAACAAAGGTGTAGTGCTGTGGAAGTATAATATACAGTGTGTTTTGAGAACTATTTGTAATGGTCTTCGAGCCCCAAGATTCTTTGGCATGGAGTAATAAAACAGAATACCCAGCTTAGAGCTAGTTGTAAAAGTCTTTGAATATCATACCATATGTTACAGACTGGATTGTGTCGCCCTCAGTTTGTATCTTGAAACCCTAACTCCCAACGTGATGGTATTCAGAGATAGAGCCTTTGGCAGGTAACTAGGTTTAGATGAGGTCACATGGGTAGGGCCATCATGATGATATTAGTGCCATTATAAAAGAGACACCAGAGTGCTTTCTCTGCTTGCTTTCTATCCCTGCCATGTGAGCATAATGAAAAGGTAGCCATCTATAAGCCAGAAAGAGAGCTCTCACCAGAAGCCAATCATGCTGGCATGTCTGGCATACTCAGACTTCCAGTCTATAGTACTTTGTTTTGGTAGCCTGAGCAGACTCAGATGCCATGAAATTTGGACTTACTGTGGGGTTTAGAGTTCTTAGACATTTTAAAGTGGGTGAGTTAAATGAGTAGATGTATATTTCAGAACAACTCTATTTTGGCAGATTATGGTGGAGAATTTGGTAGAGATTATGGATGGAGGAGCCTGGTAGGCTACAGTCCATGGGGTCTCGAAGAGTCGGACACGACTGAGCGACTTCACTTTCACTTTTCACTTTCATGCATTGGAGAAGGAAATGGCAACTCACTCCAGTGTTCTTGCCTGGAGAATCCCAGGGACGGGGGAGCCTGGTGGCTGCTGTCTGTGGGGTCGCACAGAGTCGGACACGACTGAAGCGACTTAGCAGTAGCAGCAGCAGCATCATGGTAAAAGATGAGTGTGAGTTTGGGAGACTGGTGATAGGAAAACCAGCTGATAGTTGCACTAGTTGAGGTAAGAGAAATAAGAGCCTGGACTATGGCTGTGGGGACAGAGAGGAAAAAGTGGTTTCAGTAGACATTTTGGAGATACAGTTGACTCTTGAATAATGTGGGGGTTTGGGGTGCCTACACTCCATACAGTCAGAAATCTAATTCTGACTTTATAGTTGGCCCTCTACATCTGTGAATCTGCACCCATGGATTCAACCAACTGCAGATGTGTAGTCCTGTAGTATGTATGTATTTAAAAAAAAAAAATACACAGATAAGTGGACCCACACAGTTCAAACTCAATGTTGTTCAAGGATCAATTGTAGTATTTTTTGAATTAATTAATTAATTTATGGCTATGCAGGGTCTTTGTTGCCACGTGGGCTTTTTTTTTTTTTAATAGTTGTGGTGAGTAGGGGTTATTCTTTGTTGCAGTGTGCAGGCTTCTCACTGAGGTGGCTTGCATGCAGCCCATGCTCTTGAAGCAGAGCATGGGCTCTAAGTGGGCAGGCTTCAGTGGTTGTGGCGTGTGGGCTTCGTTGCTCTGCAGCATGTGGGGTCTTACCAGATAGGGATTGGACTGTGTCTCCTGCATAGGCAGGCGGATTCTTTACCACTGAACCACCAGGGAAGCTCTCAATTGTAGTATTGATAGTATTTAGAAAGTGGTTGAATGTGGTGTGTAAGGGAGAAACAGGAGTCAGATTTCTAGCTTGGGTGGCTGGGTGAATGGTGATGGCATTAATCAAGATATGGGAAGGTAAAGTGGTTTATATCTGGATAACAGGCTTATGTTTTTTAATTCATATTTGCTCATCTGAATCTTCTGTATTTTGTATAACTACTCTGTATTACTTCTAGAATGAGAGTAAACAAAAGGTGGCTTTATTTGTTTTTTAGGGATCGGGTATGGAGTGCAAAAGAAAGAAGACAAGTTCTAGAACAAAAATATTAAGTTTGGGCTATACTGAGTTTGAAATACAAATATGTATGGAATTCAAAGATAGAGACTAGAGATGTTGATTTTCAGATTGCTGTTTATTCTCTGTAGGGGTTAGAATATACTACCACAGACTGCTTGCTGGCTTTGCGTCTGGCTTGGAATGAAGTAGAACTGTTTTTAAGTAGTAAGTGTGTGTGTTTGGAGAGGGGGAAGTATGGAGAGGGATACTAGGAAACTTGCAGAAATGGGACTAATTGAAGACAGAATAGATGATCCCTGGGAAGGCTCAATAATCAAAGTTCAAATAGACATTGTAAATTATCAGTCAATTTCCAGGCTAGGTATTGAAAACTGAGAGACGTTAGGTCAACAAAATGAGGTTGGAATTGTGGCATGGCTTTAGAGATACAGACGATGATGGAGAAGCCAGGAAACTGTCATAGAAGCAAGGTGAGAAGAATGGGAGCCTGCCTATCCCTGACAAACAGGGATGTCTGTGGTACCTGACCTCTTGGGTGTAAGCTGGGGAGTGTGAAAAAGGAATTTTAGGTGTTAAAGATGTGTAAGGAGGCCTCCCCATAGGACTGTTGATGGCAGGAATGAGGATGGGTGCAGTGGAGAGGTAGGTCAGTGGATTTCCATCTTTACCTATGGGTGTTTAACAGCTCACTATCTCTAAAATCCAAAAATGAATGACTAGGTTTCTTGATTTTCTGCCAAATGGCCCATCATTTGTTCTAGGAGCAGGAACAAGCCAGCAGATGGCTTCATACTCTTTTTGAGCTGCAATGGATATATAATATTTTGGTGCTCCTACTATAATGGATTTCTATTGATAAGGGAACATGCTGATGTGACTTTGAAAACAAGACATTAAGCCTGTTTTTATTTTTCATTGTCACCTCCTCACTGGGATATGAGCCTTACTCCATCTCTAAATCTAACTGGGAATGGAGTGAGAGTCAGGGATAGGATGGGAGTCAGTCACCATCTGGCAGACACAATCAGGAGTCACATGTTTATCACATGTATTCATCTCAGAAGGAGCTAGCAATCATTCTGAGCAAAGTGTCTGCACATCCTCTGAGAATTCACTTGTTTTTTGAATGGTATGCTTCTCAAATCCCAATTTCTCTCAAGGTTAAAACAGTCATTTTCATTTACTTCTTATAAATAAATAGATTTGGCTGCTTGATAATGGAATGGATTCTCTTTTCCATTTAAAATTCTGGAGAATGGACACCTTTTTTTCTAGGCTTTCTGATTATGCTAACTTTACTTGATTGGTTATATATCAGACTGTGTGGCAGGGAGAAAGATATTTGAGCTGTAATACAATTCCTCATTATCAGCTCCAGGCAGCACAGTAAACCTTCAATTAAATTTCTAATAGTTCTTTCAGTAATATACATACATTATGGTTAATATCATAATATTTTTCCACAATGATGGTAGGGGGATGAATACCTCCTTAATAGCTAATCTAACTGTGTAGACTTAATATATATCTGATGATGGAAATTATATATATTTAAAGTTTTAAATAATACCAAAATTAGTAGAGTTGAAAATAAAAGTCCCCTATAAGACTTCTCTACTGGTCCAGTAGTTAAGACTCCTCACTCCCACTGCAGGGAATGCAAGTTTGATCCTTGGTTAGGGAAGATCCCATTAGCTGCAGTATGTAATAAAAAAAAAGTTCCCTGTAATGAGAAAGGTATAGATAGATAGATTGAGAGAGAGAGAGGGAGGGAGGGAGTTTGAAATGGGCTTAAGGTCATGGATTGAATAAGGGTGAAAGATGTCCTATATATATTACTTGGTAGCAAAATCAGTAATTTTACATTTTGATTATGTCATTTGGAGGAGGTTTCATCAAATATTTTAATTATATGGTCCAGAATTCTTGAACCAGAACTGGAAGAACCTTCTGAATCCATGCAAGTGGATTCACAGATAGACCATAGAAAATATAAATATTTGAGGGACGAATAAAGGAAAGGAACAGAAAAGGATATACAGAGATGGGGAAAACCATAATAGTATCTACGGCTGCAGAGAAGTAAAGCAGGATTAAGAAGTCTGGTGATTTTTGAAAGAGAGCAGCTTCAGAGGCATGATAGGGGTTAACACTGGGTTGCAGAAAGCTGAGAAGTGGAGAAGAAATGAGGAAGAGAAGGCAGTAAATATAGATTATTCTTTGAGACAGTTTACCAGTGAAAGGGAGGAGAGAGAGGAGATGGGTGGTGAAGAGGAGGCCTGATTTAGGGATTTTTGAAAGAATACTTTTCAGTTAATGACAGGAATCCATTCACTTACTCATATAATATTTATTGAGTGACTACTATATGTCATTAGACTTAATGAACAAACCATAAAGAAGTAGTCATGGTACAGGCCCTTAGGGGACTTCTAGAATTGGGTAGAGGCTACTCAGGTGGCTCAGTGGTAAAGAATCTGCCTGCCAAGGCAACAGATGCAAGAGACTCAGGTTTGGTCCCTGGGTGGGGAAGATCCCCTGGAGTAGGAAGTGGCAACCCACTCCAGTGTTCTTGCCTGGAAAATTCCATGGACAGAGGAATCTGGCAAGGCTGCAGTCCATGGGGTTGGAAGGAGTTGGACATGACCAGCATGCACACAGAAATGGGTAAAGGCATTTTTGGCTACAGGATGTTATTGACCTTTAGTACTCAGGGGCCAGGAATTCTCTAAATCCTGCAATAAGAGGAACAATCCTAAAAAATGAAGAGTTGTCCTAGATAAAATTAGAAAAAGAGAGGTTGAAGACATGAGACTGACCACTCAGCAATATTCTACCCTGTTGATTACTCCTTCCTTCTTTTTTTGAATACAAAAGTATTTATTTTAATAAACTTTATATTTAAAATAGAATTTTAATCTGTCTACTCACAAAACCTAATTCAAAACATGATACATTTATCTCTCTAGCTGATTTGATGTTACTCTTTTACAAACAGCACTCAATTTCTAATTGTTTTATATTAAGACTCTGTAACTAAATGAAGTCTATTTTGTCAGAAAACATTTCATTTTAATCTTAAAGAGTGCTTTTTTAAAATGAAGGCACCAACAAGAACTACTTTCAGATGGTAGAGAATTTCTTATTTTTTAAAGACTCTGTGGTTGACCACTTTTTCATTAGTTCCCTGTAGCAAGACACTTTCTATTTTACCCTAAACACTTTTTTTCTCTTTAATGACCTCACTCTCCTGGTTTTCCTCCAAAATCTCTGGACATTCCTCATCTCCTTTGCTTCCAGATCACTGGCTCTTCTCCTGCCTGAAGTTCTCTAGGTCTCTGAAAAAGACCTATGTATTATTATTTCTCTAATATATTTCTATCTAGTCCCATGGTTTTAAATGCTGCTCATCTGTATAGTCTTAATCCCTTCAATGAGCTTCAGATTCCTATAACAAACCTCTCACTTGACATCTCCCACTTGTTTAATAGGCAGTGCAAACCTAACATGTCCAAAACAGAACTCTTGTCTTCCCCAACCTTATTTCCTATTGATCTTACTCATCTCAAGAGAAGACAACATTCACCCAGTTACACAAGCTAAAAATTTAAATCATTTCTTATTTCTCTCTTCTTTATACCTCATGTGCAATTCATCAGCAAGTCTCATTGGCTCTGCTTTCAAAATATATTCTAAATCCATCTAATTGTTATTACCACAACAACTACCATCATCTTTCAAACCACCATCACCTCTCAACTGGACCATTATGATTCTCTTTTGATTCATCTCCCTGCTCCCACTCTTGCTCCTTTGGAAACTTCCCACAGTGTCCAGAGAAATTCCAGCATCAGCGTTAGTCCTTCCAATGAATATTCAGGACTGATTTCCTTTAGGATGGATTAGTTGGATCTCCTTGCTGTCCAAGGGACTCTCAAGAGACTTCTCCAGCATCACAGTTCAAAAGCATCAGTTCTTTGGTACTCAGCTTTCTTTATAGTCCAACTCTCACATCCATACATGACTACTGGAAAAACCATATTTTTGACTAGATGGAATTTGTTGGCAAAGTAACATCTATGCTTTTTAATATGCTGTCTAGGTAGGTCATAACTTTTCTTCTAAGGAGCAAGTGTCTTTTAATTTCATTGTTGTATAGAATTAGATAAACGGAGATGAAATCAAAGAGAATCAGAGCCCCAGATATGCCTGCCAGAGGGGCAAGTGAAAGACTACAGGGATAGAAAACCAGATCAATGGAGCAATGCATAGTCAAATAACAGACCTACATAAATGTAGAATCCAGTTTGTAATGAATGCAGCATTTATTACAAATTATGGGGAAAGGGTATACTGTTCAACATATGGATTTAAGACAATAGGTTTAACATATGGGGAAAAATTAAGTTATATATCTATGTCATGCCATAAATAAAAATACTTTCTAGATGGAATACAGATCTGAAATAAAAACAAAAAAATAAAAATAAAAAGTGTATCACATGAATTCTTCACTCAGAACCCCTGGTGGATTCTTATTGCACTTAGGACAAAATCCAAATTTTTTATCTTAATCCTTGAGGTCTTAGATGATCTGCCCCTGCATCCTCTTCAGTTTCATCTAATGCCACATTTTCTTCCTTGTTCATTATGTTCTAGCCACCCTGGCCTTCTTTCTGTTCCTTCAGTATGTCAAGTTATTACCTGGTTCTTTCTGTTCATTCCAGTTGGAAGGCTCTTCCTTCAGTTAAGTTCAGTTGCTCAGTCATGTCTGATCTTTATGACCCCATGGACTGCAGCATACCAGGCCTGCCTGTCCATCACAAACTCCCAGAGTTTACTCAAACTTATGCCATTGAGTCGGAGAAGGCGATGGCACCCGACTCCAGTACCAATCTTGCCTGGAAAATCCCATGGACGGTGGGGCCTGGTGGGCTGCAGTCCATGGGATCGCTAGGAGTCGGACAGGACTGAGCAACTTCGCTTTCACTTTTCACTTTCATGCATTGGAGAAGGAAATGGCAACCCACTCCAGTGTTCTTGCCTGGAGAATCCCAGGGACAGCAGAGCTTGGTGGGCTGCCGTCTATGGGGTCACACAGAGTCAGACACGACTGAAGCGACTTAGCAGCAGCAGCAGCATGTCATTGATTCCGTGATGCCACCCAGCCATCTCATCCTCTGTCGTCCCTACTCCACCTGCCTTCAATCTTTCCAAGCATCAGGGTCTTTTCAAATGAGTTAGCTCTTCTCATCAGATGGCCAAAGTATTGGAGTTTCAGCTTCAGCATCAGTCCTTCCAATGAATATTCAGGACTGATTTCCTTTAGGATGGACTCATGGATCTCCTTGCAGTCCAAGGGACTCTCAAGAGTCTTCTCCAACACCACAATTCAAAAGCATCGATTCTTCGGTGCTCAGCTATCTTTATAGTCCAACTCTTACATCCATACATGACGACTGGAAAAACCATAGCTTTGACTAGATGGACCTTTGTTGGCAAAGTGATGTTTCTGCTTTTTAATATGCTGTCTAGGTTGGTCATAACTTTTCTTCCAAGGAGAAATTGTCTTTTAATTTCATGGCTGCAGTCACCATCTGCAGTGATTTTGGAGCCCAAAAAAACAAAGTCTGACACTGTTTCCACTGTTTCCCATCTATTTGCCATGAAGTGATGGGACCAGATGCCATGATCTTCGCTTCTCTTTCTGCCATAAGGGTGGTGTCATCTGCATATCTGAGGTTATTGATATTTCTCCTGGCAATCTTAATTCCAGCTTGTGCTTCATCCAGCCCAGCATTTCTCATGATATACACTGCATATAAGTTAAGTAAGCAGGGTGACAATATACAGCCTTGACATACTCCTTTCCCAATTTGGAACCAGTCTGTTGGTCCATGTCCAGTTCTAACTGTTATTTCTTGACCTGCATATAGATTTCTCAGGAGGCAGGTCAGGTGGTATGGTATTCCCATCTCTTTAAGAATTTTCCACAGTTGATTGTGATCCACACAGTCAAAGGCTTTGGCATAGTCAATAAAGCAGAAATAGATAATTTTCTGGAACTCTCTTGCTTTTTCGATGATCCAGTAGATGTTGGCAATTTGATCTCTTGTTCCTCTGCCTTTTCTAAAACCAACTTGAACATCAGGAAGTTCATGGATCACATACTGTTGAAGCCTGTCTTGGAGAATTTTGAGCATTACTTTACTAGCGTGTGAGATGAGTGCAATCGTGTGGTAGTTTGAGCATTCTTTGGCATTGCCTTTCTTTGGGATTGGAATGAAAACTGACCTTTTCCAGTCCTATGGGCACTGCTGAGTTTTCCCAATTTGCTGGCATATTGAGTACAGCACTTTCATAGCATCATCTTTTAGGATTTGAAGTAGCTCAACTGGAATTCCATCACCTCCACTAGCTTTGTTCATAGTGATGCTTCCTAAGGCCCACTCAACTTCACACTCCAGAATGTCTGGCTCTAGGTGAGTGATCATACCATCATGATTATCTGGGTCATGAAGATCTTTTTTGTATAGTTTTTCTGTGTATTCTTGCCACCTCTTCTTAATATCTTCTGCTTCTGTTAGGTCCATACCATTTCTGTCCTTTATTGTGCCCATCTTTGCATGAAATGTTCCCTTGCTATCTCTAATTTTCTTGAAGAGATAGTCTTTCCCATTCTATTGGTTTCCTCTATTTCTTCACGCTGATCACTGAGGAAGGTGGTCTTATCTCTCCTTGCTATTCTTTGGAACTCTGCATTCAAATGGGTATATCTTTCCTTTTCTTCTTTACCTTTAGCTTCTCTTCTTTTCTAAGCTATTTTTAAGGCCTCCTCAAACAACCTTTTTGCCTTTTTGCATTTCTTTTTTTGGGGATGATCTTGATCACTGCCTCCTGTACAATGTCGTGAACCTCCATCCATAGTTCTTCAGGCACTTTGCCTATCAGATTCAATCCCTTGAATCTATTTCTCAGTTCCACTGTATAATCGTAAGGTCATACCTGAATGGTCTAGTGGTTTTCCCTACTTTATTCAATTTCAGTCTGAATTTGGCAATAAGGAGTTCATGATCTGAGCCATAGTCCACTCCCAGTCTTATTTTTGCTAACTGTATAGAGCTTCTCTATCTTTGGCTATAAAGAACATACTCAGTCTGATTTTGATGTTGACCATCTGGTGATGTCCATGTATAGAGTCGTCTCTTCTATTGTTGGAAGAGGGTGTTTGCTATGACCAGTGAGTTCTCTTGGCAAAATTCTATCAGCCTTTGCCCTGCTTCATTCTGTACTCCAAGGCCAAATTTGCCTGTTGCTCCAGGTATTTCTTGACTTCCTACTTTTGCATTCCAGTCCCCTATTATGAAAAGGACATCTTTTTTGGGTGTTAGTTCTAGAATGTCTTGTAGGTCTTCATAGAACTATCCAACTTCAGCTTCTTCAGCATTGCTGATCAGGTCATTGACTTGGATTACTGTGATATGGAATGGTTTCCCTTGGAAAGGAACATTCTGTCGTTTTTGAGATTGCATCCAAATACTGCATTTCAGACTCTTTTGTTGACTGTGATGGCTAGTCCATTTCTTCTAAGGGATTCTTGCCCACAGTAGTAGATGTAATGGTCATCTATGTTAAATTCACCCATTCTAGTCCATTTTAGTTCGCTGATTCCTAAAATGTCAGCGTTCACTCTTGCCATCTCCTGTTTGACCCCTTCCAATTTGCCTTGATTCATGGACCTAACATTCCAGATTCCTATGCAATATTGCTCTTTACAGTATCGGATTTTACTTCTATCACCAGTTCCATCCACAACTGGGTGTTGTTTTTGCTTTGGCTCTGTCTCTTCATTCTTTCTGGAGTTATTTCTCCACTCTTCGCCAGCAGCATAATGGGCACCTATCGACCTGGGAAGTTCATCTTTCAGTGTCCTACCTTTTTGCCTTTTCATACCATTCATGGGGTTCTCAAGGCAAGAATACTGATGTGGTTTGCCCATTCCCTTCTCCAGTGGACCATGTTTTGTCAGAACTCTCTACCATGACCCGTCCATCTTGGGTGGCCCTACAAGGCATGGCTCATAGTTTCATTGAATTAGACAAGACTGTGGTCCATGTGATCAGTTTGGTTAGTTTTCTCTGATTGTGGTTCTTAGTCTGTCTGTCCTCTGATGGAGAAGGATAAGAGACTTATGCAAGCTTCCTGATGGGAGAGACTGACTGAGGGGGAAACTGGGTCTTGTTCTGATGGGCAGGGCCATGCTCAGTAAATCTTTAATCCAATTTTCTGTTGATGGGTGAAGCTGTGTTCCCTCCATGTTATTTACCTGGGACCAAACTGTGGTGGAGGTAATGAAGATAATGGCGACCTCCTTCAAAAGGTTCCATGCACTCACTGCTACACTCAGTGCCCCCAACCCTACAGCAGGCCACTGCCAACCCACGCCTCCACCAGAGACTCCTGGACAATCACAGGCAAGTCTGGGTCAGTCTCTTCTAGGGTCACTGCTCCTTTCTCCTGGGTCCTGGTGTACACAAGGTTCTGTTTGTGCCCTCCAAGAGTTTGTTTCCCCAGTCCTGTGTAAGTTCTGGCAACCCTGTGGTGGGGTTAATGGTGACCTCCTCCAAGAGGGCTTATGCCATACCCAAGTCAGCTGCACTCAGCCCATGTCTGCTGCACCCAGAGCCCCTGCCCCTGCGGCAGTCCACTGCTGACCCGTACATTCACAGGAGACACTCAAACACAGTTCTGTCTTGGTCTCTGTGGTGTCTCTGAGTCCTGGTGCGCATAAGGTTTGTTTGATTCCTCTGAGCGTCTCTGGCGGGTATGGGGTTTAATTCTAAACGCTATTTCATCCCTCCTACTGTCTTGCTGGGGCTTCTCCTTTGCCCTTGGACATGGAGTATCTCCTCAAAGTTGCTCCAGTGCCTACCGTCTTGCTGGGGCTTCTCTGCCCTTAGTGTGGGGTATCTCCCCACAGTCGCTCCAGCGCCACGCAGCTGCAGCAGCTCCAGCACCGTACAGCTGCTGCCGCTCTTCCTTCAGATAGTGATAATTACCTCCTAATTCTTTCCTGTTGAATTGCATGAGTTAGTACCTCCAGAACTATGTTACATAATAGTAGTAAATAATGGTTTTATTTATTTCTCCCCTTTAGAATATTTCTGATGTTTCCTCATTCACCCTGATACTAACTTTTGTGTTGTGTGTTAAGAACCTGTTCATCTATTCTGATTGATCAAATGCCTTTTTAATGAAGGCAATGGCACACCACTCCAGTACTTTTGCCTAGAAAATCCCATGGATGGAGGAGCCTGGTAGGCTGCAGTCCATGGGGTCGCTAGAGTCAGACATGACTGAACGACTTGACTTTCATTTTTCACTTTCATGCACTGGAGAAGGAAATGCAACCCACTCCAGTGTTCTTGCCTGGAGAATCCCAAGGATGGGGAAGCCTGATGGGCTGCCATCTATGGGGTTGCACAGAGTTGGACACGACTGAAGTGACTTAGCAGCAACAACATGATATTTTTACTTTTTGATCTACTGGTATATTCAGTTTCTTAATATTGAAACATCTTTGTATAAATTCATTTACTCAACACATATTTATTGATTACCTATGATATCCCATAGTAATAAACAAAACACAAATATCACTGTATTCACAAAGCATACTTTCAGTGGGAGAGTTGAATGAACAAAATAAATACAAAATTGTATTTTACATTGGAAGGTGATTAATGCTATGAAGGGGGAAAAAGCAAGGTGAAGTGATAGCATGTACTAGGGAAGCTAGTGGCTGCAGTTTTAAATTCTGTGATCAGGGAAGACCTTACTGAGAAGGCAATTTGTGCAAAGACTTGAAGGCATCTCTCCCCATCAGGAAGTGAGGCTAGGATGCTGGAAAGTTATCTAAGTGGATATTTAAATCACCAATGTTTAAGATACCAGTTAATGTTAGAAATATCAATAGAGAACAAAGAACTATTCTTAGAGAAATAGGTATAGGAAATCTGACTCGGGAATTGGTAGATGGTGCCAACAAGGAGGGTAATTGGTGGTATAGTATGAAGACATGAGATTTATTTTTAAAAAGATGCAAGGAAGCGGAGGCAGGCCTAATGATATACGAAAATTGGGAGGGGGGAAAAAAAAGACAGGCACAAATTGAGAAGACTATAAGGGAATCAGTGTCATCAAGGTAAACTAAGGTAAACCATCAGTTTAAGAAAAATTGCAGAGAATATTGAGAGGCTAATGAGATAAGGGATGTTGTACTAGTGTTCCAGAAGATCTAATGGAAGGGTTTCATGAGTTGGTAAGGGGTAGGAAATGGAAACAAAATAGAAGCTAGGAAGACCAGATGGTAATTATTAAGTGATAAGGAAAGACTTAGAAATCTGAGGCTTCCTGTGTTTATTGACAAATAGAGATAAAAAGGGAGAAGGCAATGGCAACCCACTCCAGTGCTCTTGCCTGGAAAATCCCATGGTCGGAGGAGCCTGGTAGGCTGCAGTCCATGGGGTCGCTAAGCGTTGGACACGACTGAGCGACTTCACTTTAATTTTTCACTTTCATGCACTGGAGAAGGAAATGGCAACCCGCTCCGGTGTTCTTGCCTGGAGAATCCCAGAGACGGGGGAGCCTGGTGGGCTGCCGTGTATGGGGTTGCACAGAGTTGGACACGACTGAAGCGACTTAGCAGCAGCAGAGATAAAAAGTATAATGAATTTAGTTCCAACAGCCTCAAAACAGATAATGGCAGTGAGGCTGTGTTTGGGGATAAATGTGGGTACCAACAGAAGTATGAAGGTCCTCTAGATGAGTGTTCTTACTCCAGAATGAGCTGGGCTTACTCTGGACTCCTGTGAAAGGAGAGGAATCATGCTCATGATCTTATGAAACAGACATGGCCATATGGTACTGGAATGTTATAGAAAATGTATCCACTACTTTTAAAAGATATCTGTTGGTTTCATATCTTAGTTTTTGAGAACATATACCTCCATATTTTTATATCCAGAGGTAAATATTTATACAATTTCAAAGTACGGGGATCTATCCCTTTAATTTTTTTTTTTCATTTTCCTATAGATTATCATTGCTCCTGAGAGTTTTTATAAAATACTATGGTTGCACTGAAAAAAATATCTCACATGTGTTTCCATAGGTAAACAATGGGAAGTTAAATCACTGAAGCAATTCAAAATGAGACTTAACCAAACTTTTCTGTAATCAAAATCTCCTAATATTTTTGTGTTTCAAATGGAAACTCATATAGTCTTAACTTCGTTGTCAAGAATCAAATATACTGGAGATGGCTGCTGTTTTTCAAATTTTTCTGTATATATTAAGCCTCACTAAAATTTCAGTAGATCTCATAGATTGGTCAAGTCACATATATAAGGTATGCATCACTTATTCTTATGTTCTGGCATTCAGGAAGTGATAGTTCAGGAGAAAGCCTAAAATCGTTGATTTCTAACAAACACTTGCTATTTGACTTTCTCATTTTGATTTTCAAACAACTTAGAATATGATCAAAGACACTTATCAGAGGAACTGGAAAGTCTATATTAATCACCTACAGATTATAGGAATATACTGTCTTTAAGAACCATCTTGTCATGTAAATCTAACATAGGAATAAGACAATAAAGAGGAAATCTAAACCTCAAAATGAAAATCTCACATTAATGACCCCACTCCCAAAAGCTTAGGGATATTAAACTAGCTCTGTTACAACACATAGGGGAGAATAAATGAAAGACAGTGAAAACAATTGATAAGCAATTTGACCTACATTTACCCATTTCCAGGAAAGCCTCAAAGTGAATTCCTAAAGAGCCTGAAGAAGTAGTTTTGACTACTCTCCTGAAGAAAAGCTGAAGGTGGAAAGAAGGAATCTCACAAACTTTAAATTAGTGGACTCTTTTCCTGTTTTATCCACATGGCTGGAAGGCAGAAGTGTAAACTAAAGTTAGTCTTGGGTACAGCGGTAGTCAGGCTTTGAGATGGCCCACAATGATTCTCACCTTCTGATATCCTTCCCTTTGTGTATTCCACTCTCACATCGAATGGGGCTGACCTGTATAACCACTAGGATATTATAGAAATGAAAGTATACATCTTCTGAGGCTACATTTCTGAAAAAGGCATGCCTTCTGTCTCACACTTTTGGATCATTCACTCAGGGGAGAAGACAGCTGTTGTGTCATAAGGACAGTCAAGGCTCTAAGTCCTATTGAGAAGTCCATGTGTTGAAGAACTGATGTTGCAGGAAGGGGGACTCCTTCAAGGGCCCGAGAATGGGCTCTTGTCTAACACTTGAAAATGAATTATCTGAAGAGACACACATGCTGACAAAGCAAGAGACTATTGGAAAGGGGTGCCTGGGTGGAGAGTAGCAGGGTAAGGGAACATAGAAGAACTTCTCTGCCACGTGGCTCACAGTCTTCAGTTTATAGTAATGGAGTTAGTTTCTGGACTGTCTCTGGCCAATCATTCTGACTCAGGGTCCTTCCTAATGGTGTATCTCTCAGCCAAGATGGATTCCAGTGAGAAGGATTCTGGGAGGTTGGTAGGACATCTGAACTAGCATCCCCTCTCTCCTTTTGACCTTTCCTGAATTCTTCCTGTTCGTGGTAGCTTGTTAGTTCCACATTCTTTACCAGGACCTCCTGTTGTAAGATAACTCATACACATGGTTACTGTGGTGCCTAGCCAGTGTAGGTGGTTTTGGTCAGTGATTCCCTTAACACTGAGTTCTCTTGCCATCAGATGTGTGAGTGAGTCATCTTGGAGGCAGATTCTCTAGCCCCAATAAAGCCTTCAGATATCTGCAGCTCAGCCAATATCTTGAACACAAACTCATGATAAACCCTACCTAAGACAGAACTACCTAACTAAGCCTCTTCTGAATTCCTAACCTATGGAATATATATAAGATAATAAATGTTAATTGTTGTTTTTGAGTCATAAATTAAGGAGGGAGGAAGTATAATTGGTTTTGGTTATACCACAATAGATAACTAATAAACAGTAACTATTAGGTTGGTACAAACATAATTGCAGTTTTTGCATTGTTGAAATTTGCCTTTTGATGTTAAAATACATTCTTAATAAATGTGGTTATGTTGTACATCATTTCAATGTGCATTTCTCACTTTATGCTTTTTTTGCTAATGACTTTGCATGCATGCTAAGTCGCTTCAGTCGTGTCCGACTCTTTGTGACCACATGGACTGCAGCTTACCAGGGTCCTCTGTCCATGGGGATTCTCCAAGCAAGAATACAGGAGTGGCTTGCCATGCCCTTCTCCAGGGAATCTTCTCAACCCAGGGAAATGACTTATTACTTGCTGTTTATTTTATATTAATTTTGGACTATGGGAATAATGTTATACAAAAAGCAAATTCAAGTGATTTTCATATTTGAGTTCAAAATGAGTCGTAAAGCAGCAGAGACAACTCACAACGTGAACGATACATTTGGCCCAGGAACTGCTAATGAATGTACAGTGCACTGGTGGTTCAGGAGTTTTGCAAAGGCGATGAGAGCCTTGAAGATGAGAAGCATAGTGGCCACCCTTCAGAAGTTGACAGCAACCAATTGAAAGGATCATTGAAGCTGATCCTCTTACAGCTACACAAGATGTCGAAGAAATCAACATCGACCATTCTATGGTCGTTGAGCATTTGAAGCAAATTGGAAAAGTGGAAAAGCTTGATAAGTGGGTGTCTCATGAGCTGATTGCAAATAAAAAAATCATTTTGTTGTGTTGTCTTCTCTTATTCTTCGAAACAACAAACCATTTCTCGATCGGATTGTGGCGTGTGACGAAAAGTGAATTTTATATGACAAACTGGCAACGACCAGCTCAGTGCACTTTCCAAAGCCAAACTTCCACCAAAATAAGTCATGGTCACTGGTGGTCTGCTGCCAGCCTGATCCATCTTTCTGAATCCGGCAAAACCATTACATCTGAGAAGTATGCTCAGAGCAAATCAATGAGATGCACTGAAAATTGCAACATCTGCAGCAGGCATTGGTCAACAGAAAAGACCCAATTCTTCACAACAATGCCTGACTACATGTCACACAACCAGCACTTCAAAAGTTGAACGAATTGGGCTATGAAGTTTTGCCTCATCTGCCATATTCCCCTGACTTCTTGCCAACTGTCTTCAAGCATCTTGACAGTTTTTTGCAGGGAATATGCTTCCACAACCAGTAGGATGTAGAAAATGTTTTCCAAGAGTTCGTCAAATCTCGAAGCATGGATTTTTATGCTACATGATTAAATCAACTTATTTCTTGTTGGCAAAAATGTGTTGATTGTAATGGTTCTTATTTTGATTAATAAAGATGTGTTTGAGCCTATTTATAATTATTTAAAATTCAGTCTGAAACCACAATTACTTTTGCACCACCCTAACAATAGGTAGCAGAACCAGAATTCAAGCCCAAATTTGATTCCAAAGGTTGATCTCCCAAAAGATCAAAAATTTGCCAATGAAATTTTTATCAGTTTTCCTTAGTTACCTATTAAAATACATTTTTAAATGAATTCCATTTGTATCCTATGTAAAGAGAGGAACATCAATTCCTTTGGTCAGTGAAATACTGTGTTTACTAATACTGGACACGTTAGGTCTTGGGTACAGTCAGTTCTAAGTCAATAGTAGCCATGTCTATTTTCCAGGTATTCATTAAAAGTATTTTTGAGGAAGTCTGATTCATGTTTCAGGAGGAGTCTTTCTGTTGACTCTTCATCAAATCTTCTACTTTATGAGATATTAATGTGTACCATTCCACTTAATTTGTTCTTTCTCCTGTCCTGTGAAACCATTTTAGTACACAATTTTAATTTCCTCAAAAGGAAAAATTACTGAGTTGTTTCTGAATTACCCTTAATTAGACTTGCAAACGATTTTAAGAACCACTTTGAAGTTTCTACCCAAAAGTTGTATCAAAATTTCATGTAAGTCATTTTTTTAAACTCAAATGTCATTTCAACACTGGGGAAATAATCTTTTACCTTGAAAGATATAAACATTTCAAACTAAAGAAAAATTTTTGTATTTCTGAGTCCAAGTGAAATGAATCATCTGGCAACTAAAGAACATCTCAACCGGACTATCCTATCTGAATGTTTTTGTGGAAAAATTGGTCTTTCTTGTCCAATAGACTGCTCATTTAATTTGAGGTAGAGCCCCTATAACTTCCTCTTTGAGAAATGTTCTGTTTCTCTCATTAAAAGCATCTCTTTTTTAGTAGATTTGAATTTTCAAAATATAAATTAGGAGGTAATTGTTTAATGAAAATATGAACCAAAGGATACATTTAGATGGTAGGACCTCTAGAGTTCTATTTACAAATGTTTGTTTATATACAGATTTAATAAAGTAAAATATAACTCACAGACACGTATTTATTCACATACTTTATATTGTGAAAACACTATCGCCTATTTTAAGCTTCTTGTAAGAAATTCTGATTTTTTCCCCACTATTTGATAGGTATTTCCTTTGTAATGTATTGCTTTTATCCTTGTTATTCCAGCTCTGAACTCAACAGATGTTCAGAATTTCAAGTCTTCTAGCTCATATTAGTGAAGACTTCATAATTTAACTTAAAGTTGTTCATGGAAACTACATGCTGAGAGAAAGATCAACTTCTATTGAAAAGAGAATGGATTAGAGTTAGAGATTAGACTTTGTATTGTGATAAAATACACATAATATACAATTTACCATAGTGACATGTAGTGTGCTCACAATGTTGCACAACCATCACCACTATCTAATTCCAGAACATTTGCATCAACCCAAAAGGAAATCCTTTTGTCACACCTCTTTTCTCCTTCCCCAGTCCCTCCAGTAACCACTAATCTGTTTTCATTCTCTATAGATTTGCCTATTCTGGATATTCCAGATAACTAGAATCCTACAATATGTGACTTTTTAGCTTAATGTTTTCAAGGATCATTCATGTTATAGTATTTCATTCCATTTTATAGCTGAATAATACTCCACGGTAGGGATTAGACTACACTTTGTTTATCCATTCATCAGTTGATGTGCATTTGGGTTTTTGATGCCTTTTGGCTATTGTGAATAATGCTGCCCTGAACAAAAAACGTTATGTACATAATTTTGTTTGGTTGTTTTTAATGCTCTTGAATACACACACACACACATATATATACTCAGGAGTTGAATTGCTGGGCCGTGTGGTAATTGAGATGAGACAAGTTTTGAGTGAAATCTTATTAAATCAATAAATAGTCCCATTTTTTGAGTAGTGGTCATATTGTTATTTCTCTTTTGTTATATTAGCAAGTTTTCTGGACTCCTACAGTTCTCTAGGAAATGTGGCATGGGAATTAATGCCAGGAGACTACAACATAGCATCACCAACCCACACCCAACATGAGAACTAACCATTTTTTATACAAAGTACCCAGTGATATAAAGGCAGTGGAAGGTTCCCAGCTCTAGCAGGTGTACTAGCATGCACCTTCAAGCAATGAAGGTACTGGCATGTAACCAAAGTGTTTCAATAATAACTTTGAAGGCAGATAAGGTGATGGCACCCCACTCTAGTACTCTTGCCTGGAAAATCCCATGGATGGAGGAGCCTGGTAGGCTGCAGTCCATGGGGTTGCTCAGAGTCGGACAGGACTGAACGACTTCACTTTCACTTTTCACCTTCATGCATTGGAGAAGGAAATGGCAACCCACTCCAGTGTACTTGCCTGGAGAATCCCAGGGATGGGGGAGCCTGGTGGGCTGCCATCTATGGGGTTGCACAGAGTCGAACACGACTGAAGCGACTTAGAAGAAGAAGAATCTTAGTCAAATTACAGATGGTTGCCTTGGTTCACTCACTAAACTTCTCTGGATCTTGGTTTCTCCATCTGTACAATGAAGATAATAAACACTGCTTCTCAAGATTGTTATAAGAGCAGAGTCTGGCACATAGTTGGCATTTAAATAAATTTTAGTTCTCATTCCCTCTTATTTTATTGGACTCTTCAAATTGTTCTTCAAGACAACAGTATTTTTCTTCTCATTTTTTCTTTCAGGTGAAAATTAAACTACCAAACACCAACCCTTCTGATATTAAAGTTGACATTCAGGAGACGATCCTTGACCTCCGTACTCCTAATAAGTGAGTAAAACTTGGAGCTAGAATAATGAATGTTATAATATTAATGAATCTTTTGTCAATATCCTTTATAAAAGTGTATGTAGTTATTTTGTATCACCCCCAAAGTCAGAAGAAAAGTGAAAAAGTCAGTTAATCATTCAGATGTTTGATCTGGTTAATATAAACATAAATATATTTGTAAATACCTAGATTTTTTACCACTTTACATGCATAGATTTGGAGTAGGTTGATACCACCAAAACATAGTCCCTGACATTCAGATACAGTTTGCTTATCTATGACGAAAAACAGCTGGAGGTGAAAATCTTTTAAGTTGTAAGTCTTGCGTGTGATATTTTTTTGTACAGTGATGGCATGAAAGAAGCAATCTTTAAGCGTTTTGGATATTGTGGGGCTCTAAGGTTGTTTGCGGAGAAGGCAATGGCACCCCACTCCAGCACTCTTGCCTGGAAAATCCCATGGATGGAGGAGCCTGGTAGGCTGCAGTGCATGGGGTCGCTAAGAGTCAGACACGACTGAGCGACTTCGCTTTCCCTTTTCTTTTTTTTTTTTTTTTATCTCTAATTTTATTTTATTTTTAAACTTTACATAATTGTATTAGTTTTGCCAAATATCAAAATGAATCCGCCACAGGTATACATGTGTTCCCCATCCCGAACCCTCCTCCCTCCTCCCTCCCCATACCATCCCTCTGGGCCGTCCCAGTGCACCAGCCCCAAGCATCCAGCATCATGCATCGAACCTGGACTGGCAACTCATTTCCTACATGATATTTTACATGTTTCATTGCCATTCTCCCAAATCTTCCCACCCTCTCCCTCTCCCACAGAGTCCATAAGACTGTTCTATACATCAGTGTCTCTTTTGCTGTCTCGTACACTGGGTTATTGTTACCATCTTTCTAAATTCCATATATATACATTAGTATACTGTATTTATGTTTTTCCTTCTGGCTTACTTCACTCTGTATAATAGGCTCCAGTTTCATCCACCTCATTAGAACTGATTCAAATGTATTCTTTTTAATGGCTGAGTAATACTCCATTGTGTATATGTACCACAGCTTTCTTATCCATTCACCTGCTGATGGACATCTAGGTTGCTTCCATGTCTTGGCTATTATAAACAGTGCTGCGATGAACATTGGGGTACACGTGTCTCTTTCCTTCTGGTTTCCTCAGTGTGTATGCCCAGCAGGGGGTTGCTGGATCATAAGGCAGTTCTATTTCCAGTTTTTAAGGAATCTCCACACTGTTCTCCATAGTGGCTGTACTAGTTTGCATTCCCACCAACAGTGTAAAAGGGTTCCCTTTTCTCCACACCCTCTCCAGCATTTATTATTTGTAGACTTTTGGATCGCAGCCATTCTGACTGGTGTGGAATGGTACCTCATAGTGGTTTTGATTTGCATTTCTCTGATAATGAGTGATGTTGAGCATCTTTTCATGTGTTTGTTAGCCATCTGTATGTCTTTTTTGGAGAAATGTCTATTTAGTTCTTTGGCCCATTTTTTGATTGGGTCGGAGGAGCCAAGATGGCGGAGGAGTAGGACGGGGAGAACACTTTCTCCCCCACAAATTCATCAAAAGAGCATTTAAACGTCGAGTAAATTCCACAAAACAACTTCGCTTTCCCTTTTCATTTTCCTGCATTGGAGAAGGAAATGGCAACCCACTCCAGTGTTCTTGCCTGGAGAATCCCAGGGACGAGGGAGCCTGGTGGCTCCCGTCTATGGGGTCACACAGAGTCGGACACGACTGAAGTGACTTAGCATAGCATAGCATAAGGTTGTTTGATTATATTCATCTAAAAATCAATGAAAAGACTTATCAATTACCTAAAACAAAAATCTAACAGCTAATTTATCACTGGATCCTCAAGTTGCATGAATACATTTTAAATTAATGCAGATGATAATGGAATAATTCAATTAAACATTTGATATGTTCAAAAATAGTCTTGTTATTATACAAGTTCAAATGCTGTTCCCCAAACACAATATATAAGGTAAAATTCTGATAAAATGTTTATCCTGAAACCTGGATAAATCAACCCTGTCTCTCAAAACTAACTATATAAGGAAGGAATCAATAGAACCTGGCATGTGCTAGATAAAATATCTGAATATCTCATTGCTTTGTTCACTTTTCAGCTGGATGTGTAGCAGTTAGCACACTTGGTTGACTGCAGTGGACCTTTGTTAACTCATAGACATTTCAAAATGGGTGTGGGGAGCAGTCAGATGCTAGCATATTATCTTCCTTCCATTATCAGTACCTATAGTTCTTCTCTGTTGATCATAGGGCTTTGAGAAAATAACAAAATCTGATCTCTGCTACAAAAGACTTCTATGTGTAAACACACCAATGTACATGAGTAGCTTAACTTTGATTTCTACCATAGAGGAATTTAACCACAAATGACCTACAGAGGAATACATATCAAATATTTTCTCCTTAATATAATTTTAAAAATGTATTCACTCAAAAATTGTCTCATGTTATGAAAATCACATTCCTTATTTTCACCATTGACATCAAGGAGTATAGTAATTTTTTCATTACATGCTATACACACATTTACTCTTTCCACACAACCTTTGCAAGGGAAGTTGGTTAAATGAGCAGTCAATCTTCCATGATATTTGTGCACTTGTTAAAAGCACAGACATCTACACACCATGGAGTTAATTTCCATTCCCGTAGCGGTTCTCACTGTCTCCATCAATCTTTAGGCAGCTGCTCTGGCTATGCTGTCATTCCAGATACCTTTCAAAGCCCACTAAATGAAAGACTCACACAGAGATATTTTTCCAAATAGAATGTGGGCTGCAGTAGGTCATTTGGATCATACAGTACTAATATATTAAATGCTCAGCACATAAAAGTACTGTCTGTTAAGAAAAAGGTCATTAATTAAGGGAGAAGAAAGAATTAAAATTTTTATTACTTTTCCTAAAAACTCAAACATTCTTTGGAGCCCTGATATTATCTGAACTAGTATTATTGGAAATGTGTCTTGCTTTGAGTTTGCCGATATTCACATCTACTTTCTTTAGTTTCTAACTTTGACACCCTGTAACACTATGCTTACTGGTTTCAAGAAGCATAACAGTGGACATTCTGTTCATGTACCTATAAGGGAAAATGAGTGGAATTATTTTAACTAAATTGACTAGATATCAATCTATTGATAGTCAATTGCATTAAAATTATGAATAAAACCCAGATTTTTAGCATTATAGAATGAAAAGAAATGTTTGCTGAATCCTTCATTTTAAAAAAACTGGTTGTTTTGGCATATAGATTCCCAACAGGGTAGGTAGAAAGGAAGAAAGATAGGTGAAATTGTATAATGTCTCAAAATCTCCGGACTTTATCTTCATATGGGGTTTCATTATTTTTTAAGATGGATTCTAAGAATATCTTCAATGAATTCCTTGAATGTGATAATAAAAACACATTCTAAAGATAAACATGAGTTAATTTCTGGTTGTTTGTTACTTTAGATTATCTCACTTTTGCTGTGCTCCTTTGATTTAGATTGAATTGACTGATATTCAAAGACATAAACACCTAAAAAAAAGTTTTCTAAATGCAATAGTGAATTGCAGCTCAGTAGCTGTTTCTGCTTTCTTTGAAAATAGTTATATCTCCAACAGGAAACCTTAAAAAGGCCATATCTTTTTTAAGCCCAGATATGTAAATCAAATAATTCATAAACTACATAAAATAAAAAGTACATTATGTGAATATGCACAGAACAAGGTTGTTGTATATTTAAATCTCTTGGCAAGAAACATCAACTTGAATTCTCTAATATAAATGTAAGCATATAAGTCTCTAAACTAGAATTCACTGTATAGATATTTTTTTGTTTTTACTTTCATATATTATTATTTGCATTTAAATAATTTCTAAAGAAAAGCAACACTGGAGAGACTGTTTTTTTACTTTTTATTTTATATTGGAGTATAGCCAATTAACAATGTTGTGATAGTTTTAGGTGGACAGCAAAAGGACTCAGCCAATATGCATGTATCCATCCTCCTCCAAACTTCTCTCCCATCCAGGCTACCACATAACATTGAGCAGAGTTCCCTGTGCTACATAGTAGGACCTTGTTGGTTATCCATTTAACACTGGATAAACATTTGATCAGTGACTAAACTTTAGCTTTTTAAAAAGCAAATATTTTTCAATGTAAAGGCAGAGAGATTGGGTTTAAATGTTCATTCATATTTTATTATAGTACTGATCTATACTAGTTATTCAAATATCATTTTGTAGTGACCTATTTGCTTTTAATTCATTTATTCATTCACTCAACAAATAATACTTTCCTTCTTTTAAAAGCCTAAATAAGTTATACAGTTTCTACTCAAAATTTTTGTATGTGAAGCTATACTACTAAGGACTAGACAAAAATGCAGGGATGGATGGATCATTCCAATGGCCACTAACTGTCTTTTTTTTTTAATTTATTTCTGTCTGGACAGAGAAGTGCACATTATCATTGGAACTTCTTCAGCTGATTTATAGTTGTCTTTTGGTGCAATGAAACTGTCACCACTGAGCTTTGCTTTCTTTTAAAAGTGAATATATTATCATTTGTAGAATAAGGGATGAAGCAAATCTAACTCTAGTACAACCTATATTGTAAACAACTTTAAAAAGATGGACTCTCAGGAACTCCCTGGAGGTCCAGTGGTTAGAACTTGGCACTTTTACTGCCAAGGGCATGGTTTAATCCCTGGTCGGGGAACTAAGATCCTGCAAGCTTCATGGCACAGTCAAAAAAAAAAAAAAAAAGATGGACTCTACATGGTTTTTGCACCCACTTTTTTTTTTTTTAAGATTCCAAATATTACAGGGTATATTAAAATACATTGCGATTTCATTACTTCAAGTGGAGAGAATTGTTTCTCCTACCCTAAATATCTGGAATGGAACAAAAGTAACAGAAAACTTCTCCTTTAGGTTCCAGAGCTGTGTGATAAATACTTTTAATGAGCCCAGTTTCCTGAATTTAGGTCTTTGCAAATGAATAATGAGGAGACTGATTTTCGAGGCTTTTGTTTTCAAATACTAGTTTTTTGTACAAGTATTCAATAAGTACCCCCTAAAAATTACCCAAATTACCATATTCCTTTACCAGTTTGGGTCTTATACCTCCTAAAAGAGCTTTTCTGTCCACTTTTTATAGAGATCCTCAAGCCTTCTCTGTTGAGAATGTGAGGTAACAAGTGCTTCATGTATTTAATTTTCTTCAGATACCAGCATGTGCTGACCCCATGCATAATTCCGATTCATACCACTATGACATATTTATGGATGTCTCATCCCAGCCATGCATCTGAAGCATACAGCTATCCAGCAACTGAGCCATAAACTACAAACTACACTCAGCAGTCTCTCACAGGAAATTTCTGTCAATGTAAAGTAGAAAGAACCAGAGGCAAGCAAAAGAAAGCACTTTCATTGATTGGGTATTGAAATCACTGCAGGCCTGAATTTCAATAACTACACCTGGAGTAGAGACTCAGTTTACAGTAATGTTAGCAGAATTATTGTAGAACTATTCGAATTTCAGATTTCTGTCAGGCAGTCACATTTCTTCTACACATAAGGATGACTGGCAAGAGATCTGTCCAAACAACTTAAAGTTGCAGTGGTTCTATTTCTATGCCAATAAACATAGCCTGAGACTATGTTTATATAATGCAAAATGAGGTCAATTTAGAAAAAATAAGCTTGCTTGCTTGCTAAGGCACTTCAGTCTTGTCTGTCTCTTTGTGACCCTATGGACTGTAGCCCGCCAGGCTCCTCTATCCATGGGATTCTCCAGGCAAAAATACTGGAGTAGGTTGCCATGCCCTCCTCCAGGGGATCTTCCCAACCCAGGGATCAAATCCGAGTCTTTTAAGTCTCCTGCATTGAGGGGTGGTCCAAACCGCTGCTTGGAGTTTTAGGGCCAAGAAAAAAAAAGGTATAGTATTTGTGTTAATTAGGCATATTTTTGATCCAGTATTCATACTGTCTAGTTTTTTGGTTCCTAACATTGCGATGATATATATTGCTTCCCATTGCCTTTATTAAAAGTGGTATCTTCTTGATGTCACTGGTTCTAGGTTTTTATTTTGTTTTTCAGGAAGCTGCTGCTAACCCTTCCCCATCCTGTGGACTGCAGCAGTGCCAACGCCTTCTATATACTTGATGTTGAGACTCTCGAAGTCACCATGACTATGAAACGAGAGTTGGATTTCATTAATTTCTTATGAAACAGTGTGGACAAGGATGAAAAGTGGCAAATAACACTGATTAAAAAATAAAAACCTTTGACAAAATTAGCTAATGTTTTCTGTCTTCTCTTTATTATTCTGACATATTGAAAAATGGGCTTCTGTTCAATTCTAGTGCTATTCTGATCATTTACAGTCATTTCTATTAATCTAGTAGGAAATAGTGTTTTCTCATACTAATAAGCTATCCCATTTTTATAGTGATAGCTGGATGGAATTTACAGGTTAACCAGTTAGATTGCTACATGCCAATTAAATAACTGAAATATGACCAAGAAATGGTTGGTTCACTTACTTCAATAGTCTAAAGGCCTTAAGCCATTTGATTATACCATGATACAATTAGTAACATAGGAATTGGTCATTATGATCACCAGAAAAGTTTAATTGATTTCCTTTTTCATTTAATCAAAGGATTTCTAGTGTTCTCTGTTTAGGCTCTCACTATTGTTCAGGAGCATACAAATAACAGAAGATTATAAATATACAAGGCTTCCCTTGTAGCTCAGTCGGTAAAGAATCTGCCTGCAGTGCAGGAGACCAGGGTTGGATCACTGGGTTGGAAGATCCCCTGGAGAAGGAAATGGCAACCCACTCCAATATCCTCGCCTGGAAAATCTCATGGACAGAGGAGCCTGTTGAGCTGCAGTCCATGGGGTCACAAAGAGTCAGGCACGACTGAGCAACTAACACACACAACTAACACATAAATAGTTTGATGCACCATACTAACAACCTGTTATACTTGAATAAGAAATACTCTTGAACACACAGTGTTATTCGGCTTCCTCAGTCTTGTTCTCAGTGTTTGGATCTATTTAGGTTAAAATATTTTCCTTTTGTGCACTAATAATTATTAACAATGCCTCTTTGGGTACTGTGTTTATATTTAGTCGTTGAATTCCTTGACACTTGAATACAAAGAAAAATGTGTGCATTTACAAATGCTATTCTCTCATTTCCTATATTTATTCATAATTGGACATACTTATTTTGTGAATTATGTCAATGTGCCCTACCTCTTCTGTGCTATATAGCATAAGTTTATTTTAGAATTATTTATTAATAAATCATATTTTAAAACTTGTGTGGCTTAGTCTTACACATCATTGCAGAAATCTGGAGTTACCTGGGGTAAGTTTTGAAAAGAGATCATGGAAAGATGTGAGCTATTATGATGTGATGTGAGCTAAATACTCAAGCAGATATTTTCTTTTTTTTTTTTTTAATTTTTTTTGATTTTTTTAAATTTTATTTTATTTTTAAACTTTACAATATTGTATTAGTTTTGCCAAATATCGAAATGAATCCGCCACAGGTATACCCCGTTCCCCATCCTGAACCCTCCTCCCTCCTCCCTCCCCCTACCTCCCTCTGGGTCATCCCAGTGCACCAGCCCCAAGCATCCAGTACCGTGCATCGAACCTGGACTGGCGACTCGTTTCATACATGATATTATACAGGTTTCAATACCATTCTCCCAAATCTCCCCACCCTCTCCCTCTCCCACAGAGTCCATAAGACTGATCTATACATCAGTGTCTCTTTTGCTGTCTCGTACACAGGGTTATTGTTACCATCTTTCTAAATTCCATATATATGCATTAGTATACTGTATTGGTGTTTTTCTTTCTGGCTTACTTCACTCTGTATAATAGGTTCCAGTTTCATCCAGATATTTTCTAAGCTTAATTATACAGACAACTATTAAGCATCTAGTTTGTGACTAGATCAAGTAAAAGGAAAAGACTGAGAATTTGGGAAAAGTGGTTGTGTTAAAACACTAAATTCTTGCAGAGAATTTGACTTTGAAATTACCACCATGACTTTCTTCTCTGGAGGCAGGAGTTGAGGGTGGTATTAACTGAAAGGAAATTAGTGTCTGTGAATTTAAGTCCATGATGTTACAGAATGAAGAGTGTCCTACTTTGCTTTCATAAGATCTTTTTAAAAAGCTGCATTTTAAGAATTTAAGATTGCACCCTAAACTTTAAACTCTGGAATAAGCCTAAACAGTAACCAATATTTTTCTTCTCTAGAGAGCAACACTGAGTCAGTGGAAATTGTATCTTTTTTTCCCCCTGTGTACTGGCCCTAATTACAAAGACCATTATTATTCAAACTGACAATGTGTACAAGTTGTCCCTGGAAGAGAAGATAGAGCATATCCAGGTCAACTTGAATCAGGATTTGGTTATGTGATACTGTATCAGTTTTATAATGAAACAGAGCTTCAAGACAATGAAACGTGATCCAGTAATTTATACCCATCCAGAAATCATCCTACTTCACTGTCTTTGGCTTCAGAAGTAACAACTTCATTATCACTGTTGTTTGTTTTTAAACTAATTCACAGGACTTTTCTCCTTTAAATAGAAATCCTCCACTAAAGCAAGTGTAGATAAAGAGAATATAAAAGGAAATTTATCTTCTCAGAATTTTTCATGGCCTCTCAGCCATGACCCAGAGAACTGGAAGTTAAAACCAGGATTGTGGCATATTATTAACCTTCTCCTTCATGAACTTTACCTCCCTTGTTGGTTTTATAATCTCTGGTTGAGTTTGTACAGATTCATTCATTCATGCACTCATTAATTAATTCTTTCAACAGATATTTACTTAGCATTTATCACATGCTGGGCACTATGTTAGATGCTAGGCATATAGCAATGAGCAAACTAGATATGGTCATTGTCCTCATGGAGCAAGTAGTTTAGCAAAGGAGACCCAACAATAACCAAGTAAACACATAAACACATATTTTCAAATTTATTATTAGTATGAAGGAAAAGAAAGGGTGCTTTTGAGAATATCAGAAAAACCAAACCTAGTCTGGGAAAAGAGAGAAGAAAAGGCTTCCCAAAAGATTTGATACTCAACTGAAACATGGAGAACACCTAGGATTTAACCATGCAAAGAGAGTGTTGAGGGAAGGAAGGTAATAGGGCTTCTAGATGCTAGGAGTAGCAAATGTGAAGACCCAGAATGGAAACAACCTGGAGCACAGAGTTCAAGGAAATGAAAGTCAGTGTAGCTGGAGTAGAATGAACCTGGCAATGACTGGTGGTAACGTTGGAAATGCAGGCTGCAGCAATGTCATGTAAACTTTACAGGCTAAGGTTAGGAATTTGAATTTATTCTAAGTGTTTTGGAGAAGAGGATGTATTGGGAGGCAAGAATGGAAATGGGGAGACCACTTAGGAGACTATAGCCCAGGCAAGTTATTCTACACTTCATCCTAAGTAAAATTCATTGTTAATTTTTTTCTAATTAGAAAAAAAACTGCATGCTTACACAGTCCAAGCAGGAAACTTTAACAATACAGAAAAGCTCTTCAAAAATAAAGCAAAAATTTCCTACCATGGGTCGGGACCAGGGTCCAGTGCAAAGAGCCCTTCGTCCTGGGACAGGGGGAGCGGCCAGAAAGTTTTATTTTTCTTTTAGAAAAAGAAATAAAGGAAAAATAAAGCAAAAATTAAAATCACCTGTAAGCAAACAAACCATAAATAACCACTCTTAACCATTTTTAATGCTTCTTTCTAACCCTTTTTTCTAATGCATAATATAGATATTATTTTTCTGCAAATAGGAAGATAACACACAAACTGGTTTTATAACCTACATTCTTTTAATTTCCAACTGCATTCTTTTTTATCATCTGTTTCTGGAAATTCCAGTTGTGTTGCATTGTGATAAAAGAGTGTGATAAATGATCCGTGTGTATTTTTAAAGAATGAATATTAAATAATGAATATTCAATAATTATTGGGTACAGAATTCTATACACATATATAAATTCAAGGTTTTTTTAATATTTTAATTTTATTGAAGTATAGTTTATTTATAATGTTGTGTTTCAACTTAAATATTTTAAAGCAGTGTTGTTCCAATCTTATATATTCTTGTTAATTTTTGGCCTGCTTTCTGTAGCAACATGAAGAGGTGTATTAAAATTTACCAATGATGATGGATTTGGTCAAATCTCCTTGTTTGCTTTATATATCTTAAGACAATATATTTAGGTGCAGACAGACTTAAAATTGTTCTATCTTCCTGGTGGATTATTCCTTTCATCAATATTCTGTGACACACTCTATCTCTAATAATATTTTTTGCTTTAAATATTTTGTGATTAACAATAACATAGCTACATCAACTTTTTAGTACCTGCCTGGCGTATCTTTTCCCATCACTTTCCATGCCTGTATGTTTTAGGCATGACGTTTATGAACAGAATTTAGATACATTCTGGATTTGGGGATGGGGGTTGAGGCTGTGCTGTGTAGCATGCAGGATCTTATTCCCCAGCCAGGGATCAAACCTGGGCCCTTTGCATTGGCAGCACAGAATCTTAACCACTGGACAACAAGGGAAGTCCCAAATTTTGGATTTTTACAATTTTTAATATTATTTAATCCTCCACATTTTAGCATTTCTCTTATATTTTATACGATTTTCTTCTTTTTTAATAATTTCATGTATTTATTTTTGGCTGTGCTGGATCTTCTTTGCGGTGCAGGCTTTTCTCTAGTGGTGATGGGAGCGGGGGTGCTACTCTCTAGTTGTGGTATGCGGGCTTCTCACTGCAGTGGTTTCTCTTGTTGAGGAGCACAGGCTTTTTAGGGCACACAGGCTTCAGTAGTTGTGGCTCCTGGGCTCTAGAGCACAGGCTCAATAGCTGTGTCGTATGGGCTTAGTTGCTCCATGGCATGTGGGATCTTCCCAGATCAGAGATTGAACCTGTGTCTCCTGCATTGGCAGGCAGTTTCTTTACCACTGAGCCACCAGGGAAGCCCTTGGATTTTTAAATGCAACAAAGATTCTGTCTTTAAAGTCAATGTTTTAGTCCAGTTACATTTATTTTGATTAATGAAACACTTGATTTATTAACGATTTATTTCTGTCACCTTATCATGGGATTTCTGTCTTATTCTGCTTTTTTCTATGCCTTTTTTCTCCTTTCTTGCCTTTTTTCTATTAGTTTTCAAAATCTTTTTTTCCTTCTACTGATTTGAAAGTTATATATACATTTTTTAAAACTTCAAATGTCTACAGTTTCTTGATAGTTCTACCCACCTTTAACAAAATTTAAGGACATAGAAAGTTTTAACTAAAGTGTACCTCTCCAATTTTGTTTTCATACCCCAAATTATCCATCATCCTCATTATTGGTTTTTTTTTTT
Organism: Bos mutus; assembly: GCF_027580195.1. Lineage (NCBI taxonomy): Eukaryota > Metazoa > Chordata > Mammalia > Artiodactyla > Bovidae > Bos > Bos mutus. The sequence goes on from NC_091646.1 coordinate 107,060,150, forward strand.
TTTTTTTTTTTACAGCCAATGCTTATTTAGATCTACCCACATGTCTATCAATGCTTTGCTCACCATTCCTTTTTCCACATCAGTGCTTCCTTTCTGAATTGCATACTTTAAGTATTTCTTTCAGCAACAGCTTATGAGTTCTTGATTCTCTCAGTTAATTTCTAGAAATGTTTTTATTGCCCTCACTCTTGGACAATAATTTAGCTGGGCTTAGAAATCTAGGTTGACAGTTATTTTCCTTCAGAATTTTGAAGATACTGTTTACCTGTGTTCTGGCTTAAATTTTGTAATTTAAAAGTCTGCTGTCAATCTCATTGTTCCTTTGAAGGTAATCTATCTTTCCTGTCTGGTAGTTTTAAGATTTTTCTCTTTCTTTTGGGTGTTTTGCAGTTTGATTATAATATGTCTGAATATATATTTAATTGTATTTATTTTGTTCAACACTTGTTTTTAAATCTTTCATCAGTCCTGGAAAATCCCCAGCCATTATGTACTCGAATATTTCCTTTCTTCCATTCTGTTTTCCTTCTGGAACTCTTCTTAGGCTGGACCTTTCATTCTATACTCAGTCATATTTTCCATCTCTATTTTTCCTTAATATTGGGTAATGTTCTCAAATCTATTATCCCCCAGCTCAGTGATTCTCAGGATTCTAATCTTGCTGGTGATTGTGTCCACTGACCCCCCACTCATGGTAGATCATTTATTCTTGTGGGTTTTGCAATATCTTCCTTAATTGGGCTTTAAAATATTTCTTAGTCTGTGTTGAGGGAGCAGCCCTTCAAGGTGGTTTTACCTTTGCTTTTTCCAAGAGCCTTGGTACAGTTTTCCTGGTCATGCAGGTAGTATAAATTAAAACCCAAAGCTCACATGAGTTTCAGGCCTGTGCTTTAAATTCTCAGAAGAAATTTTTTCTTCCATCTTTGACTTACCAGCTGATAAACTTACTGGTTTGCCTATGCCAAAGATGCAGATTTTGTTTCTACTCCAACCTTTTATAGAAAGCGTAGCCCTTCCAGGGGATCTTTAGGATGGGTCCAAGATCTTGGGTCCAAGACCTCATCTCCTATCCCTGTGGTTCTTTTCTTTTTTCTTTTTTTTAGGCTGTGCTGGGTCTGTGCATGGGCTTTCTCTAATTGCAATGATCAGGAGCTACTCTTAGTTCTCTTAGTTGCAGTACAAGGTCTTCTTATCGTGGTGGCTTCTCTTGTTGCTGAGCATGGGCTCTAGACACGTGGGCTTTAGTAGTTGTGGCTCATGGGCTGAGTTGCCCCGTGGTATGTTGGATCTTCTCAGACCATGCATTGAAGCCACACCCCCTGCACTGGCAAGTGGACTCTTAACCACTGGACCACCAGGGAAGTCCCTTGTGGTTCTTAAAAGCTGAAGCTTCCTTCCCAGGGTAACCTCAGCTCTCACTCACAAGATTATAACTCTGATTTTCCGTTTCCTCTTCATTTCTGGCACCTAAGAGTTTTCCTTTATTTCTTGTGAAGTTAGTTATTCAATTAAAAAAAAGTTTTTGTATTTTATCTTGCACTCACAGAGGTTATTTTGGGGGGCTCCAAAATTGCTACAGATGGTGACTGCAGCCATGAAAACTTGCTCCTTGGAAGAAAAGCTATAACAGACATAGACAGCATATTAAAATGAAGAGACATCACTTTGTCAACAAAGGTCTGTCTAGTCAAAGCTATGGTTTCTCCAGTAGTCATGTATGGATGTGAGAGTTGGACTATAATAAAGCTGAGTGCCGAAGAATTGATGCTTTTGAACTGTGGTATTGGAGAAGACTCTTGAGAGTCCCTTGGACTGCAAGGAGATCCAACCCATCCATCCTAAAGGAAATCAGTCTTGAATGTTCATTGGAAGGACTGATGCTGAAGCTGAAACTCCAATACTTTGTCCAACTGATGCGAAGAACTGACTCATTGGAAAAGACCCTGATGCTGGGAAATATTGAAGGTGGGAGGAGAAGGGGACAACAGAGGATAAGATGGTTGGATGGCATCACCGACTCGATGGACGTCAGTTTGAGCAAGCTTTGGGAGTTGGTGATGGACAGGGACGTCTGGCGTGCTGCAGTCCATGGGGTCCCAAAGAGCCGGACGTGACTGAACAACTGAACTGAACTGAACACACAGGTTTGTATCAAAAGGATTTTCAGTTAATTTAATCAGTCATGTTGCCAGAAATGGCCAATCAGCTTTCTTAATTTAGCAAAATATTTTTAATATCTTCCCATGTTAATATTCTTCAACACAATTGTTGTAGATTGAATTTCCCAGAAATCAAACTCCAATTCAGCAACAGTATATTAGCAAGCGCTCTTGGGATCAAACCTGTGGGAGGAAGGAAAGGAAAACAGATTGGACAAAGAGAGAAGCTGGGCTGCAATGCAGTCACAAGGCCTTAGCACACCACTTAGGGAGCTCTGAATCTGGAATAATCTCCTAGAATTGTCCCCAGTTGGAGAAAGAAGACTGAACCTTTATATTCCATCATTGACTGGTCATTGAATGCAAGCTGCTCCTTGGAAGAGAGTGTAACCTTGAGGTAGGTCACTCTATTCGGCTGAGTTCCCAGAAAAAGCTGACAGCTGAGGACAGTATGCCAGCAGCTCTGCTAGCTGCTGGAGGAATAAGGCCTTCTGTCTTACAGCAGGATCTGTGTGCACATAATAGTGTCCATGACAATGATTTTAAATGGTTTCAGAGCATCCCATCACATGTATTTAACACAATTTACTGATTCTACATAACCAATAATAATGGACTCAGTCGTGTTTGATTCTTTGTGACCCCACGGACTATAGCCTACCAGGCTCCTCTGTCCATGGGATTATCCAAGCAATAGTACTGGAGTGGATTGCCATTTCCTTCTTTAGGAGATCTTCCCAATCCAGGGATCGAACCTGGGTTTCCCGCATTGTAGACAGATGCTTTACTGTCTGAGCCACCAGGGAAGTCAATAATGGACTAGCTATTGCTAATTTTTCTATATCAATAATACTGATAAGAACATTATTGTACTTTCTCTTTGTCCACTTGTTTCCTTAAGTTAAATTCATAGAAGTGAAATCATTAGATACACACATTTAAAAATATTTTTATTCTTTAGCCAATTTGCCTATCAAAATGCTTATACTAGTGTGTATTTCCCCCCAAAAAATGTATGAGTACCCATTTCCCTACATTCTAAGAAATCCTGAAAAATCATCATGCCTTTTCATCAATTCCAGTTTAATAAGAAAAAATAGCATCATGTCATTTTCACAAATGACCTTCTTTGACATTGTTTTGTGTTTTTTTCCACCTATTGCTAGTGATGCCTGTGGCACTCACTTGGGCCTGTACTACCTGTGAGGAGGCCCCATAGACAGTTCCCCATGCATGTGTTGACATTTCAGTCATTTCTGATTGTTTGCGACCCCATGGACTGTAGCCCGCCAGGCTCCTCTGTCCATGGGATTCTCCAGGCAAGAATACTGGAGTGGGTTGCCATGCCCTCTTCCAGGGGATCTTCCTGACCCAGAGATAGAACCTGTGTCTCCTGCATCTCCTGTATTGCAGGCCGATTCTTTACCCCTGAGCCACCAGGAAAGCCCCAGAGAATTCCCCAACCGGAGCCAAAGTTGTGGCAAGACTGACCCTTGTGGTTATAATTATAATTGCAAGGCACACTTCTGCCACAACCATCAGGGAACTTTGAAAAAACAAGGTATGTTACTTAGGTTCTAGACAAGGTTACAAGTTTCTGGACAGTACACAGCATGTCCAAGGGCCACAGAGAGAAGTCATGGGTAAAAAGAGAGTGTGTGGAACTGGGATTCTGCCTTTGCTGGGTTAAAGGATGAAGTGCCCAAGGTTCCCCTTGATTCATCCTTCATTGGTAAACATGAGAGCAAGAATTAAAGCACAGTAAAGGAAATGTAAGCAATCAGTTATCTAGGTCACTCAGGGCTTTCTAAATTGAGAACTTCATAGGTGGGGTGGCCTGGCTCTTTATCTACTTGTGGAGCTGGCACTATGTTTATTGAAGATGGATATCTTTGAAATGGATGCCACAGCAATTGAAAGCTTAACATCAAGCACATATTACAATCAAAAAAGCTAATTGTTGGGCATTTACACTACAGACATACTCGTGAGGTTGAACAGTGTTTCATAACATTTATTGGCTGTTTATGTTCTCGCTTTTGAGGACTGTTTTTCTTTCAATCATTTTACTATTAGACTATTTAACTTTTTCTTACTGATTTGTAAAATTTCTTATATTTTAAAAATATCAAGAGATTTCCCTGGTGGTGGCTCAGCTGGTAAAGAATCTGCCTGAAATGTGGGAGACCTGGGTTCCATCCCTGGGTTGGGAAGATCCCCTGCAGAAGGCAAAAGCTACCCACTCCAGTATTCTGGCCTGGAGAACTCCATGGACTGTATAGTGCATGGGGTTGCAAAGAGTTGGACATGACTGAACGACTTTCTCACACTCCCTGGTGGTTCAATGGCTAAGACTCCACACTCCTAATGCAGTGGGCACAGTCCCCCTGATTGGAGGACTAAGATCCCGAATGCTGCAACTAAGACCCAGCACAGCCAAATTTGGTTATTTTACAAAATGCGTGCATGCTCAGTCACTCAGTTATGTCTGACTCTTCGAGACTCCATGGACTGTAGCTTGCCAGGTCCTCTGTCCATGGGATTTTCCAGGCAAGAATACTGGAGTGGGTTGCCATTTCCTACTCCAGGGGATCTTCCCAACCCAGGGATTGAACTTGCATCTCTTGCATCTCCTGCATTGGCAGGTGGATTCTTTACCACTGTATCACCTATTTCCCCCAGAATATTATTTATCTTTTAATTTTTAGTATTTTAGTAGAAAGTTTTTATTGTTATGTGTCATTTTTGTAGGCAGATTATCCATTTTATTTTGGTGATTTTTAAGGTTTCATCTTCTACTTTTAAACTATAGCCGTTAGAAGTTTATTTTAGAACAATTAAATTTCAGCCTTCTAATACTAGATTTGAGCATTATAAGATACATTTAAAACATTCACTGTCACACTCTGGCTTCTCCCATTTAATTTTACCATGAAATCACCCATAAATTATGCTGTTAGAAGAACAGTTGATGATTTGTAATATATTACAGTAACAGAATTTGAGTTGCAATGCACTTTTAGTCAACTCTTCTGACAAGATAATTTTTCAATGTTTCTATTTGACTTTAAAATGCATTCACATATGTATGAATAGGTATTACACTGAATTTACACTAGTACAAATTTAAGAAGCTTCATTATAAACACTCAACTAGAGAGGTGCTGAAAAGCAACCTTTTCTCCTCATCCTGACTATGTATTATTTTGTTTGTTTCATCCTGCATGTTGAAAAGGACCGTATCACCTTTCAACCTAAGCAGGGTTTTAATCTAAATATACTGTCTGAATATTTCCACATTTAGTAGTGGTATGTGGTGGAGGGAGTTGAACAGATAGGTAGTAAGAGCAAAGGTAATTTTTTTGTTTAAAACCTTATGAATAACTGAGAGGACACAGAGAAAGACAAGATCAAGGTTAACATGGAATCTTTATGCAAATAAGAAAAAGCTACCCTGCCTCATGCATTGACAAAAAAGCCCCCCAAAAGCATCCTCCCCAAAAGACCAGTAACAAAAAGGCACACTCCCCAGAAGCCAATTAGGAAGAGGCACTATACAGGGCCTATCATGAATTTGGGGCTCAATTTGCTCCCTTTTACTCAATGCCTTTGGCCCTAGACAACTTCATGCAGTCCTTCTTCCTCTACATCCTCCGTTTTTTTCTTTACAATCCTTGTTGTACTGAAAGGCAGTTGAGGAATCTGAATGAAGTCTATAGTTCAGTTAATATTAGTGTGCATGCATACATACTGGTCACTTCAGTCATGTCCAACTCTGTGCAATCCTGTGGACTGTAGCCTGCCAGGTTCCTCTGTCCATGGGATTCTCCTGGCAAGAATACTGGAGTGGATTGCCGTGTCCTCCTCCAGGGGATCTTCCTGACCTAAGGATCCAATCTGCTTTTCTTATGTCTTCTGTAGTGGCAGGCAAGTTCTTAACCACTAGTGCCACCTGAGAAGCCCTAATATTATTTTACCAAGGTTAATATTTCAGTTTTGATAATTGTACTATGGTAATTCAAGATCTTTACATTAGGAGAACCTAGGTAAACTATGAAAACCCTCTACACTTTTTATGACACTTCTTGTGAGTCTAAAACTCTTTCAAAATAAAAAGTTTGTTCTAAAAATCAGTAGAGGAGGGACTTCCCTGGTGGTCCAGTGGCTAAGACTCTGTGCTTTCAGTGCAGGAGGCCAGGGTTCGATCCCTGATCAGGGAACTAGATCCCAAATGCTGCAATTAAGAATTCATGTGCCACAGCTAAAGATCCCACATGCTGCAACTAAGACCCAGTGCAACCAAATAAATGAATAAAAACAATTTTTAAAAAAAGTCAGTAGGGGATAAAATCTACTGGAGAAGGGAATGGCTACCCACTCTAGTATTCTTGCCTGGAGAATGCCAAGGACAGAACAATCTGGCAAGCTACAGTCCATGGGATCGCAAAGAGTCAGACATGACTGAGCGAGTAACACCTTCAGAGGAGAAAAACAGCTATAGAATTATAATTATAGCATCACTGCTTTGTCTGCCTTTTGTAGCTTGGGGCTCTCTTTATTTTTTTCCCTTTTCACCTGTGGAGTGTTTCAAGTTTTGCTGAATATACGGCCAATATGTTTGTAGATGACAGCTGATTTTATTTTGCAAATACAATCTGTTCAATACAAAGACATAAAAAAAAACACAATGAGCTCAATCTCAATTCTTGCTAGACACTTCAGAGGTGCTGTATAGAAGTATACAGTCAAAAAACCTACAGTATAGTTTGGAAAATAGGAGCAGCACATGATACAAAAGCAAACAAATTTTATACACACACACACACACACGTGTGTGTGTGTGTGAGTTAAATTTCAGGATGTTAGCAAAAGTGGTCTGGCAACCCACTCCAGTACTCTTGCCTGGAAAATCCCATGGACGGAGGGGCCTGGTAGGCTGCTAGAAGTTGGACACGACTGAGCGACTTCACTTTCACTTTTCACTTTCATGCATTGGACAAGGAAATGGCAACCCACTCCAGTGTTCTTGCCTGGAGAATCCCAGGGACGGGGAGCCTGGTGGGCTGCCATCTATGGGGTCGCACAGAGTCAGATACGACTGAAGCGACTTAGCAGCAGCAGCAGCAGCAAAAGTGGTAGTATAAGGACTGCTAAAAATCCTCTTCTCCATAAAAGCAGTGAGAAAACTAGCAAAAATTCTTAAGGATTAACTAAGAACTCTAGAAATTTAACAAAACCTTGCAATAATCCAGGGAATTTAAGGAACATGGCTGTATCTGAATAAAAATAGAAAGATTTGTGGCACTATAACTGTCGTATTCCTACCTCCACCTTTTCCCTGATTTCACGGTAACTTTGAAAATCAGTGGCCAAAATCACGGTGAAAACAAGCAGCCTAGAAGTCAATGGAGGGAGCAAAATTAGATTGGAGCTTGTGTTGATTAATTGTATGTGTCAACATGACTGGATCATAGAGTGTCCAGATATTTGGCTAATCATTATTTCTTGGTGTGTCTGTGAGGGTATTTCTGGTTAAAATTAGCATTTTGAATCTATGGATTCAGTAAAGCGGTTTGCCCTCCCCAGTGTGGGTACGCATCATCCAATACATTAAGGGCTTAAATGGAACAAAAAAGTGAAGGAAGAATTCAGCCCTTCTTGTCTGATTGCTTGAGCTGGAACATGAATCTTATCTTGTCCCCTGTGTTCCTGTGGTTCTCAGGCCTTCAGATTCAGATTGGAATTTACGTCACTAGTTCTTCTGGTTCTCAAGCCTTAGGACTCAGATTGAAATATACTACTGGCTTTCCTGGGTCTCCACATTGCAGATGACAGATCATGGGATTTCTCAGCCTCTGTAATTGTCTAAGCCAATTCCTTAGACAATTGTGTGTATAGATGTAGATTATTATAAGGAATTGGCTTAGACAATTACAGAGGCTGAGAAAGGCTCTAATTAATGCAGGACTGCTTCAAGTTCCACACCTAGTATTACTCTGATACCTAAACAAGCAAAGACATCACAGGAAAACTACAGATAAATATTCTTTATGAATATAGATGTAGAAGTTCTGAACAAAATAGTAGCAAACTAAATCTAGCAACATACCAAAAGGATCATACACCACGACTGAGTGGGATTCATCCCAGGAATGGAAGGTTGGTTCAACAGATGAAAATAAATCAGTGTATAACATATTAATAAAATAGAGGACAAAAACCACATGATCATCTCAATAGATACAGAAAAAGCATTTGACAAAATTAAATACTCTTCATGACAAAAACATTCAACAAATCAGAAATAGAAGGAAATTTCCTCGCCCTAGTAAAAGGCATCTATGAAAAACCCTCAGCCAACATACTTAATGGTGAAAGGCAGAAAGATTTTCCCTTAAGATCTGGAACAAAACAAGGAGGTCCACTCTTACCACTTCTATTCAACAGTTGACTGGAAGTTCTAACCTCCAGAAAAAGAGATAAAAGTCATCCATACTGGAAAAGAAGTAGTAAAACTATTTGCAGATAACATGGTCTTGTATATAGAGCCAGATCGACAGATTTTTGTATATAGAAAACCAAGACCCCTCAAAAAAACTCGTAGAGTTAATAGCTGAGTTAACCAGAGCTGTACGAAATAAGATCAACCTACAAAAACCTGTTGTATTTCTATAAACTAGGAATGAACAACGTGAAAATGAATCAAGTAAACAATTGGCATTTACTTTGGCATGCATTTGTGCTCAGTCATGTTGGACTCTTTGTGACCCTATGGACTATAGTCCATCAGACTCTTCTGTCCATGGGATTTTCCAGGCAAAAATATGTGAGTGGGTTGCCTTTTCGTACCCCAGGTGACCTTCCCAACCCAGGGATTAAACCCATGTCTCTTGCATCTCCTGCATTGGCAGGTGGATTCTTTATCACTGTACCACCTGGCATCAAAAATTAAAAAAAAATAACTTATGAATAATTAAAAAAAACTGTAAGACTTGTACATGGAAAACTATAAAATACAGTTGAAAGAAATTAAAGAAGACCTACATAAGTGGAAAGACAATCCACAGTCATGGATTAGAAGACAATATTGTTAGGATGATAATATTCCCTCAAATTAATCTACAGATTCAACACAAATTCTATCAGAATCCCAGGTAGCTTATTTACCTGGGATTCTACCAATCCCAGAAGTTGGTAGATTGATTCTAAACTGTATGTGGAAATTCAAGGGACTCAAAATAGCCCAGACAATCTTGAAGAAGAGAAACAAAGTTGGAGAACATGTTCACATGTTCCAATTTCAAATCTTACTAGAAAGCTACTTTGATCAATAATTTTCAAATCTACAGATAGAAAGTAGATTTATGGTTGCCTATGTCTGACAAAAGGAGGAATGTGGAGGAATGGGCTAATGGGAATGGGGATTCTTTTTGGAATGATAAAAATGTTCTAAAAAGTGGATATGGCTTGTGCTCAGTATTATGTACTTCCTTGATATCTAAAATGAGGAGGAAGGTGTGGATCTAATAGTCTAATGGTAAGTCATCCTCTGCAATCTACTCCTGTGGATAAGGTTCCCTGAATAAATAACCCTCCTTATCACAGGGACCAGGCAAAATTCCTGCTTATCTTTAAGTAAAAGGTTTCAGCTCCCTGCCAGTCTGTAAAATTATTTAAACAGATCAATCACATTCTCATGTGGGAATCAAGGATCACCCCATCCTCCCGATATTACAAAGCTTATCTCCCACAGTCCCTGCTTATTCATTCTGTTCCCAAGAACAACTCTGTGGCCTTGTGTGACATGCTGTGTCTTCCCATGGGGACTGAGTATACGTGATTAATAAACTGCTATTAATCTCATTTGTCCAGTGTCAGATGTCATGTGCTTGGCCATCCCCATAAACCTGGGGTGGGATGCCCTCTCTCCCCAATGGAGTGAAGAGCAGGCAATAAAAATATGATTGTACATCTTTGTGAATTATACTAAAAATCACTGGACTGTACGCTCTAAAAGAGTGGATTTTATGGTATGTAAATTATAACTCAATTTTTAAATCATTGAAAAATAGACCAGATGAAAAACTTACATGTGATTGATGATAAGTTCTATAGGTTTTTAGAAGAATAGATCAGGAAAAGCTTCGTATAGGAGTTGAGTCTTGATCTGGCTTTTGAAGGATGGCTGAGATTTGAGCACTCTTGGCCCAGAATGAGAAGTGAATTTGACAGATTTGAAGCATGATATGCAAACTGATCTGACTAAATTAGATGATTGCTTTAAGGATTAGCAGAGAATAAATCTGGCTAGGTAGGTAGAAGAAAAATTAGAGAGGAGTTTGAAAGTCAGCAGAAGACTTTAGCTTTGATTCAGTAAATCCAGATTTTTATCACATAATTGACATGATATGGAGAGAAGAGGCAACATATAACTTAGTAATTAAAGAGAATAGCCTGTAGAGTCAGAGAAACTTAGAACTAAATTGTGGTTCAGACTATTTCCACCATGAATACTGTATCTTTACTATTTCACAGCATTGAAGTTAGGTAATGCCTTTGAATCTTGATATGGCAAGACATCATTGTCACTTTCTCTCATTAACTGTGCTAGCATTCTCCCACTTACTGCTTGTTTTAAATATTCTTTTTTTAAGCCTAAATGATTTAGCAACAAGACCCTGGAAAAGCTTAACCTGATCCTCGGTTACATTTAAAATGCTTAGAAAATTTTTTTTAAAGTAGTTTGACTTGAATTGAGCTAAAATTTACCTTTCATTGGTTTTCTAGGAAATGATGTAAACAAAATGATATATTGCCTTGAAGTATTGAGAAAGTAATTTTGTGACGACTTTAGCAATTGTTTTAATGGAATAGATGCCTGAGATAATGGATAACAGTTGGAGCAAACAGTAGATTACCTAAAGAGCTTAAAAGGAAAAACTGGAAAATGAATCATCCATAGGGACTTTGAAAAGCTAGTACATATTTCTTGTAATCTAGAAGACCAGGCACATATGTAGAACTGTGCACATACCCAGGAAAGACCTGAGAAAGCCATAAGCTTTCATCCACTCCTGGCTGATTTGTGGTTCTGTGCAAACAGGAAGTGTAAGCTAAGGCAGAGTTGTTGTAAAGTGTTTAAATAACAGTTGAAGGTGTGCCCAACATGCTTGCAGAGCCCCTTTGCAAAAACTCAGAGATTTTTAGATCTAGGCAATTAAGCTGCCTTCTAAGCTAACTGAGCACAGACTTCACTGGCCATGTATGACAAAGAGTACAGAGCTTACTGAATTAATTCAGGAAACTCACTTAACAAGCAAACAACTACAAAAACCAGCAATAGCAACAACAACAAAAAAACCCTGGAGAGAGGAAACAACAACATAATTCCCAGGACTGTCAAATTATATTATTTAAAATGTCTAGTATGTAATGAAAAATTATAAGATATGAAAAAAATTCTATAGCCATAACACAGGCAAAACACCAAGCAATAGAAATTGTCCATGAGAAGCCCAGACATTGGCAATACTAGAGACAAACATTTAATCAGTTATTTTAAATATGTTCAAGGAACTAATGGAAACAATTTCTTAAAAAACTAAAGAAAATTAGGAAAATAGTGTCTCATTAAATAGATAGTATAAAGAGATAGCAATTATAGAAATGAACCAAACGGAAACACTAAAGTTGAAAAGTACAATAAGTGAAATAAAATTTTTGCTAGAGGGGTTCAATAGCATATTAGAATAGAAGAGTAAATGCACCTGATAATAGATATATTGAAATTGTCAAGTCTGAGGAATAGTAAGAAAAAAGAATGAAGAAAACTGAACAGAACCTCAGAGATCTGTGGGATATGATGAAGTATACCAACATACTTATACTGTGAGCCCCAGAAGGAAAGGAAAGAGATAAAAAGGAGGCAGAATGAATATTTGAAGAAATATAACTGAAAAATTTCTGAATTTGATGAAGAGTATTGCTCATAAAAGAGGCTCAATGAAATCAAAGTCGGACAAACTAAGAGATCCACACTGAGACACAGAATAATCAAACTGTCAAAAGACAAGGAATTTTGAAATCAGAATGAGAGAAATTACTAAGCAAATACAAGAGCTCTTCAATAAGATAAGCAGCTAATTTCTCATCAGAAACAATGGAAGAAAGAAGGCAGTGGGATGACACATTCAAAATGCTGAAGGAAAAATTTTAAGTCAACCAAGTGTTCTATATCTGGCAAAACTACCTTCAAAATGAAGGGGAAATGAAGACATTCAAAGAGAGACAAAAATCGTGAGCATTCATCTCTAGCAGAATTGTTTCTCCAAGAACATGAAATGGAGTTTCACAGGCTGAAAATAAAGGACACAAGATTTTAACTTAAATCAAGATGAAGAAATAAAGGATGCTCACAACCATATAAAAAGCTATAAAAGACAGTGCAAATGTATTTTTGCATGTAACTCCATTTTTTCATATCTGATTTAAAAGACAACTTCATAAAGCAAAAGTTATAAATCTATGTAGAACACACTATAGAAAGATGTAGTTTGTGGCAACAATATGAATAAAAGAGGGGTGGATGAAGCAATGTGGGAGCAGTTTTTCATACTATTGAAATTCCATTGGTTTTGATATTTAAAAAAAAAAAATTTGTTGCTCTGAATCTTCACTGCAACATTTTCTTTTGTTGTGGAGCACGGGCTCTAAGATGTATGGGCTTCATTAGTTGTGGCACATGGGTTTAGTTGTTTCACAGTGTGTGGAATCTTCCTGAACTGGGGCTCAAACCCATGTCCCCTGCATTGGCAGGTGGATTCTTAACCACTGAACCACCAGGAAAGCCCTCCATTGGTTTTAATCTAAACTATTTTCTTACAGATTAAGAGATTAGTTATACTCCCTAGAATCACCACAAATACACTCTAAAATATATATACTGGGAAAAGAAGACAAGGAATTAAAATAATACACTAGAAAATATTTAACACAAAATAATGCATTAATTGAGAAATAATGAAATAAAAAAAGCACAAGACACAGAAAAAATAGCTAAGTGACAGAAACAATCCTATCTTCAGTTCAGTTCATTTCAGTCACTCAGTCGTGTCCGACTCTTTGCCACCCCATGAATCGCAGCACGCCAGGCCTCCCTGTCCATCACCAACCCCCAGAGTTCATTCAGACTCACATCCATCGAGTCAGTGATGCCATCCAGCCATCTCATCCTCTGTCGTCCCCTTCTCCTCCTGCCCTCAATCCCTCCCAGCATCAGAGTCTTTTCCAATGAGTCAGCTCTTCACATCAGGTGGCTAAAGTACTGGAGTTTCAGCTTTAGCATCATTCCTTCCAAAGACATCCCAGGGCTGATCTCCTTCAGAATGGACTGGTTGGATCTCCTTGCAGTCCAAGGGACTCTCAAGAGTCTTCTCCAACTTCAAAAGCATCAATTCTTCGGTGCTCAGCCTTCTTCACAGTCCAACTCTCACATCCATACATGACCACAGGAAAAACCATAGCCTTGACTAGACGAACCTTTGTTGGCAAAGTAATGTCTCTGCTTTTGAATATGCTCTCTAGGTTGGTCATAACTTTCCTTCCAAGGAGTAAGCGTCTTTTAATTTCATGGCTGCAGTCACCATCTGCAGTGATTTTGGAGCCCAGAAAAATAAAGTCTGACACTGTTTCCACTGTTTCCCCATCTATTTCCCATGAAGTGATGGGAACGGATACCATGATCTTTGTTTTCTGAATGTTGAGCTTTAAGCCAACTTTTTCACTCTCCACTTTCACTTTCATCAAAAGGCTTTTTAGTTCCTCTTCACTTTCTGCCATAAGGGTGGTGTCATCTGCATATCTGAGGTTATTGAGATTTCTCCCGACAATCTTGATTCCAGCTTGTGCTTTTTCCAGCCAAGCATTTCTCATGATGTACTCTGCATATAAGTTAAATAAGCAGGGTGACAATATACAGCCTTGATGTAATCCTTTTCCTATTTGGAACCAGTCTGTTGTTCGATGCCCAGTTCTAACTGTTGCTTCCTGACCCCATACAGATTTCTCAAGAGGCAGGTCAGGTGGTCTGGTATTCCCATCTCTTTCAGAATTTTCCACAGTTTATTGTGATCCACACAGTCAAAGGCTTTGGCATAGTCAATAAAGCAGAAATAGATGTTTTTCTGGAACTCTCTTGCTTTTTCCATGATCCAGCAGATGTTGGCAATTTGATCTCTGGTTCCTCTGCCTTTTCTAAAACCAGCTTGAACATCAGGAAGTTCACGGTTCATGTATTGCTGAAGCCTGGCTTGGAGAATTTTGAGCATTACTTTACTAGCATGTGAGATGAGTGCAATTGTGCAGTAGTTTGAGCATTCTTTGGCATTGCCTTTCTTTGGGATTGGAATGAAAACTGACCTTTTCCAGTCCTGTGGCCACTGCTGAGTTTTCCATGTTTGCTGGCATATTGAGTGCAGCACTTTCACAGTATCATCTTTCTTAACAGTTATTAAATGTAGATGAATTAAACACTCCAATCAAAAGGTAGAGATTAGCAGAATGGATAAAAATCAAACTCCAATTGCACGTTGTCTTCTAGAGACTCATTTTAGATTCAAAGATAAATATGTTGAAAGTAAAATTATGGGAAAGATATATCACTCAAACAGTAACCAAAAGATTGCTAGGGTGGCTAGGCTAGTAACAGACAAAATAGACATGAAAACAAATATTATTTAGAAAGACAAAGTAGGATATTTTATAAGAACAAAATGATTAATCCAAAAAGAAGATACAACAGTTACAAATATATATGTGTCTAACAACAGAAATCCAAAAATATTTGAAGCATATACAGGCAGAATTGGAGGGGAAGATAGACAATTCAACAATAATAGTTGGAGATTTTAATACACCATTATCAATTATGGTTAGAATAACTAAACAGAAGATCAGCAATGATAAAGAAGATTTGTACAACACTATTAACCAAGCAGACATGACAAACATGGGAACAACATTCCATCCCATAACAAAATATATGCATTCTTCTCAAGTGTCCATGGAACATACTTCAGGATAGAAGATGTATTAGGTCATAAAACAAGTGTCAATAAATTCAAGAGTATCTAAATTATAGAAAATGTGCTTTCTGAACACAGTGGAATGAAATTAGAAATAAATAACCAAAGGAAATTTGGGAAAATTCACAATTATGTTGAAATTAAACAACCAATGGACCAAAAAAGGATTGCAAAGCAAGTTGAATGAATTTAAGATGAATTTCAGATGAATGAAAGTGAATACACAACATTTAAAAACTTAAGAGATGGAATTAACTCAGTACTGAGAAGGAAATTTATAGTTGTAAATATCTACATTAAAAAAGATCTCAAACTAAAAATCTTACCTTCCATCCTGAGAAACACACACACATACACACACTAACGCACGTGCAAATTAAACCAAAAGCAAATAGAAGGAAGGAAATAATAAAAATTAAAAGAGAAATAAATAACATAGAGAATAAAAATACAATAGAAGTCAACGAAACCAAAATTTTCTCTTTGAAAATACAAACAAAATTGACAAACCTTTAGCTAGACTGACTAATAAAAAGAGAATGAGAGAAGACTGACAGAGCTAAAATTGGAATGAAAGAAGGGGTATTACCAACAACCTACATAGAAGTAATTATTACAAGAGAATACTATGAATAACTGTATGTCAGCAAAGTAGATAATCTAGATGAAATAGACAAATTCCTAGAAACATAAACTACTGAAACTGATTTAAGATTAAGTAGTAAATCTGTTTAGATCTGTAACAAGTAAAGAGATTGAACTAGTAATAAAAAAATTTCCCACAAAGGAAAATTCAAGACCAGATGGCCTCAATGGTGAATTCGGCCAAATGTCTAAAGAAACATAAACACCTTTCCTTCTCAAACTTTTAAAAAAAATTGAAATGAAGGAGAACTTCCTAACAGATTTATGAAATATTACTCTGATACTGAACACAAAGACATCACACACAAAAATAAAACTAAAAACCAATATCCCTTATGAATATAGAAGCAAAATACTCAACAAAATGTTAGCAATATGAATCCAACAACATATAAAAAGGCATATATACCATGACCAAATGGGATTTATCCCATGAACGTAAGGTTGATTTAAACACTCAACAGTCAAGAAATAGAAAGGAAATCTCTCAACCTGATAAAGAATATGCATGAAATACAGCTTATATTATGGTGAAAGGCTGAAATGCTTTCCCCGTGAAACAGAAACAACACAAATATGTCCATTCTCACCACTTCTATTCAACACTGTACTTAGGGTTAGGGTTAAGATTAGGTTAGGATTTGCTGAAAGTTCTAACCAGAGCAGTCCATCAAGAAAAAGAAATAAAAGTTATCCAAACTAGAGAAAACTATATTCACTGATGGAATCAATCTTACAGAAAATTCTAAATAACAAAAAATCTTCTAGATCTAGTAAATGAATTAAGCAAAGTTTCAAGATACAAGATCAACATACAATGAGTTTGGAAGTTTACCTTCCTCTGCAATTGTCTGGAAGAGTTTGAGCAGGATAGGTGTTAGCTCTTCTCTAAATTTTTGATAGAATTCAGCTGTGAAGCCATCTGGACCTGGGCTTTTGTTTGCTGGAAGATTTTTGATTACAGTTTCAATTTCCGTGCTTGTGATGGGTCTGTTAAGATTTTCTATTTCTTCCTGGTCCAGTTTTGGAAAATTGTGCTTTTCTAAGAATTTGTCCATTTCTTCCACATTGTCCATTTTATTGGCATATAATTGTTGATAGTAGTCTTTTATGATCTTTTGTATTTCTGTGTTGTCTGTTGTGATCTCTCCATTTTCATTTCTAATTTTATTGATCTGATTTTTCTCCCTTTGTTTCTTGATGAGTCTGGCTAATGGTTTGTCAATTTTATTTATCCTTTCAAAGAACCAGCTTTTGGCTTTGTTGATTTTTGCTATGGTCTCTTTTGTTTCTTTTGCAAAGAAACAAATTATTTCTGCTCTAATTTTTAAGATTTCTTCCCTTCTACTAACCCTGGGGTTCTTCATTTCTTCCTTTTCTAGTTGCTTTAGGTGTAGAGTTAGGTTATTTATTTGACTTTTTTCTTGTTTCTTGAGGTATGCCTGTATTGCTATGAACTTTCCCCTTAGGACTGCTTTTACAGTGTCCCACAGGTTTTGGGTTCTTGTGTTTTCATTTTCATTCGTTTCTATGCAAATTTTGATTTCTTTTTTGATTTCTTCTGTGATTTGTTGGTTCTTCAGCAGCGTGTTGTTCAGCCTCCATATGTTGGAATTTTTAATAGTTTTTCTCCTGTAATTGAGATCTAATCTTACTGCATTGTGGTCAGAAAAGATGCTTGGAATGATTTCTATTTTTTTTGAATTTACCAAGGCTAGATTTATGGCCCAGGATGTGATCTATCCTGGAGAAGGTTCCATCTGCACTTGAGAAAAAGGTGAAATTCATTGTTTTGGGATGAAATGTCCTAAAGATATCAATTAGGTCTAACTGGTCTATTGTATCGTTTAAAGTTTGTGTTTCCTTGTTAATTTTCTGTTTAGTTGATCTATCCATAGGTGTGAGTGGGGTATTAAAGTCTCCCACTATTATTGTGTTATTGTTAATTTCTCCTTTCATACTTGTTAGCATTTGTCTTACATACTGCAGTGCTCCCGTGTTGGGTGCATATATATTTATAATTGTTATATCTTCTTCTTGGATTGATCCTTTGATCATTATGTAATGACCATCTTTGTCTCTTTTCACAGCCTTTGTTTTAAAGTCTATTTTATGTGATATGAGTACCAAAACCTGACAAAGACCCCACAAAAAAAGAAAACTACAGGCCAATATCACTGATGAACATAGATGCAAAAATCCTTAACAAAATTCTAGCAATCAGAATCCAACAACACATTAAAAAAATCATACACCATGACCAAGTGGGCTTTATCCCAAGGATGCAAGGATTCTTCAATATCCGCAAATCAATCAATGTAATATACCACATTAACAAATTGAAAAATAAAAACCATCTCATCTGACATACATCACAGCAGGATCCTCTATGACCCACCTCCCAGAATACTGGAAATGAAAAAATAAACGGGACCTAATTAAACGTAAAAGCTTCTGCACATCAAAGGAAACTATTAGCAAGGTGAAAAGGCAGCCTTCAGAATGGGAGAAAATAATAGCAAATGAAGCAACTGACAAACAACTAATCTCAAAAATATAAGCAACTCCTACAGCTCAACTCCAGAAAAATAAATGACCCAATCAAAAAATGGGCCAAAGAACTAAATAGACATTTCTCCAAAGAAGACATACAGATGGCTAACAAACACATGAAGAGATGCTCAACATCACTCATTATCAGAGAAATGCAAATCAAAACCACAATGAGGTACCATTTCACGCCAGTCAGAACGGCTGCAATCCAAAAGTCTACAAGCAATAAATGCTGGAGAGGGTGTGGAGAAAAGGGAACCCTCTTACACTGTTGGTGGGAATGCAAACTAGTACAGCCACTATGGAGAACAGTGTGGAATTCCTTAAAAACTGGAAATAGAACTGCCTTATGATCCAGCAATCCCACTGCTGGGCATACACACTGAGGAAACCAGAAGGGAAAGAGACTCGTGTACCTCAATGTTCATCGCAGCACTATTTATAATAGCCAGGACATGGAAGCAACCTAGATGTCCATCAGCAGATGAATGGATAAGAAAGCTGTGGTACATATACACAGTGGAGTATTACTCAGCCATTAAAAAGAATACATTTGAATCAGTTCTAATGAGGTGGATGAAACTGGAGCCTATTATACAGAGTGAAGTAAGCCAGAAAGAAAAATACTAATACAGTATACTAACGCATATATATGGAATTTAGAAAGATGGTAACAATAACCCTGTGTACGAGACAGCAAAAGAGACACTGATGTATAGAACAGTCTTATGGACTCTGTTGGAGAGGGAGAGGGTGGGAAGATTTGGGACAATGGCATTGAAACATGTATAATATCATGTATGAAACGAGTTGCCAGTCCAGGTTCAATGCAGGATACAGGATGCTTGGGGCTGGTGCACTGGGACGACCCAGAGGGATGGTATGGGGAGGGAGGAGGGAGGAGGGTTCAGGATGGGGAACACATGTATACCTGTGGCGGATTCATTTCGATATTTGGCAAAACTAATACAATTTTGTAAAGTTTAAAAATAAAATAAAATTAAAAAAAAAAAAAGATCAACATACAAAATCATGGAACTTCCCTGGTGGTCCAGTGGCTACGACTCCATGCTTCCAATGCAGGGAGCCCAGGTTTGATCCCTGGTCAGGGAACTAGATCCCACTAAAGATCTACAACTAAAGATCTCGCATGCTGCAACTAAATATAAAAGAACACACATGCCACAACAAAGATCGAAGATCTTGCATGCTACAACTAACACCTGGTACAGCCAAATAAATAAATAATTTTTAAAACACAAAATCCTTTGTATTTCTATACAGTAGAAATGAGCAATTTGAAAAAAAATTAAGGAAACAATTCCCTGGTGGTTCAGACAGTGAGGAGTCTGCCTGCAATGCAGGAGACCTGGGTTCTATTCCTGGGTTGGGAAGATCTCCTGGAGGAGGGCATGGCAATCCAGTCCAGTATTCTAGCCTGGAGAATCCCCATGGACGGAGGAGCCTGGCAGGCTACAGTCCATGGAGTCGCAAAGAGTCAGAAACAACTGAGCCACTAAGCACATACACACTAGAAATGAACAATCTGAAAACAATTAAGGAAACTATTATACAATAGGATCAAAAAGAATTAAATACTTGGAAATAAATATAACTAAGGAAGTATAAGACTTATACACTGAAAACTACAAAACATTGTTGAAGGAAATTAACAAGACATAAATCATTGGAAAAACATCCTATGTTCACAAATTGGAACTCTAAATATTATTAAGATGATAATATCACTTAAAGCTATCTACAGATTCAGTGCAGTCCCTATCAAAAGGCAACTGATTCATGTTGAGGTTCGACAAAAAACAGCAAAATTCTGTAAAGCAATTATCCTTTAATAAAAAAATAAATTAATTTTTTAAAAAGGCAACTGTCTTTTTTTTGCAAAACTGAACAAGATTATCCTAAACTTTATATGGAATTTCAAGAAACTCTGAATAATCAAAATGATCTTGAAATAAAATTGTAGGAGTCACACTTCTCAATTTCAAAACTTACTACAAACTATAGTAATCAAAATAGTCTGTTACTGGCATAAGGACAGACATGTAGATCAATGAAATAGAATTGAGAGTCGGATAGAAACCCATACACTCTATGTTCAACTGATTTTTGAAGAGGTGCCAAGATGGTGCAATGGGGAAAGAATAGTCTCTTCAACAAGTGGTGCTGGGGCAATTGAACTTCCACATGCAAATGAAAGAAGGTGGACCCGTATCTCACATCACATACAAAAATTAACTCAAAGCAGATCAAATGCCTAAATGCAAGAGCTAAAATTATAAGTCTCTTAGAAGAAAACATAAAAGGTAAAATCTGTATAACCTTGAATTTGGCAGTGAATTATTATTAAATAAAACAAAAACATAAATAATGAAAGAAAAAATACACAAATTCAACTTAAACAAGATTAAAACTTTGGAGCATCAAAGAACACTATCAAGGAAGTGAAAACACAACACATAGAATGAGAGAAAATATTTACAAATCATATATTTGATAAAGTTTTAGCATAAATATTATGTATAAATTTATATATAAATATTATACATATATGTATATATATTATACACAAGAACATATACATATGTTGACATCCGGTCCCACCACTTCATGGGAAATAGATGGGGAAACAGTGAAAACAGTGTCAGACTTTATTTTTCTGGGCTCCAAAATCACTACAGATGGTGACTGCAGCCATGAAATTAAAAGACGCTTACTCCTTGGAAGGAAAGTTATGACCAACCTAGACAGCATATTCAGAAGCAGAGACGTTACTTTGCCAACAAAGGTTCATCTAGTCAAGGCTGTGGTTTTTCCTGTGGTCATGTATGGATGTGAGAGTTGGACTGTGAAGAAGGCTGAGCACCGAAGAATTGATGCTTTTGAACTGTGGTGTTGGAGAAGACTCTTGAGAGTCCCTTGGACTGCAAGGAGATCCAACCAGTCCATCCTAAAGGAGATCAGCCCTGGGTGTTCTTTGGAAGGAATGATGCTAAAACTGAAACTCCAGTACTTTGGCCACCTGATGCGAAGAGCTGAGTCATTGGAAAAGACTCTGATGCTGGGAGGGATTGGGGGCAGGAGGAAAAGGGGACGACAGAGGATGAGATGGCTGGAGGGCATCACTGACTCAATGGACGTGAGTCTGAGTGAACTCTGGGAGTTGGTGATGGACAGGGAGGCCTGGCGTGCTGCGATTCATGGGGTCGCAAAGAGTCGGACACGACTGAGTGACTGATCTGATCTGATCTGATCTGATTAACAACAAAAAAAGACAACTTAATTTCTAAATGGGCAAAGGAGTTGAATAGTTTCTTATTGAAATAAAGTATACCAGTGGCCAATAAACACATGAAGAGATGTTCAACACCATTAGTCATTCAGTTCAGTTCAGTTCAGTTCAGTTGCTCAGTCGTGTCCGACTTTTTGCGACCCCATGAATTGCAGCATGCCAGGCCTCCCTGTCCATCACCAACTCCCAGAGTTCATTCAGACTCACGTCCATCGAGTGAGTCAGTGATGCCATCCAGCCATCTCGTCCTCTGTCATCCCCTTCTCCTCCTGCCCCCAATCCCTCGCAGCATCAAGGTCATTAGGGAAATGCAAATCAAAACTACACTCGGATACCATCTTGCACCTGGAAGGATGGCTATAATTAAAACCAAAAAGAGAAAATAACAAGTGCTGGCAAGGATGTGGAGAAATTGGATCTCTCACACACAGTTGATAGGAATGTAAAGTAGGGGAGCCATTGTGGCGATGGCACCCCACTTCAGTACTCTTGCCTGGAAAATCTCATGGGTGGAGGAGCCTAGTAGGCTGCAGTCCATGGGGTCTCGAAGAGTCGGACACGACTGAGCAACTTCACTTTCACTTTTCACTTTCATGCATTGGAGAAGGAAATAGCAACCCACTCCAGTGTTCTTGCCTGGAGAATCCCAGGGACAGGGGAGCCTGGTGGGCTGCCATCTATGGGGTTGCACAGAGTCGGACACGACTGAAGCGACTTAGCAGCAGCAGCAGCAGCAGCAATAAGTTAAACATAGAGTTACCATCTGACCCAGCAATTCCACTCCTAGAGAAATGAAAACATATGTCCACTCAAAAACTTGTACATTAATAGCTGCATTATTCATAAAAGTGAAAAAGCAGAAATAATTCAATTGCCTATGATAGGGTATGTTACATGCAGTGGCATATTATCCAGTAACAAGAAGGAATAAAGTATTGATACATGTTATTGATACAACATGGATGAACCTTGAAAACACAAAAGTTTATACAGTATATGATTCTGTTTTAATATGAAATATCCAGAGTAGGCAAGTCCGTAGACACAGAAAGCAGATTAGTGCTTTCCAGGAGCTGGGGGTAGACAAAGAGGAATGCACACTGATGGCTTAATGGGTACAGGTTTCTTTTTGGTAGGTGAAAAATGTTTTGGAATTAGATGTTGGTAACAGTTTCACAATATTGTAAATAAACTAAAAGCATTTGAAATGTATACTTAAAGTGGCTATAATGGTGATTTATAAGTGATGTGAACTCTACCTCAATATAAAAAGAATATGTGGTACTGGCATAAAGATAGACATATAGATAATTGAGATTGGTAAAAACCTGTCTGCCAATGCAGAAGACATAAGAGATGCAGTTTTGATCCCTGCATTGGGAAGATCTTATGGAGGAGGACATTCCAGCCCACTCCAGCATTCTTGCCTGCAGAGTCCCATGGACAGAAGAGCCTGGTGGTTTATAGTCCCTGGGTTTGCAGAGTCAGACATTACAGAAGAGACTTAGCATGCATGCATACATTGAGAAAGAATTGAGAGTTCAGTAATAGACCAGTACATATGTGGTCAATTGATTTCCTACAACAGTGCGAAGACCCATCAATGGGGAAAAAAATGAGGTGTCTATCACATTGCTAAAGATAAATGATGAAGATGGGTTGAGGATTGAGGTCACAGCACCATGAAAGAGAAAGATTCTCAGAATGTGGTCCTTGGACAACTGAGTTCAGAATCAGTTGGGGACAGATTGGGAGTTTGGGAAGGACATGTACACACTGCTATATTTAAAATGGATTACCAATAAGGACCTACTGTATAGCACAGGGAACCCTGCTCAATATTATGTGGCAGCCTGGATGGGAGGGGAGTTTAGAGGAGAATGGATACATGTATATGTATAACTGAGTCCCTTCACAGGCCACGTGAAACTATCATTACATTGTTAATCGGCTATACCCCAATACAAAATAAAAAGTTAAAAAAAAAAAAACTGTATGGCTCAGGAAACTCTGCTCAATATCCTGTAATAACCTAAATGGGAAAAGAATTTGAAAAAGAATAGATAAATGTATATGCATAACAGTCACTTTGGTGTACACTTGAAACTAACACAACATGGTTAATCAGTTACGCATGTGTGTATGCTAAGTCACTTCAGTTGTGTCTGACTCTTTGAGACACTGTGGACTGTAGCCTGTCAGGTTCCTCTCTGTGAGGGATTCTCCAGGCAAGAATACTGGAGTGGGTTGCCATGCCCTCCTCTGGGGAATCTTCCTGACCCAGGAATCAAACCTGAGTCTTCTATGTCTCCTGCATATTAGCAGGTGGGTTCCTTACCACTAGTGCCACCTGGGAAGCCCTAATCAACTCTGCTGTGATGTGCTTAGTCGCTCAGTCATGTTTGACTCTTCGTGACCCTGTGGACTGTAGCCCGCCAGGCTCCTCTGTCCATGGGGATTCTCCAGGCAAGAATACTGGAGTGGGTTGCCATGCCCTCCTCCAGGGGATCTTTCCAACCCAGGGATCAAACCCAGGTCTCCTGCATTGCAGGTGGATTCTTTACCATCTGAGCCACCAGGGAAACCCATCAACTATACTCCAATATAAAATAAAAGTTAAAAAAAATTAAATGCCAATTCCTGGGCCCTAATATAGTGAATCAGGTTTGAGGCTCAGGAATCTGCATTTTAACTAGCTCCCTAAGTAATTCAAATGCATACTGAAGTCTGAGAACAACTGATGTAAAGAACAACTACATGGGCTTTAGAGCCAGAAGAACTTGGGTTCAAATCTCAGCTCTGCCAATTAGTAGTTTTACCTTCTCTTTTTAGGTGTCACTGCTAATTCCCTGCCTTCACATCTGTGTTCCTATCTCACTGGCTTAGTTCTTACCCTCTGAGACCAGGGTTGATTACTTGTTATATACAGGGGCCACAATGTAAATGAATAAACCCAGGTGCAAAATCTTAATGCAAAACCTAAGTCCTTCCTTCCAGCACTATCTCATCTCTCTTATCCCAGTGCCTCCAACAATGCCCTGCACCCCGGGTCTGGTGCCCCTATTTCTCCTTTTCATTGCATTTTGAGTGGGCTCATCTTCCTATTGGGGATGGGAGATATGAAAACAGAGAAGCTTCATAACAGGGGCTTCAACCTGGACTGGGCCTTGGAAAACAAACAGGATTTCCACATGCAGAGATGGGAAAAGAAAGAATGTTTCAGAAGGAGAAAGGAGCTAAGGCCAAAAACATTAATGTAAAGAGAGGGGTTGCTGCAGAAACTGAATTTGTCACTGGAACAAATCGGGAGGCTAGGCCTGGGTTACTTCGTTATTGGTTTCCTTCCAATTGTAGTTTATGTTCATTTTCCTGATCAGCACTGGGGTGGGAACTTGTGCTCACTAACTTTGTTGTTGGTTGCCCCTCAACTCCCTTCCCTTAGAGCAACCCTAACTTCTGTGTACAAACTATATGCAAAGCTGTGCTCCTTCCTGACCTTTCCAGCCTAGCTGTCCCAGTGTCAATACTCCCTTGAACCCTAGCACTAATGCCTTGCCATAACTCCTCATGGTCACAGGAGAGGTCACATCCATTTAAGGTAGAGGACATGGAATCAGGAAAGGCTTCACAAAGGAGGCTGTGTTTATATCAAGTTTTGAGGGAGGAGGGCATTTCCCCAGAGATGGAAGAAAAAGGCATCTCAAAAAGAGGCAATAATATGAAATTATTTATTCAAAAATATTTATTGAGCATTCCTTTTTCTCCCATCAGTCAGTAATGCAACACAATTTTTATAGTGCAGGGAACTCTGCTTAATGTTATTGTGGCAGCCTGGATGGAGGGGAGTTTAGGTGAGGAGGGATACATGTATGGCTGAGCTCCTTTCCTGTCCACTTGTAACTATCACAACATTGTTAATTGGCTACACTCCAATATAAAATAAAAGGTTAAAAAATGATGCCACACAATTTTTAGAGCATCTACTAGGTGCTGTGCTAGGCTCTTAGATGCTTGTTCATTCACCCAGATTTCCACTTAACAAGACTTTGCTGATCACTTACCCATCATTGTACTCTGTAGCTTATGGAAATGTGCTCCAAGGACTACCTGCACCACTCACCTAAGTGGCATCTCATATACTACCTTCTGTATTTTTGTTGCAGTGTTCCAGGCCCTAAGGTGAGGTAAGGTAAGGTGAGGTGGCTCAGTCATGTCCGACTCTTTGCGACCCCACACACTGTAGCTTAACCAAGCTCCTCCGTCCATGGGATTTTCCAGGCAAGAGTACTGCAGTGGGTTGCCATTTCCTTCTCCAGAGGATCTTCCCAACCTAGGGTTCGAACCCAGGTCTCCCGCATTATAGGCAGACACTTTACCATCTGAGCCACCAGGGAAGTCCAGGCCCTACATAATCCTTATCTTCAAAGCTTCAGGCTTATCAGGCAACTACATTCAGGACATCATGCTTCCCATCCTCTCCTCCAACCTACCACCACCCCAACTACCTAGTGCCTACTCATTATCAGGGTTTTTTTTTTGTTGTTGTTAATTGAAGTAAAATACATATAGCATAAAATGTTAACCGTGTTTAAGTATACAATCAGTACCACTAACTACACTCAAATTATTGTACAATGATTACTACAACCTATCTCTAAAATATTTTCATCACCCCAAACAGAAACTCTGCACCCACTGAACAATAACCCCATTTCTCCCTTACTCTAGCCCCTGGTAGCCTCTAGTCTACTTTCCATCTCTATGAATTTGCCTATTGTAGATATTTCATATAAGTGGAATCATACCATATTTGTCCTGTTGTGTCTGTCCTATTTCATTCAGAATAATGTCTTTAAGGTTCATGCATGTTTGGAGTAGGAAACGACAGTCCAGTCCAGTTTTCTTGCCTGGAAAATTCCATGAACAGAGGAGCCTGGAGGGCTACAGTCCATGGGGTTGCAAAGAGCTGGACATGAGTAAATGCACACACACACACACACACACATGTTGTAACATGTGTCTTATCTCCACTCTGCTTGAAGGGATTTCATTTCTTTTTATGGCCAAATAATATTCCATTGTATGTATATATATACCATAATATACCATAATTTATTTATCCATTTATCCATCTATGGACATTTGGATTGTTTTTACCCTTTGGCCATTGTGAGCATTTGCATATAAGTATTTGTTTGAGTCTGTTTTCAGTTCTTTGAGGCATATACCTAGGAAAAGAATTTTGGGGTTATATGGTAATTCTATGTTGAACTGTTTGAGGAACTGCAAAACTTTTCTATAGCAGCTGCACCATTTTACATTCCCACCAACAATGCACGAGGGCTCCAATTTCTCCGCATCCTCACCAACACATACCACAAACTGTAAATAGCACCTGTCTTGGAAAATACACCTTTACTATTCAGACTGGCTTATATAAAACTAAAGATGGTATCCTTAATTGTACACATTTCAACCACGAAATCTAAGGTGGAAAAACTGAAACGGATTTCAGGTCATAGTGACAACTGAGCAGAAAATCTTTGAAAGAATTGGAGATGATTGAGGAAAGAGAGATTGGTGTCCTTTGACACCCTTTCATCAACGGAATTCAAATTTATTCCGGTGACAGCATCTGCAGCCGTGATAGAAAGGTTAACATTTCATAGATCACTTAACAACTCTGCCCATAGCCATTGAAGTGAAGAGGTCAGCAGACTGGGAAGAAACGACACTCTGCCACTCACATTCTGAGTGGTTCCTTTTAGCTGATTATTTTAGACCTTTTTGGTGATACAATTTGGCCATTTCTCCCTATTTTTAAAGTACTCAGGCAATTTAGGCATTTAAATGTTCTTCCATCTGTAAGAGGTTTAATCACTTAGCCCTGCATTTTCAATCTTCTTGAATCAATTGAAGCCTTACAAAGTGTTCCTTTTAGCTAAGGTTGGAAAGAGAACAGCAGTAGCTGAGCCAACCCTATTATTTGGTATCAGAATGGAGATCAGAGTTAGTGAGGCAAGTTGGGCCTCCACCAAACCTTTTGATTCCTGTTGCAGTGCCTCAGAGTGTGGCCTGGGGACAACCTGCGCCAGGAACACCTGGGGCTGCTATTTTAAAACAACTCATTCAGAACCCAGGGTGACCAATCATCTGGGTTTTCCCAAGACGGAGGGGCTTTCCCAAACGTTGGACTTTCAGTACTAAAACTGGGAAAGTGTCGGACAAACCTTCATGGGTCGTCACCCCTACCCCAGGTCTCCTGAATCAGAATCACTTCTTTCTTATCAATACTGAAGTTTGAGAACCACTGCAAGGAGCAAAGCACTCCACCTCCTTCTCTCCCCACTGAAGACCACTGCCTACACACACACACAAAGCCTGCAGCTGGCTCACTGTGGCACTCACTGCCTTGGCTAATTGCTTTAACTGACATGTAGGTGGCCCTCCTCCTTCATTTGGAGGATGGTGCTTTTAGGGAAATATAATGACCAAGCAAATATCAGAATCATCACTGTTGCTTGTATCTACGTGTGAGGTGAAACAGAGAAGAGATTGTAGAAGTTCATTCTTTCATCTATTCATTCTAGGAATATTTACTGGAAAAGATGTATAATATATATGTATGTATGTATATGAATATGTATATATATTTTAGTATATATATGTATATGGAGTGAGAGAGAGAGAGAGAGAGAGCCATAAGTTCCTCAGAGAAAAGAGCCTAAGTTGAGGTGTGAATATAGGCATCTATGTAGGGATTTATGTCTGGCATGTTCCAGCATACAGATGGAGAACTTTCCTAGAACTACAACTACAGTTAGCCTTTCACATCCACAGGTTCTGCCTCTGCATATTCAACCAACCACATATTGAAAAATATTTGAAAAAATTCCAGAAAGTTCCATAAAGCAAAACTTGAATTTGCCATGTACTGGCAACTATTTGCATAATATTTACATTGTTATTAGGCATTATAACCTAGACATGATTTAAAGTATATAGGAGGATGTGCATAGGACATATGCCAATACTACACCATTTTATATAAGGGACTTGAGCATCAGCAGATTGTGGTATCTGCCAGGGGTCCTGGAAACAATCCACAAAGAAATATATTATGACAGGAGCTTTGATAAATGCTATGAACAAAATAAAATAGAGTAACAAGATTGAGATGGAGAATCTACTTTTGATTGGCTGATAAGGGAATGGTTCTCTGAGGAGGTG
Source organism: Bos mutus (assembly GCF_027580195.1). NCBI lineage: Eukaryota > Metazoa > Chordata > Mammalia > Artiodactyla > Bovidae > Bos > Bos mutus. The sequence goes on from NC_091646.1 coordinate 107,089,129, forward strand.
ACATTTGAGCCAAGCTCTAAATGATAGAAAGCCAGACATTTGCAGGCTGGGAGAGAAATGTTCCAGACAGAGGGAATAGCTGGTACAGGAGCCTGAAGGCAGGAAAGCGCTTAACATGTTGGAGAAATACAAAGAAAGCTGGTGTGAGAGGAGTGTCATGAACAACAGGAAGAGTCATATGAGAGAAGTCTGGGGAGGCAGGAAGTGTCTAAATCTGGAGGCCTGGATTTCATTCTTTTTCTGAATACTTGTTCAGAAAAGATATTGGAAGGTCTGAAGCAGAGGAGTGAAATGGCCAGATTGACATTTTTAAAGATCTCTTTGATATTTTCAGAGAATAAATCATCATAGAGTGAGAGCAGAAGCAGAGAAACCAGTTAGGGGACTATTGGCAGTAGCCAATGTCAGAGGTGGTGGTGGCTTGGAGTAAGGTGATAGGGAGTAGAGCAAAGGACAATTATTCTGTATGTATTTTGGAGTTAGGGTTTGGTGATGGTCTGGATGTTGGCTCTAAAAGAAAATAGAAGACTTGGGTGAGTGGTGAGATCGTTTACCAAAATGGAAAGACTCAAAGAAGAGCTGGTCAGGTATCAAAAATTCAGCTTTAGACATGTAAAGCTTGAGGTGCCTAATAAAACTTAAATTGAGGTGTCAAATAATCAGATATACATTCTGACTTCTGGGTGATATGAGAGTTGGAGATACAAATTAAATTTGGAGTCAACAACAGGTAGATAATAGCTAAAGCCCTGTGATTAAGTGACCTTGTCTAGGAAGAGAATGGAACAGAGAAAAGGAATAGGTTCCTGGACTGAACTGTGGAGCCTCTAACATTTAGAGGTCAAGGAGAGCACTTTGAGCGGTTACAGCAAAGAGTTACTTTGCTTGTCAAGTAAACAGCAAAAGAGGCTGAGGGGCAGTAAGGTGTAAGAGGAACCAGAAAAGCATAGTCAGAAATATGGGTGCTTTACTCAGATACTTCTAGACAGGATGGTATGCTAATTCTTCCCCCACAAACTAAGGGAGAAACTTTCAAAGCTAGTTGGAGAAAACAAGAGGAAGCCTGGAGGCAAAAAAAAAGTGAGAGTTTCAAGGAGAGAGAATACAATTATTTCCATTTTATAGGTAAGGAAACTGAGGCATGAGGGTATTAGTAATCTGCCCAATGTCACATAGCTAGTAACAGAGGAGAGGGAGTTAAGCCCAAGCAGTCTGACTGCAGAGTCTGTGTTCCAAACCACTACATCTGTGGTTCTCCAACTGTAGTGTTATCAGTCATGTGAATGACTTGTTAACAGATTGCTGAACCCCACCTCCAGAGTTTCTGATTCAGAAGGTCTCGGATGGGGCCCAAGATCTTGCTTCTCTAACAGACTCCCAAGTTATACTGATGCTGCTGGTCCAAGACCACACCTTGAGAATGACCATCCTTCTGTACATTATCTCGAACATCTTCTATACATTGTGATAACGTTGGTGTTGCTTGCTTTCTCCAACTAGCTTTGAAAGTTTCTCCCTTAGTTTGTGGGGGAAGAATTAGCATACCATCCTGTCTAGAAGTATCTGAGTAAAGCACCCATATTTCTGACTAGTATAGGAGAGATCAGTTGAGCTCTAGGGCCTGAGGGATATGATGGGACTCAGGAAAATGATGTGCCTACCAGCTCCTTGATGTTTACTCCACTCCTACGATAACCTAGATGGGACACTGCTAAACCAATCCAAAGCCTGAGAAGGCAAGTAAAGGCTTCAGGGTAGTCTTGTCTTAGGACTCAAACAAGGAGGGGACTGAACCTAAAGATATCCCTTTGACAGTTGTCACATCCTTCCTCTACACTGCTCATAGTCATCTGTTTCAGCTTTATAAAGGCACTAAGTAGCAAAAGCATGCAGGGCAGTGGGAGGCAGAAGACTGGAAAAATTGATCCTGGCCTAGGATACACATGCCAAAAGCCTGAGGGAAAAACTGGCATGCTGTGAAGTTTAAAGGCAGAAAGTTCAAGAGTAATTGAATAATCATAAATGAACACTCACTAGAGGGGGCAAGGACACTGCTGACAGAGGCCCCAGAGAATAGTGATCAGTGTGAGCCCCCAGGAGGTTGCATCAGACCCAGCCCTACCCAACAACCTACAGCCTCCAGTGCTGGAATGACCCATGCCAGACAACCAGCAGGATAAGAACGCAAATCCACCCATCAGCAGACAGAGTGCCTGAAGCGATACTGAGCTCACAGCCACCTATAAACATCCCCCCTTGACACAGCATTGTACACCAGAGGGACAAGACCCAGATCCACCTACCAGTGGGCAGGCACCAGTCCCTCCCACCAAGAGTCCTGTACAAGCCTCAGAACCAACCTCACCCACCAGAGGGCAGATATCAGAAGCAGGAGGAACTATGAGCATCCAGCCAGCGAAAAGGAGACCACAAACACAGAAAATTAGACAAAATGAGATGACAGACAAATGTGTTTCAAAGGAACAAGATAAAACTCCACAAGAACAAATAAATGAAGAGGAGATAGGCAACCAACCTAAAAAAGAATTTAATGATAGTAAAGATGATTCAAGATTTCAGAAAATAGTAAATGAACACTTACTGTATGCTAGGCATTTAACATATGTTATCTCATTTCATCCTCAAAGCAACTTATGAGGTAGATATTAATATTACCCTCATTCACAGATGAGGAAACAGACTCAGTAGCCTAAAGTTACAGTTGGTGCTTCTGCTGCTGCTAAGTCTCTTCAGTCGTGTCCAACTCTGTGAGACCCCATAGACGGCAGCCCACCAGGCTCCCCTGTCCCTGGGATTCTCCAGGCAAGAACACTGGAGTGGGTTGCCATTTCCTTCTCCAATGCGTGAAAGTGGAAAGTGAAAAGTGAAAGTGAAGTCGTTCAGTCGTGTCCGACTCTTCGTGACCCCATGGACTGCAGCCTACCAGGCTTCTCCGTCTATGGGATTTTCTAGGCAAGAGTACTGGAGTGGGGTGCCATTGCCTTCTCCAAAGGTCACAGCTAGAAAGTGCCAAACCCTTCATTCAAACCTAGATCTAATGCCAAAGCTCTTGTTCTAAAACAGTACGCTCTAAAAATGATGAAAAAACAGTATTTTCTAGATGACCTCTGTATAAATAAAATGCAGGAAAGCAGAATGGCTTAAGAAAGGACTAGCCTGGAAGAGTAAATAAGGCTGCCAGATCTATCTGAGATAGCCTGTCAGTGCAAGACCCTGGGCCAGTGACTTCTATACTGTCGTTGTTTTAAAATCACTAGATTTATAGAAAGACAGAGTTCATCAATAAGAATACTATATGTAAGAAGTGTGTGAAATGAGACAGGAAACATGACAAAGAAATGCTTGGCAAGATGCACACAACACACATCAGCAAAATGAAGGCAACTGAAAAAGCATAGGCACATAAGTGAAGACATTAATGAAGAAAAAGGTCGGCGCTAGAGGATGAGACATCTGGCAGAAGCAAATAGATGAAGGGACTTTATTACATTGGAGAACTCTGAGGTCAAGCACCTTCTTTTCTTCTTTCTTTTTTTTTAAGCTTCTCTGACATTTTAATTGGACATTTAATTCAGAATTGTAAATTCACATGCAGTTGTAAGAAATAATACTTTGGTTTCTCCAAAGGGTGACATCTTGCAAAATTATAATATTACAATCAAAATGTCAACATTGATATAATCTACCAATCTTACTCAGATTTCCCCAATTTTGTGTGTGTGTGTGTGTATGCTGCTGCTAAGTCTCTTCAGTCGTGTCCGACTCTGTGTGACCCCATAGACGGCAGCCCACAAGGCTCCCCCCGTCCCTGGGATTCTCCAGGCAAGAACACTGGAGTGGGTTGCCATTTCTTTCTCCAATGCATGAAAGTGAAAAGTGAAAGTGAAGTTGCTCAGTCATGTCCGACTCTTAGCGGCCCCATGGACTATACCTTACTAGGCTCCTCTGTCCATGGGATTTTCCAGGCAAGAGTACTGGAGTGGGGTGCCATTGCCTTCTCCGGTGTGTGTGTATAGTTGTATACAATTTCATCATTTGTGTAAGGCCATGTATTCATCATCACAGTCAAGACACTGAACTTCCACCACCACAAAGATCCTTCCTATGGCCGCTGATAGCCAAGCTCACCTTCATCTTTCACCATAGTCCCATCCCCGATCCCTGGCAATCACTAACCTGTTCTCCATCTCCATAGTTTTGTCAGGAATGTCATATAAATGAAATCGTATAGTGTGCAAGTTTTCGTGATTGGCTTTTTTTACTCAGTATAATTTCCCTGGAGATTCATTCAAGTTACTGTGTATATCAATAGTTTACTTCTTTCTATTGATGAGTAGTATTCCATGGTATAGATGTATGACAGTTTGTTTAACGATTCATCTGTTGAAGGACATCTGCGTTTCCAATTTTTGGCTATTATGAAAAAAGCTGCTATGAACATTCATGCACAGGTTTGAGTGTGAATATAAATTTTCATTTCTCTGGGATAAACGCCCAGAAGTGCACTCACTGGGTGGTTTTATAGTGGCATGTTTAATTTCTTAAGAAAATGCCAAATGTTTTCCAGAGTAGCTGTGGCATTTTACATACCCACCAGCAATGTATGAGTGATCCAGTTTCTCTACATCTTCACCAGTATTTGGTGGTCTCACTACCTTTTTGTTGTCATTGCTGTTGTTGTTAGTCATTTGAATACATGTGTAGTGATGTCAATATTTTGTTTTTTAAAAACAGACTTGAAAGGAGAAGCTGTTTTGAAATTCCTTTGAGATAAGACCTCTTATTGTTTCAGTTTAAGCATCCTGACTGGTTTTGGCTGGGAAGCCATTTTGAACTTTGCAATTAAAGATCTCCACTCGTTCAGGAGCCAGTAGCCCTAAAACCACAAACTAATTGCTTAGCTTCTACTGCTGCTACTGCTGCTAAGTCACGTCAGTCGTGTCCGACTCTGTGCAACCCCATAGACGGCAGCCCACCAGGCTCCGCCATCCCTGGGATTCTCCAGGCAAGAACACTGGAGTGGGTTGCCATTTCCTTCTCTAATGCATGAAAGTGAAAGGTGAAAGTGAAGTTGCTCAGTCGTGTCTGACTCTTAGCGACCCCATGGACTACAGCCTACCAGGCTCCTCTGTCCATGGGATTTTCCAAGCAAGAGTACTGGAGTGGGGTGCCATTGCCTTCTCCGTAGCTTCTACTAGGCCCAAAGAAAAACTGAGCAAACTACAGGAGATTCATCTGAGGTAATCAGAAGAGCCAGGCAAAGAAGGGATATCAGGAAAGATTTTCCAGGACTATATTCACAAATGATAACTTCCCCATTTTATTCCATATTCTCCTCTGAGGGGGACAGCAGTATGGTTTATATGCTCCAGGAGAGAACTGAGTTGTAAAGGCAACATGAAGAGAGCTGATTCTGCACATGTATTCTGAACTGTGTATTCAGTGACCTTGTGTTGGTAACTGCCATGGTGGGAGTATTTACACCACAGAAATTGGTAAACGCTACAAATCCGAGCACCTTTTTTATCCAGGGAATTGGTTGGTAAACATTAATTAGCACAATATTGTGCATTTCTTTCCAAAGCATGTTCTCAATCATTAAAAGGAAGAAGATAAGGACATATTAATTGAGCACCTACTATATTTGTTAGCTCATATAATTCTCATGACAACTTTATGAGATAGGTATTATTTTACTCATATTGCAGATTAGGAAACTGAGATTAAAGACATTACGTTTTGTTTCTTTGCTTGTTTTTGGCCATGCCTTATGGCTTACAAGAACTTAGTTCCCTGACCAGGGATAGAACCAGGGCCCATGGCAGTGAAAGTACCAAGCCTAACCACTGAACCATCAGGGAATTTCCAAGACATTAAGTATATTATTAATGTTACATGTCAAGTAAATATCCGAGCCCTAATTCAGTCTTGCTCAATATAGTCTAAACTCAATACACTGGCTCTCTAGAGAGGAGGAGACATTATATATCAGAGAGAAGTAATGAGGCAAAACTTAAAAATTTTCCTTGATGTTAATTTTCTTTTTTTTTTTGGCTGTGCCACATGGTTTGCAGGATTTTAGTTCCCTGACCAGGGATCAAACCAGTGCTCCCTGCAGTGGAAGCACTGAGTCCTAACTACTGGACCACCAGGGAATTCCCAACCTTAACATTGATTTTCAAAAAATAAAGTTAACTAAAAGGAAAAACAAGTCTGCCTCTGGCATTGTGTAGAACATTAGCTTATCTAAATATATTTATATTCTTATCTAAATTATATTTACATATAGTCCAGCTGTAGTGGACATATTAACTATGGTTTTGGTCTACTTTTTCCTACTTCTCTTCTTCTGGTTCCATTGGAGAACACTTCTCCCTCTCCATATGACCCTAGTAAAGCTCACAAGGGCTCTGGCCTCCCCCAACCACAGGTGTAGTTGAGCCAATGAGGATCCTTCTCAGGACCTGTCTTGTTTTTTTTTTTTTTTTTTTGAAGTATAATTGATTTACAATGTTGTGTTAATTCTTGGTATATAGCACTGTGGTTCATTTATACACACACACACATATATATCCTTTTTCAGATCTTTTTCCCTTATAGGTTATTACAAAATATTAAGTACAGCCCTCTGCACTATACACTCGGTCTTTGTTGGCTTTGTATTTTATATAGTTATGTATATATGTTAATGCCAAGCTCCTAATTTATGCCTCCACGACTTTTCCCCTTTGGTAACCATATGTTTGTTTTCTATGTCTGTGGGTCTATTTCTGTTTTTTGTATCAGCCATGAAAAAAGAATGAAATCATGCTATTTGCGGCAGCATGAATCCAACTAGAGATTATCATACTAAGTGAAGTAAGTGAGACAGAGAAAGACAAACATATGATACCGCTTAGATGTGGAAACAAAAAAAAAAGATACAAATGAATTTATATACAAAATAGAACTAGGACTTGCTTGTTAAAGCTAGAGGAAAAGAGACTCTTTTCCCTTCTCGGGTAGCTTACCTAGGACATTGCGAGTCTGGGGCTCCTATAGCATCATCAGAGCTGTTGCAGTCTTGGCTATGTTATATTCACATGGTGCATGAGATGGCTTCCTGCAGTAGGTTTCCCAGTTAATTGAGCCAATAAAGTATCATCCCCATCTTCTGTGTGTGTGTGTTTAATTAAGATGAGTTGAGTTTTCATCATTTGTTACCAAGAGCCCCATCTCTTCTGTGACTGCTTCAGCTTTCTATGAATTCTTACAACCCAACTATCTATACTGCTGCTGCTGCTAAGTCACTTCAGTCGTGTCCGACTCTGTGCGACCCCATAGATGGCAGCCCACCAGGCTGCCCCGTCCCTGGGATTCTCCAGGCAAGAACACTGGAGTGGGTTGCCATTTCCTTCTCCAATGCATGAAAGTGAAAAGTGAAAGTGAAGTTGCTCAGTCACATCCGACCCTCAGCGACCCCATGCACTGCAGCCTACCAGGCTCCTAGCTCTGTTCAATAGAAGGGCAATGACCACATTTATATATAACTTTAATTTTTCTAATAGCTACATTTTTAAAAATGAAAGGAAACAGGAGAAATACATTTAACATATTTTATTTAAGCCAATATATTTTAAAATTATCATTTTAAACTATAACCAATATAAAAATTCTTAGTGAGATGGTTTACGTTCTTTGTCCTGAATCTTTGAAATCTGGTGTGAATTTTATATTTATGGCACAACTCAGTTTTAACTAGTCACATGTCTGTTGCTGAATAGCCATGGCTACATATTAAACCGCACAAATTTATACTATATACATTGGCACCTAATCATATATCATGATATATTGCTACTTAAATGTTTCATGTGTAAATGTCTAACTTTTCCACCTAACATGTAAGCTCCTTGAGAACAGAAATGTCACCTTAAAACTATTTTATGGCACGCTTCTGGGCATATATCCAGAGAAAACCATAATTCAAAAAGATACATGCACCCTAATGTTCATGGTAGCACTATTTCCAGTAGCTAGGATATGGAAGTAATCTAAATGTCCATCAGCAGAAGAAAAGTAAAGAAGCTATGGTACATATATACAATGGAATATTATTCAGCCATACAAAGAACAAATCAATGCCATTTGCAGCAACATGGATGGACCTAGAGATTGTTATACTGAGGGAAGTGAGTCAGACACAGAAAGACAAGTATCATATTATATAGCTGATGTGTGGAATCAAAAAAAAAAAAGGCTACAAATGAACTTATCTACGGAACAGAAATAGAGTTACAGATGTAGAAAATAAACTTGTGATTACCAGGGGGTAGGAGGAGAGGGATATATTGGAAAATTGGTATTGACACATATATACTACTATATTTAAAATAGATAACTACTAAGGGCCTACTGCATAGCACAGGGAACTCTACTCAATATTCTGTAATGGCCTATATGGGAAAAGAATCTTTAAAACGGTGTATGTATGTATATGTATAACAGACTTATTTCACTGTACACCTGAAACTAACACAGCATTGTAAATCAACTATACCTCACAAAAATTTAAAAATAAATTTTAGCATGGTATTACACTAAAAAAGTGGAAAGTCAAGAAATACCTGGAGTAACAGAAAAGTTTGGCCTGGGAGTACAAAAATGAAGCAGGGCAAAGGCCAAAGAGTTTTGCCAAGAGAATGCACTGGTCATAGCAAATACCCTCTTCCAGCAACACAAGAGATGACTCTACACGTGGATATCACCAGACGGTCAATACTGAAATCAGATGGATTATATTCTTTGCAGCCAAAGATGGAGAAGCTCTATACAGTAAGGAAAAATAAGACCTGAAGCTGACTGTGATTCAAATCATCAGCTCTTTATTGCAAAATTCAGGCTTAAATAGGATAAAACAGGGAAAACCATTAGGCCATTCAGGTATGACTTAAATCAAATTCCTTATGATTATACAGTGGAAGTGACAAATAGATTCAGTGGATTCGATCTGATAGATAGACTGCCTACAGAACTATGTGCAGAGGTTTGTAACATTGTACAGGAGGCAGTGGCCAAAACCATCCCCAAGAAAAAGAAATGCAAGAAGGCAAAATGATTGTCCAAGGAGGCCTTACAAATAGCTGAGAAAAGAAGAGAAGTGAAAGGCAAAGGAGAAAAGGAAAGATATACCCAACTGAAAGCAGACTTAGCGAAGAGCTAGGAGAGTCAAGAAACCCTTCTTAAGTGAGCAATGCAAAGAAATAGACAAAAACAATAGAATGGGAAAGACTAGAGGTCTCGTCAAGAAAATTGGATATACCAAGAGACTATTTCATGCAAGGTGGGCACAATGAAGGACAGAAACAGCAAGAACCTAAGAGAAGCAGAAGAGATTAAGAACAGGTGGCAAGAATACACAGAAGAACTATACAAAACAGTCTTAATGACCCAGATAACAATGATGGTGGTCACTCACCTAGAACCAGACATCCTGGAGTGTGAAGTCAAGTGTGCCTTAGGAAGCATTACTACAAACGAAGCTGGTGGAGGGGATGGAATTCCAGCTGAGCTATTTTAAATCTAAAAGATGATGCTGTTAAAGTGCTGCACACAATGTGCCAGCAAATTTGGAAAACTCAGCAGTGGCCAAAGGACTGGAAAGGTCACTTTTCGTTCCAATCCCAAAGAAGGGCAGTGCCAAAGAATGTTCAAACTACCACACAATTGTGCTCATTTCACATGCTAGCAAGGTAATGGAGAAGGCAATGGCAACCCACTCCAGTACTCTTGCTTGGCAAATCCCATGGACGGAGGAGCCTGGTAGGCTGCAGACCATGGGGTCACTAGGAGTTGGACATGACTGAGCGACTTCACTTTCACTTTTCACTTTCATGCATTGGAGAAGGAAACGGCAACCCACTCCAGTGTTCTTGCCTGGAGAATCCCAGGGATGGCGGAGCCTGGTGGGCTGCCGTCTCTGGGGTTGCACAGAGTCAGACACTACTGAAGCGACTTAGCAGCAGCAGCAGCAGCAGCAAGGTAATGCTCAAAATCCTTCAAGCTAGGCTTCAACAGTATGTGAACCAAGAACTTCCAGATGTACAAGCTGGATTTAGAAAAGGCAGAGGAACCAGAGATCAAATTGCCAATATCCATTGGATCATAGAAAAACCAAGGGAATTTAAAAAAGATCTACTTCTGCTTCATTGACTATGGTAAAGCCTTTGACTGTGTGGATCACAACAAACTGTGGAAAATTCTTAAAGAGAGAAGGGAATACCAGACCACCTTACCTATTTCCTGAGAAACCTGTATGCAGGACAAGAAGCAACAGTTAGAACCAGATAGAGAACAATGAACTGGTTCAAAATTGGGAAAGGAGTACATCAAGGCTGTATATTGTCCCCATGCTTATTTAACTTATATGCAGGGTACATAATGTGAAATGCTAGGCTGGAAGACTCACAAGCTGGACTCAAGATTGCCAGGAAAAATATCAACAATCTCAGATATGCAGATGGTACCACTGTAATGGGAGAAATCGAAGAGGAACTAAAGAGCCTTTTGATGAGGGTGAAAGAGGAGAGAGAAAAAGCTGGCTTAAAACTCAACATTCAGTAAACTAAGATCATGGCATCCGGTCCCATTCCGTTCAGTTCAGTTCAGTTCAGTCGCTCAGTCATGTCCGACTCTTTGCGACCCCATGAATCACAGCACGCCAGGCCTCCTTGTCCATCACCAACTCCCGGAGTTCACTCAGACTCACGTCCATCAAGTCAGTGATGCCATCCAGCCATCTCATCCTCTGTCGTCCCCTTCTCCTCCTGCCCCCAATCCCTCCCAGCATCACAGTCTTTTCCAATGAGTCAACTCTTTGGATGAGGTGGCCAAAGTACTGGAGTTTCAGCTTTAGCATCATTCCTTCCAAAGAAATCCCAGGGCTGATCTTCAGAATGGTCTGGTTGGATCTCCTTGCAGTCCAAGAGACTCTCAAGAGTCTTCTCCAACACCACAGTTCAAAAGCATCAATTCTTCGGCACTCAGCCTTCTTCCCAGTCCAACTCTCACATCCATACATGACCACAGGAAAAACCATAGCCTTGACTAGACGAACCTTTGTTGGCAAAGCAATGTCTCTGCTTTTGAATATGCTCTCTAGGTTGGTCATAACTTTCCTTCCAAGGAGTAAGCGTCTTTTAATTTCATGGCTGCAGTCACCATCTGCAGTGATTTTGGAGCCCAGAAAAATAAAGTCTGACACTGTTTCCACTGTTTCCCCATCTATTTCCCATGAAGTGATGGGGCCAGATGCCATGATCTTCGTTTTCTGAATGTTGAGCTTTAAGCCAACTTTTTCACTGTTCAATTTCACTTTCATCAAAAGGCTTTTTAGTTCCTCTTCACTTTCTGCCATAAGGGTGGTGTCATCTGCATATCTGAGGTTATTGAGATTTCTCCCGACAATCTTGATTCCAGCTTGTGCTTCTTCCAGTCCAGCGTTTCTCATGATGTACTCTGCATATAAGTTAAATAAGCAGGGTGACAATATACAGCCTTGACGTACTCCTTTTCCTATTTGGAACCAGTCTGTTGTTCCATGTCCAGTTCTAACTATTGCTTCCTGACCTGCATACAAATTGCTCAAGAGGCAGATCAGGTGGTCTGGTATTCCCATCTCTTTCAGAATTTTCCACAGTTTATTGTGATCCACACAGTCAAAGGCTTTGGCATAGTCAATAAAGCAGAAATAGATGTTTTTCTGGAACTCTCTTGCTTTTTTTCGATGATCCAGCGGATGTTGGCAATTTGATCTCTGGTTCCTCTGCCTTTTCTAAAACCAGCTTGAACATCTGGAAGTTCACGGTTCACATATTGCTGAAGACTGGCTTGAAGAATTTTGAGCATTACTTTACTAGCGTGTGAGATGAGTGCAATTGTGCAGTAGTTTGAGCATTCTTTGGCATTGCCTTTATTTGGATTGGAATGAAAACTGACCTTTTCCAGTCCTGTGGCCACTGCTGAGTTTTCCAAATTTGCTGGCATATTGAGTGCAGCACTTTCACAGCATCATCTTTCAGGATTTGAAATAGTTCAACTGGAATTCCATCACCTCCACTAGCTTTGTTCGTAGTGATGCTTTCTAAGGCCCACTTGACTTCACATTCCAGGATGTCTGGCTCTAGGTCAGTGATCACACCATCGTGATTATCTGGGTCGTGAGGATCTTTTTTATACAGTTCTTCTGTGTATTCTTGCCATCTCTTCTTAATATCTTCTGCTTCTGTAAGGTCCATACCATTTCTGTCCTTTATTGAGCCCATCTTTGCATGAAATGTTCCCTTGCTATCTCTAATTTTCTTGAAGAGATCTCTAGTCTTTCCCATTCTGTTGTTTTCCTCTATTTCTTTGCATTGATCGCTGAAGAAGGCTTTCTTATCTCTTCTTGCTATTCTTTGGAACTCTGCATTCAGATGCTTGTATCTTTCCTTGTCTCCTTTGCTTTTTGCTTCTCTTCTTTTCACAGCTATTTGTAAGGCCTCCCCAGACAGCCATTTTGCTTTTTTGCATTTCTTTTCCATGGGGATGGTCTTGATCCCTGTCTCCTGTACAATGTCACGAACCTCATTCCATAGTTCATCAGGCACTCTATCTATAAGATCTAGGCCCTTAAATCTATTTCTCACTTCCACTGTATAATCATAAGGGATTTGATTTAGGTCATACCTGAATGGTCTAGTGGTTTTCCATATTTTCTTCAATTTAAATCTGAATTTGGCAATAAGGAGTCCATGATCTGAGCCACAGTCGGCTCCTGGTCTTGTTTTTGCTGACTGTATAGAGCTTCTCCATCTTTGGCTGCAAAGAATATAATCAATCTGATTTCGATGTTGACCATCTGGTGATGTCCATGTGTAGAGTCTTCTCTTGTGTTGTTGGAAGAGGGTGTTTGTTATGACCAGTGCATTTTCTTGGCAAAACTCTATTAGTCTTTGCCCCGCTTCATTGCGTATGCCAAGGCCAAATTTGTCTGTTACTCTAGGTGTTTCTTGACTTCCTACTTTTGCATTCCAGTCACTTATAATGAAAAGGACATCTTTTTTGGGTGTTAGTTCTAAAAGGTCTTATAGGTCTTCATAGAACTGTTCAACTTCAGCTTCTTCAGCATTAGTGGTTGGGGCATAGACTTGGATTACTGTGATATTGAATGGTTTGCCTTGGAAATGAACAGAGATCATTCTGTCGTTTTTGAGATTGCATCCAAGTACTGCATTTCAGACTCTTTTGTTGACCATGATGGCTATTCCATTTCTTCTAAGGGATTCCTGCCCGCAGTAGTAGACATAATGGTCATCTGAGTTAAATTCACCCATTCCGGTCCATTTTAGTTCGCTGATTCCTGGAATGTCGACATTCACTCTTGCCATCTCTTGTTTGACCACTTCCAATTTGCCTTGATTCATAGACCTAACATTCCAGGTTCCTATGCAATATTGCTCTTTACAGCATTGGACCTGGCTTCTATCACCAGTCACATCCACAGCTGGGTATTCTTTTTGCTTTGGCTCCATCCCTTCATTCTTTCTGGAGTTATTTCTCCACTGATCTCCAGTAGCATATTGGGCACCTACTGACCTGGGGAGTTCCTTTTGCAGTATCCTATCATTTTGCCTTTTCATACTGTTCATGGGGTTCTCAAGGCAAGAATGCTGAAGTGGTTTGCCATTCCCTTCTCCAGTGGACCACATTCTGTCAGATCTCTCCACCATGACCCGCCCATCTTGGGTTGCCCCATGAGCATGGCTTAGTTTCATTGAGTTAGACAAGGCTGTGGTCCTAGTGTGATTAGATTGACTAGTTTTCTGTGAGTATGGTTTCAGTGTGTCTGCCCTCTGATGCCCTCTTGCAACACCTACCATCTTAATGGCAAATAGAAGGGGAAAAAGTGGAAACAGTGACATATTTTATTTTCTTGGACTCCAAAATCACTGCAGATGGTGACTACAGCCACGAAATTAAAAGACACTTGCCTCTTGGAAGAAAAACTGTGAGAAACCTAGACAGTGTATTAAAAAGCAGAGACATTACTTTTCCGACAAAGGTCCATCTAGTCAAAGCTGTGGTTTTTCCAGTAATTTTGTACGGATATCAGAGTTGGACCTTAAAGAAGGCTAAGTGCTGAAAAATTGACACTTTAGAATTGTGTTGCTGGAGAAGACGCTTGAGAGTCCCTTGGACAGCAAGGAGATCAAACCAGTCAATCCTGAAAGAAATCAACCCTGAACATTCATTGGCAGGACTGATGCTGAAGCTGAAGCTCCAATACTTTGGCCACTGGATATGAAGAACTGAGTCATTGGGAAAGACCCTGATGCTGGGGAAGATTGAGGGCAGGAGGAGAAGGGTGCAACAGAGAATAAGATGGTTGGATGGCATCACTGATTCAATGGACATGAGTTTGAGGAAACTCCAGGACATATGAAGGACAGGGAAGCCTGGTGTGCTGCAGTTTATGGGGTCGCAAAGAGTCAGACATGACTTAGTGCGACTGAACAACAGCAATGCTAATAGAAGGTAATAGCATGAATAAGTGATTCTGATTGCATCATAGAATGTGCATAGGGTTGTAATTCACACTTTAGTAAAGAAATGTGACTGAGAAACATACCGCAAGTCCACTGGAGATATGTCAGCCATCTGCATATGACTGCTGTAAATGTTTCTCTGATAGCAAATTATCAGACCTCAGGCAAAGGAGATAAGGACCAAAGTGATAAGAATGCCTTATGATTCTCAAATGAAAAGTGCTAAATTCAAAGTGTAAAATGAGTATCCTTTTCCACTACCATTCCATTTTATAGATGAGAATATTAAAGTACAAGATGAGTGATTTCTGCCTCTGGAAATGTGTAATCAGCAAATTATTAGCATCTGAGCACAGACAGAGGCCATTTATTTTGCCTCATATAAGCCACTGCTTTTCAAAACAAAAACAAGACAGTGGACAGTGTTGGAGGGGGTGTTAGGGTGAGGAAAATGTGGTGGAGAGAAGAAATCAACTTACAGTTTATTTTCCTAGTGTACATTCTCCATCCCCACTCTATCACACACAAGCATGCACATGCACGCACACACACACACACACACACACACACACACACTCTTTCCATCAATACATCAGTGATTGATTCATCAGAGTTCAAATGAAGTCTAAGATGTCTAGTGCTCCTAAATCTTACCGGACCTACACCCAAACACAAATACTCAGCTTCAAATAACCCTTCAGATCAGTTGGTCATTCATTCTTTTCATTCACTAATTTATTTGGTATATATTATATGTCAGGCACTATGAAGGCTATAAAAATCAAAGATGCAATCTCTTTTCTCACAGAGCTCAATATATTGCGAGTGTGTTTGTGTGTTGGGGGGTGGCAATGATGGCAGAGATTATTCACTATAATGCTGCATGATAAACACTAAAGAAGGTCTATGTCCATCATGTTATTATGAAATGTGGTGTAGCAGTTTTTAGAATAAAGTGAAATTTAAGGCAGTGGTTCTCAAAGTGTGGTCCCTAAACCATCAGTTTCAGCTCATCAGAGAATTTTTTAGAAATGCAAGTTCTTGAGTCTCATCACAGACTTACTGAATCACAAATTCTGGAGGTGGGAGTCAGAAATTTGTGTTTTAACAAACCACTCCAAGTGTTTCTTATGCATACTAATATTTGAGAATCACTACTTTAAAAGTAACAAGGCTATGGAATGAAATAGTGTGATTCTACATATGTGTGTGTGTGTGTGTGTGTGTGTATGTGTGTGTGTGTAGGGGCTTCCCTGTGGCTCAAACAGTAAAGAATCTGCCTGCAATGCAGGAAATCCGGGTTCAATCCCTGGGTTTGGAAGATCCCCTGGAGAAGGAAATGGCAACCCACTCCAGCATTCTTGCCTGGTGAATTTTGTGAACAGAGGAGCCTGGTGGGTTACAGTCCACAGGGTCGCAAAGAGTCAGACATGACTGAGTGACTAAATTTCACTTTCAAATTTCATTTAAAACCACTGACTTAACCTTAACTGAATGCTTTCAATATGTATTTTAATATACATACATATATATACTTGTAGGTATATATAATACATCTCTGATAATAGGGGTTACTTCTGGATAAGGGGTTAGTTTGCAGGGTAAGGAGGTAGATAAATGAGCCTTTATCTTTTCCTGAATTATTTGAATCCTTTAAGAATATATTCATATATTAATTGAGCAACTAAAAAGAAAGAAATGCTATTTTAAGATTTTTTAAGTACTCTGGAAATACAAAGGAAAGAACATTAAATCTTTGCGGAAGAGGTAGCTTTTGAACCAGGCTTTGGGGCTCTCCTAGTCTTTGCTCTACATCCAGCCCTGTGGCTCTACCATGTCTAGAACATAGCTCAATTTTTTTTGTATCCTTGTCCTTTCAGATGACAGAGGCATCTCCAGAGAAGCTACAATGTGGTTTCTTAAATAGTAGAGTGGGTCACCTATTAGTCCCCCAAACTTCAAGCCTTAGAAAGCTGAAATCCTGAGGTGAAGATTGAATTGGAAAGAAAATGTGACTGTCCTTCCAATAGAAAGAAACTGCCCTCCATCCTGTGTTTTAACAGTTATGATGCTCTGAGCAGCATATTAGGGTGGATGAAAAACATAAAGCAAAGATCATTATTGATTCACCCTGGACCAGACTCATTCAAATTCAAAATGGAAAAGCCCTTAGAGAGACATCCATGTCCTTGTCTTCCAGTGTTCAGTGACAAACCATTTTGGGAAAAAAAGCATGCCCTTTAGAAGGCCAAGCCCTGCATCCCATTGACCTACTCTCTTTCACAGTCTGTTCTGGTTCTTTTTTAGCTGATGATACTAGTGGGAGGTGACAGAGGGAAAATAACAATAGTAAGATTCACCCAAAGCCCCTAGCAGGAACATGGCCTTTTCAAGTTATAAAGATAAATAACTATCTAAGCCACATTCTAGGGAGTTTGTTTCCAGTAAAGTGAATCTGAGGAGAAAAAAATAGCCACATTAACCTCTGACACAGCTTTCCAGGCAAAAGCTTTCATAACTAAGGGCCAATAAAATGATGGCAGGAAGAAGCTCTGTAGAATGGGCCAGGTTGCCCTATATAATGAAGAAGGGTAATGAAGCCAACAGGCTGGGGAGGAGCCCCTATCATTATTATCACTTTCTGACTGCCTGAATATTAGAGAAATGGACAGATGCATCCCAGAGTTAACTGACTTGATAGGCTGTGGAGAAACGGACAATTGCAAAGTTTCTCTTGCTTCCTAAAAGGTCTGAGATCGAGAAACAACACAACATACTGGGAATTTTGACTTTGAAACCAGGGTTGTTTGGACTAAAAGAGCTTCTGGAGCTTTTGAAACTAGCAGGAGGTAACTCTCAATTAACAGACAGCAGAAGGACTTAGAGATTGAAGGGTTCTCCTTGAAATAGAATTTCTTTGATTTAAGTCATGAATTTTGCTCCAATCTGAGTATTATATAGGATGCTTGCTCTCTGCTAAAGCATGTCAAAGCTGGTAACTGAGCTCAGAAAACTAATTATCACTCAAATAATTTGCCTTAACATGGAGATGTTGAATTTCATCTATTTTTTGAGACAGTTTTTATCAGGCTAGAAATATTTTTAAATGTTTATTGGAGACCCGCTATGTGCATAGCACTTCTTGAATTCTATAACAAATACAAAGAAATAGATGTCAAAATATATTCTCAAGGAGATTATAGTACAATTCAGGAGGGGCAGTAGAGGATGAGTTGAATTGGCATACGTGAAGTGTTAACACTACAATGGTACAAAAGCAATTCATGATTTAGTGACAGAAAAATAATACAAACAAGTCAGGATAAAAATGGAGAAATCTCTGTGGATGGGACAAATCAGAAAAGTTTTGGGGATAAGAAATTAAATGAGGTGTTAATAAGCAAAGAATGAATGTTTTTTGTGTGTCTCAAAGGTTTACTGTGAGGCCAAGTCACAAGTGATGGCCACTGGTAATTGATCTAGTGCAAAATTATAAAGTAAAAATTTGTCTTCCCTGCCTTTTCATTCTATCCTTTTCCCTAGACAGTGTCTAATACTTCTTAAGATAGCTAGGAGATAAGGGATAGCATCCAAGTTGTTGCCCTCTATTTAACCCAACTCACCTGTCCTATGTCCACATTTTTCTCAAAATCCACCTTCTCCTTGGAAACCAATTAAAGCTAAAGTGGTTATGATCTCTAAGTCTTAGTGTGATGGTGGTGGTGATTTAGTGGCTAAGTTGTGTCCAACCCTTGTGATCGCATGGATTATAGCCCTCCAGGCTCCTCTGTCCATGGAATTTTCCAAGCAAGAAAGAGTACTAGAGTGGATTGCCATTTCCTTCTCCAGGGGATCTTCCTGACCCAGGGATCAAACCCAGGTGTCCTGCATTGCAGGCAGATTCTTTACCAACTGTGGCTTAGTGTGATACTCTTTCCAAATAGCATTTTGGAAAACGTACATTGCTAGCTTACCATGCTAAATTGCACTGTTTAATTTTTACAACAACCTGGTGAGATGTTACATTCTTCCTATTTGTCAGATAAATAAACTGAGGCCAGAGAGGTGAAGTAAACTGAACAAGTTAAATTTATCAGTGAAAATGTCAGAGTAGGGAATTTCAAGGGCCCATCCTTCCACCAAAACAGCAAATAAATGGGCAAAAAGTGTCAGAAGCTACTCTACTGGAGCTCTGGAACCTAATCAAATGTTTATAGCAACCAAGCAAGTGCTTAATCAAGAAAAACTGGGGAATGAATCTTTGTAGAAGAGCTTTGTGACTTTCTATTCACTAACCAACTACTAAGCTAAATTAACAGAAACTTCAATAGCCATGGGCTTCCGTCATAGTGCAGTTGGTAAAGAATCAGCCTGCAATGCAGGAGACCCTGGTTCGATTCCTGGGTTGGGAACATCCCCTGGAGAAGGGATAGGCTACCCACTCCAGTATTCTTGGGCTTCCCTTGTGGCTCAGCTGGTAAAGAATCCGCCTGCAATGTGGGAGACCTGGGTTCGATACCTGGGTTGGGAAGATCCTCTGGAGAAGGGAAAGGCTACCCACTGCAGTATTCTGGCCGGGAGAATTCCATGGACTGTATAGTCCATAGGGTCGCAAACAGTCAGACACAACTGAGTGACTTTTACTTTCACTTTTAACTTCAATAGCCATGTAAAACAATGGATATAGAGTTTATAAAATTAGTTCAGAAAAGTCACTAAACAAGCAAACAAGAGCAAACACAACAAGGAACAACAGAAAACTATGTGGCATAGGAGAGGGGACACATAATTTCAAGAGTTTCCATAATAGTCAAAATGTTTAGTGTTCAACAAAAAAAATTACAAGGCATGCAAAATAAATAAATGCATGCATACATAAAAGTAGATCTCTTACAAGAAAAAAAAAGGAATTAATAGAATCTGTCCCTGCAGAAGCCCAAACACTGAGCTTATTAGAATAAGACTAAATCAACTAACTTAAATATACTGAAGAGATAAAGGAAACCATGTATAACAAAATAAAGGAAACCACGAGAATGATGTCTCATCAAATGTTCTCAGTCCCTCAGTCATCTCCAACTCTTTGTGGCCCCATGGACTGTAGCCTACCAGGCTCCTCTGTCCATGGAATTCTACAGGCAAGAATACTGGAGTGGGTTGCCATTTCCTTCTCCAGGGGATCTGATCTTCCCAACCCAGGGAATGAATCCATGTCTCTTACATCTCCTTCATTGGCAGACAGATTCTTTACCACTAGTGCCACCTGGGAAGCCCTGTCTCACCAAATAGATAATATGAATAAAGAGATTGAAATTATAAAAAGGAACCAGATGGGAATTCTCAGGTTAAAAATTATAACAACTGAAATTAAAAATTCACTAGAGGAGTTGAATAGTAGATTTCAATCAGTTTCAAATAGTAGATTTTCAATCAGTAGATTTCATAGCACTATTTAATCAACTATGAATTGAAATTTCAATTCATTCAAGAAAATGAATAGGTGAAGATAGGACAATTGAACTTATCTAGTCTGAGGAGCAAAAAGAAAAGGGAATGAAGAAAAATGAATGATGACTTGGAGACCTATGGAACACTGTTAAGTGTACAATCATATGCATAAGAGTGGTCACTGAAGGAGATGGTGGTGTAGAAAGAATATTTGAAGAAATAATTGCCAAAATTGTCCCAATTATAATAAAAAACATGTATCTACATGCAGAGTAAGATCAAGAACTCCAAAAAAGGATAAATCCAGAGATCACATTATAATCAAACTGTCAAGACAAAAAAATTACTCAGAAACTGGCAAAAGAAAAGTATTAATTAACTCACATACAAAGGATATTCAATAAGATAATCAGCTAATTTCTCATCAGAAACCATGAAGGCCAGAAGGCAGTGGGAAGACATCTTGGAAATTAGAGCATGTTGCTACATGAAATAAAATGAAAATAAATGACAGTCAACCAAGAATTTTATACTGTATTTGGCAAAAATAAAGAAGAAATTGTGATTCCCAGATAAAAATCCTAGAGAGTTCATTACTAGTAGGCTTGTCTTATAAGAAATACCAAAGGGAGTTTTTCAGGCTGAAATAGAAGCACACTAAACTTAACTCAAATTCATATGAGGAAATAAAAATCACTGATAATGATAAACAAATAAATATAAATTCAATATTACTTTAATTTTGATTAGTATATCCTCTATTTTCCCTATGCAATTTAAAAGATAATTACATAAAGCAATTACTATAAATCTATGTTGCTAAATTCAAAATGTATAAATACATAACTCATGACCAAAACAATATGAAGGGGTAGGACAGAGCTTTATAAAAGAAAAGATTTTATAAACTAGTGAAATTAAGTTAGTATTAATTTCAACTAGATTGTTATAGATTCAGTTCAGTCAGTCAGTTCAGTCACTCAGTCATGTCCGACTTTTTGCAACCCAAAGGATTGCAGCACATCAGGCGTCCCTGTCCATCACCAACTCCCGGAGGTTGCTCAAACTCATGTCCATTGAGTCGGTGATGCCATCCAACCATCTCATCCTCTGTCATCCCCTTCTCCTCCCACCTTCAATCTTTCCCAGCATCAGGGTCTTTTCCAATGAGTCAGTTCTTTGCATCAGGTGGCCAAAGTATTGGAGTTTCAGCTTCAACATCAGTTCTTCCAATGAATATTCAGGACTGATTTCCTTTAAGATGGACAGATTTGATCTCGTTGAAGTCCATGGGACTGTCAAGAGTCTTCTCTAACACCGCAGTTCAAAACCATCAATTCTTTGGCACTCAGCTTTCCTTATAGTCCAACTCTCACATCCATACATGACCACTGGAAAAACCACAGCTGTGACTAGACAGACCTTTGTTGGCAAAGTAATGTCTCTATTTTTTAATATGCTGTCTAGGTTGGTCATAACTTTTCTTCCAAGGAGCAAGCATCTTTTAATTTCATGGCTGCTGTCACCATCTTCAGTGATTTTGGAGCCCCCCAAAATAAAGTCTCTCACTGTTTTCATTGTTTCACCATCTACTTGCCATGAAGTGATGGGACCGGATGCCATGATCTTCATTTTCTGAATGTTGAGTTTTAAGCCAACTTTTTCACTCTCCTCTTTCACTTTCATCAAGAGGCTCTTTAGTTCTTCTTCATTTTCTGCCATAAAGTGGTGTCATCTGCATAACTGAGGTTATTGATATTTCTCCTGGCAATCTTGATTCCAGCTTGTACTTCATCCAGCTTGATATTGCGCATGATGTACTCTGCATAGAAGTTAAATAAGTGGGATGACAATATTCAGCCTTGACGTACTTCTTTCCCAATTTGGAACCAGTCTGCTGTTCCATGTCCAGTTCTAACTGTTGCTTCTTGACTTGCATACAGATTTCTCAGGTGGCAGGTCAGGTGGTCTGGTATTCTCATCTCTTGAAGGTTTTTCCACAGTTTGTTTTTCCATTCTAGGTTTTTGCATAACCAATAAAGCAGAAGTAGATGTTTTTATGGAATCCTTTTGCTTATTTGATGATCCAATGGATGTTGGCAATTTGATCTCTGGTTCCTGTGCCTTTTCTAAATCCAGCTTGAACATCTGGAAGTTCATGATTCAAATACCGTTGAAGCCTGGTTTAGAGAATTTTGAGCATTACTTTGCCAGTGTGTGAGATGAGTGCAATCATGCAGTAGTTTGAGCATTCTTTGGCATTGCCTTTCTCTGGGATTGTAATAAAGACTGGACTTTTCCAGTCCTGTGGTCACTGTTGAGTTTTCCAAATTTGCTGGCATATTGAGTGTAGCACTTTCACAGCATCATCTTTTAGGATTTGAAATAGGTCAACTGGAATTCCATCACCTCCACTAGCTTTGTTCATAGTGATCCTTCCTAAGGACCACTTGACTTTGCATTCCAGGATATTGGGCTCTAGGTTAGTGATCACACCACGTGGTTATCTGGGTCATGAAGATCTGTTTTCTCTAGTTCTTCCATGTATTCTTGCCTATCTTCTGCTTCTGTTCAGTTCTGTTCCATTCAGTTGCTCAGTTGTGTCTGACTCTTTGCAACCCCATGAACTGCAGTACACCAGGCTTCCTGTCCATCACCAACTCCTGGAGTCCACCCAAACCCATGTCCATTGTGTTGGTGATGCCATCCAACCATCTCATTCTCTGTCGTCCCCCTCTCCTCCTGCCTTCAATCTTTCCCAGCATCAGGGTCTTTTCAAATGAGTCAGCTCTTCGCATCAGGTGGCCAAAGTACTGGAGTTTCAGCTTCAACATCAGTCCTTCCAATGAACACCCAGGACTGATCTCCTTTAGGATGGACTGGTTGGATCTCCTTGCAGTCCAAGGGACTCTCAAGAGTCTTCTCCAACACCACAGTTCAAAAGCGTCAATTCTTCAGTGCTCAGCTTTCTTTATAGTCCAACTCCCACATCCATACATGACTATTGGAAAAACCAAAGCCTTGACTAGATGGCCCTTTGTTGACAAAGTAATGTCTCTGCTTTTTAATATGCTGTCTAGATTGGTCATAACTTTCCTTCCAAGGAGCAAGGGTCTTTTAATTTCATGGCTACAATCACCATCTGCAGTGATTTTGGAGCCTAGAAAAATAAAGTCAGCCAATGTTAGGTCCATACAATTTCTGTCCTTTATTTGCCCATCTTTGCATGAAATGTTCCCTTGGTATCTCTAATTCTCTTGAAGAGATCTCTAGTCTTTCCCATTCCATTTCTTTGCATTGATCACTGAGGAAGGCTTCTTATCTCTCCTTGCTTTTCTTTGGAACTCTGCATTCAAATGGGTATATCTTTCCTTTTCTCATTTGCCTTTCACGTCTCTTCTTTTCACAGCTATTTATAAGGCCTCCTTGGACAACCATTTTGCCTTTTTCCATTTCTTTTTCTTGGGGATGGTCTTGATCCCTGTCCCCTCTACAATGTCCATAGTTCATCAGGCACTCTGTCTATCAGATCTAATCTCTTGAATCTGTCACTTCCACTGTATAATCATAAGGGATTTGATTTAGGTCGTAGTTGAATGGTCTAGTGGTTTTCCCTACTTTCTTCAATTTAAGACTGAATTTGGCAATAAGGAGTTCACAATCTGAGCCACAGTCAGCTCCTGGTCTTGTTTTTGCTGACTGTATAGAGCTTCTCCATCTTTGGCTGCAAAGAATATAATCAATCTCATTTCGGTATTGACCATCTGGTGATGTCCATGTGTAGAGTCATCTCTTGTGTTGCTGGAGGAGGGTGTTTGCTATGACCAGTGTGTTCTCTTGGCATAACTCTGTTAGCCTTTGCCTTGTTTCATTTTGTACTCTAAGTCCAAATTAGCCTGTTACTCCAGGTATCTCTTGACTTCCTGCTTTTGCATTCCAGTCCCCTATGATGAAAAGGACATCTTTTTCTGGTGTTCATTCTAGAAGGTCTTGTAGGTCTTCATAGAACCGTTCAACTTCAGCTTCTTCAGCATTACCGGTTGGGGTATAGACTTGGATTACTGTGATATTGAAAGGCTTGCCTTGGAAACGAACAGAGAATATTCTGTCATTTTTGAGACTGCACCCAAGTACTGCATTTTGGACTCTTTTGTTGACTATGGTGGCTACTCCATTTTTTCTAAGGGATTCTTGCCCACAGTAGTAGATATAATGGTCATCTGAATTAAATTTGCCCATTCCAATACATTTTAGTTCACTGATTCCTAAAATGTTGTTCACTCTTGCCATCTCCTGTTTGACCACTTCTAATTTACCTTGATTCATGGACCTAACATTCCAGGTTCCTATGCGATATTGTCCTTTATAGCATCAGACTTTACTTCCATCACCAGTCACACCCACAACTGGGTGTTGTTTTCGCTTTGGCTCCATCTCTTTATTCTTTCTGGAGTTATTTCTCCACTCTTCTCCAGTAGCATAGTGGGCACTTATCAACCTGGGGAGTTCATCTTTCAGTGTCATATCATTTTGCCTTTTCATACTGTTCATGAAGTTCTCAAGGCAAGAATACTGAAGTGGTTTGCCATTCCCTTCTCCAGTGGACCACATTTTGTCAGAACTCTCCACCATGACCCGTCTGTCTTGGGTGGCCCTACATGGCATGGCTCATAGTTTCACTGAGTTAGACAAGGCTGTGGTCCATGTGATAAATTGGTTAGTTTTCTGTGATTGTAGTTTTTAGTCTATCAGCCCTCTGATGGAGAAGGATAAGAGGCTTATGGAAGCTACCTGTTGGGAGAGTTCTGATGGGAGGGGCCATGCTCAGTAAATTTTAATCCAATTTTATGTTGATGGGTGGGGCTGTGTCCCTGAGATCAAACTATGGTGGAGATAATGAAGATAATGGTGATCTCCTTCAAAAGGTCCTGTACATGCCCTGCTGCACTCAGTGCCCCCAACCCTGCAGCAGGCTACCGCTGTCCCACGCCTCTGCCAGAATCCTGGACACTCACAGGCAAGTCTGGGTCAGTTTCTTGTGGGGTCTTTGCTCTTTTCTCCTGGGCCCTGGTGTGCACAAGGTTTTGTTTGTGCCTTCCAAGAGTCTATTTCCCCAGTCCTGTGTAAGTTCTGTAATCAAATCCCACTGGCCTTCAAAGTCAAATTCCCTGGGGGTTCTCAGTCCCTTTGCCAGATCCCCAGGTTGGGAAATCTGTTGTGGGTCCTAGAACTTTCTTAACAGTGCGAGAATTTCTTTGGTATAATTGTTCTGCAGTTTGTGGGTTGTCTGCTCAGTGGCTCTATGATGGGGTTAATGGCGACCTCCTCCAAGAGGGCTCTAGATTAAGATGTTAATTATAATCCTTAGGGAAAGTTAAAAAAATTATTTAGTAAAATATGGGACTTCCCTCTTGGCCCTGTGGCTAAGACTCCACACTCTCAGTGCAGGGAGCCCAGGTTCAATCCCTGGTCAGTGAACTAGATGCCATATGCTGTAATTAAGATTTTGCATGCTGCAACTAAAGAGCACATATTCCACAAATAAAGGCTCCCACATACTGCAACTAAAAGAATCTGCATGCCACAGAGAAGCTTGAAGATTTCATGTGCCACAACAGATACAGCAGAGCCAAATAAATAAATAAATACTTAAAATTTTATATAGTAAAATAAATGAAAATTGAATCTAATTTGTATAATAAAAAATATCTAGCATAAAGAAGGCAGTAACAGGAATTGGTGAAATGATGTAAGATATATAGCAAACAAACACCAAGATGGCAGAGGTAAGCCCTTCCTCATAAGTAATCTCACATTAAACATAAATGGAGTGAACTCTCCAAATAAAAGGCAGAGTTTGGAAGAATGGATAAAAATCATGACGCAGACAAGAGATTCAATTTAGCACCAGAGACACACATTGGTTGAAGGCAAAAAAATGGGGTAAGGTATTCCATGCAAACAGTAACCAAAGAAGAGCTGGAATGGATACTAATACCTGACAAAACAGACATTAAGACAAAAATTGTTGCAAGATGCAAAAAATAAGGACATTATATAATGGTAAAAGGGTCAATCCATCCATATATAAACATATATATATATATATATATATATATATAGCTAACAATAGACCCCCAAAATATGTGATACAAAAAACTGATAGAATGGAAAGGAGAAACACATAGTTCAGTGATAATGGTTAGAAACTTCAACATCTCAATTTCAATAACAACTACGCAAAACATAAGTAAGGAAACAGAAGACTTAAACAATTAAACAAAACAGACCTAAAAGAAAGTACAAAGAATCAGACATGACTGAGCAACTGAGCACGCGCAGATAAAAAATTGACAAACTTTAGCTAGACAGACTAAGAAATAAAGAGAGGAGGCTTACATCACTAAAATCAAGTATGAACGTAGGGACATTACCACTGACCTTACAGTAATAAAAAGAATTATAAAAGAAAAGCCCAAGACTAGATGTTTCACAGGCAAATTTGATAAAATATTCAAAGAATAATTAAAACCAATCCTTCTCAAATTCTTCTGAAAAAAAAGAGAACACTTTCTAACTTATTCTAAGGCCAGCATTACCATGATGCCAAAGCCAGACAAAGACATCCAAAAAAGAGAAAAGTACAGACCAATATCCTTCATGAATATAGTTTGAGTAATCCTTAACAAAATACTAGAAAACCTTATCTAGCAGCATATTAGAAGGATTATACACATGTACAAGTGAGACTGTTACCAGGAATGCAAGAGTGTTTTAACATATGAAAATCAATCAATAAAATATACCATATTAAAAGAATGAGGAGGGAAAAAAGCACATTATCATCTCATTTAATGCATAAAAAGCATTTGACAAAATCCAGTACCCTTTCATTATTAAAAAAAAAAAAAAACTCAGCAAACTAAGAATAGAAGGGTACTTCCTTAACCTGATAAAGAGGATGAGAGAATGGCATTAAAACATGTATAATATCATATAAGAAATGAATCACCAGTCCAGGTTCGATGCAGGATACAGGAAGCTTGGGGCTGGTGCACTGGGATGACCCAGAGGGATGGTATGGGGAGGGAGGTGGGAGGGGGGTTCAGGATGGGGAACACGTGTACACCTGTGGCGGATGCATATTGATGTATGGCAAAACCAATACAATATTGTAAAGTAAAATAATAATAATAAAATTAAAAAAATTCAAAGTTAACATCATACTTAATGGTGAAAGACTTTCACCCTAACATCAGGAACAACACAAGAATGTGTGATCCCATCATGCCTATTTAACATTATACTGGAGGTTCCAGCTACTGACATTATACAAGAAGAAGAAATATAAGGCATCCAAATTAAAAAGGAAGTGGCAAGACTATCTCTATTTGCAGATGATATGATCTTACATATAGAAACCCCTAAAGAACCCATATACAAGGAAACTATTAGGGCTAATAAGTGAATTCAGCAAAGGTGCAGGATACAAAAATCAGCTGTACTTCTATACACCAGAAATGAATAATCTGAAAACCAAATTAAGAAAATTCTATTCATAAAAGCATTAAAAAGAATAAAATATTTAGCAACAAATTTAACCAAGGAGATATAAGACTTATAAATTTAAAACTTCAAAATATTATTGTAAGAAGACCCAAAAAAATGGAAAGACATCCCAAAATCATGAATTGGCAGACTTAATGTTAAGATGACAGTAGTATCCAAACTGATCTACAAACTCAAGGCAATCTTTATAAAAATTCCAAATTTTTTTTACAGAAAGATATAAACTGATCCTAAAATTCATTGAATTGCAAGTGACTTCGAATAGCCAAAAGAATATTGAAAAAGCAGCACAAAGTTGGCAAACTATTTCTAATTTCAAAACTTGCTACCAAGCTACAATAATCAAAGTACTGCAGTCCTGGCATAAAGATAGACATAGAGATTAATGGAATAGAATTGAGAGTCCATAAATAAACCCATACATCTATGGTCAACTGATTTACTGCAAGGGTTCTAAGACTATTCCATGGGGAAAAAAAGAATCTTTTCAATAAATGGGGCTGAGATAATTGAATAATCACATGCAAAAGAATGAAGTTAGACACTTACCTCACACCATATGTATTAGATTTCTCCAGTGAAACAAAACCAATAGGATATAATGTTGGATAGCAGAGGTGAGAACACCTTCTTGTGTTCTTCCAGATAGATAGATGATGGAGGTGGAGCAAGCTGGAAACTCAGGAAAATGTAGTTCCAGTCTAATTCTAAAAGCTTGAGAACCGAAAGAATAAATGGTATAGTTCCAGTCCAAAGGCTGGTAGATTTGAGATCCAGGAAGAGGTAATATTTCATCTTGAGTCTGAATGCAGTACAAAGGCAATGTCCCAGTTCAAAGGCAGGAAAAATTCTTTCTTCTTGAGAGGAATAAAGTGTTAGTCACTCAGTCATGTCCTACTCTTTGCAATCCAATGGACTGTAGCCCTCCAGGCTCCTCTGTCCATGGAATTCTCCAGCAAGAATACTGGAGTGGGTAGCCATTTCCTTGTCTAGGGGATCTTCCTGACCCAGGTATCGAACCCAGGTCTCTCCCGTTGCAGGCAGATTCTTTACCGTCTGAACCACCAGGGAAGCCCATGGCCTTTTTGTTCCATTCAGGCATTCAAGTGATTTGATGAGGTCCATCCACATGAGCAATTTACTTTATCTTTTCAATTGGTAACCTACCAATTTAAATGTTAGTCTCATCCAAAAACACCCTCAGAGAAACACCCAGAATAATGTTTAAGCAAATATCTGGGCTCCTGTGATCCAGTCAAGCTGACACATAAAATTAACCATTACATCACATTGGAAACAAACTAAAAATTGATCAAAGACCTACATGTAAGAGCTGAAACTATAAAACTGTTAGAAGAAGACATAGGTGTAAATCCTTGCAACCTTTAATTTGGCAATGGATTCTTTAAAATGACATCAAAAGCAAAGTAATAAAAATAGATAAATGGGATTTCATCAAAATTAAAAACTGAGCATCAAAAGACGTTATCAATAAAATTAAAAGATGGCACATAGAAGGCAAAACAAATTGCAAATCATGTATCTGAAAAGGGTCCAATATGCAGAATACATAAAAGAACTCTTACACCTCAACTACAAAAAGACCAACAATCTGATTTAAAGAGGGACAAAGAATTTAAGTAGATATTTCTCCAAAGAAGATATACTAATGGCCAATAAGCACATGACATCATTAGTCATTAGGGAAATGCAAGTCAAAACCACAGTGAGATATCATTTCATACTTATTAATGGCAATAATTAATAATAGTTAAAATTTAGTAATATTTATTAATAATTAGTGGCAATAATTAAAAAACAAAACAGAAAGTAACAAGTGTTGATGAACATATGGAGAAACTGGAGCCCTCATACATTGCTGGTGGGGAATATAAAATGGTGCAGCCACTGCAGAAAACAGTTGGGGAGTTCCATGAAGTGTTAAACATAGAATTGCCATATGACCCAGCAACTGCGCTGTTAACCACATACCCAAGAGAAATGGATATATGCTCAGAATATGGAAATATGGAAACATGTCCACACAAAAATTTGTACATGAACATTCATGGCAGCATTGTTTTAACAGCCCCATAGTGGGAATAATCCAAATGTCCATGAATTGATAAATGGATAAACAAAATGGCCATTCAATGGAATATTATTTAGCAATAAAAAATGAAATGCTGATATATGCTACGTCAATGAACCTTGAAACCATTATGCTAAATGAAAGAAGCAAGACAGGAAAAGTTACATATGGCATGATTCCATTTATATGCACTATCCAGAATAGGACAGTCTCAACTAAAAGCAGATTTGCAGTTGCCAGCGACTGGAGGAAGCCAGGAAAGGGAAATCACTGCTTAGTGGCACAGGTTTCTTTTTGGTGTGATCAGAATATTCTGGACTTAGAAAACACGGAGGTTATGCATCATTT
The DNA here is from genome assembly GCF_027580195.1 of Bos mutus. NCBI lineage: Eukaryota > Metazoa > Chordata > Mammalia > Artiodactyla > Bovidae > Bos > Bos mutus. Next base: position 107,119,171 of record NC_091646.1, read on the forward strand.
TGAATGTACTCCAAGAGACTGGATTGTACACTTTGATATATTTAAAATGTATAATTTTATGTTGTGTGAATTTTACCATAATAAAATTGAAAAGATTCAAATAATCCAAATCTATCTTGATAAGATAGATTTTATGGAGGGAATCTTACAAAATACAGAAAAAGTGGATCAGCAGTCCCAAGTTGGGTTGGTTGCTCAGTCATGTCTGACTTTTTGTGACCCTATGCTCTGTAGCCCTCCAGGCTCCTTAGCCCATAGGATGTTCCAGGCAAGAACACTGGAGTAGGGTGCCATTCACTTCTTCAGGGGATTTTTCCAACCCAGGCATCAAACCTGGGTCTCCTGCATTGCAGGCAGATTCTTTAGCATTTGAGCCACCAAGAAAGCCCCAAAGTATGTTGCTAATCTGGAACAGAGGTTGGCATTCTATGGTATATAGGCCAAATCTGACCAACCTAAAACATTTACTACATGACTCTTTACAAATAAAATATTGTTGATCCTGAGCTAGGGTGATGATGAACAATAATCCCTCATGTTTATAGAGGACATTTCAGTTTACAAGGCACATCCGTATTCTCAGCTGACTTCAAAATAATGTTGTGAAGTAGGTGAAGTGTTGCTTTTCCATACAGAGGAGGAAACTGAAGTTTGGAGAGGTTAAGCTACTCAATAAACTGTGGAAAATTCTGAAAGAGATGGGAATACCAGACCACCTGACCTGCCTCTTGAGAAACCTGTATGCAGGTCAGGAAGCAACAGTTAGAACTGGACATGGAACAACAGACTGGTTCTAAATAGGAAAAGGAGCACGTCAAGGCTGTATATTGTCACCCTGCTTATTTAACTTATATGCAGAGTACATCATGAGAAACGCTGGGCTGGAGGAAGCACAAGGTGGAGTCACGATTGCCAGGAGAAATATCAATAACCTCAGATATGCAGATAACACCACCCTTATGGCAGAAAGTGAAGAAGAACTAAAGAGCCTCTTGATGAAAGTGAAAAGGGAGAGTGAAAAAGCTGGCTTAAAACTCAACATTCAGAAAACTAAGATCATGGCATCCAGTCCCACCACTTCATGGAAAATAGATGGGGAAACAGTGGAAACAGTGAGAGACTTTATTTTTTTGGGCTCCAAAATCACTGCAGATGGTGATTGCAGCCATGAAATTTAAAGATGCTTGCTCCTTGGAAGGAAGTTATGACCAACCTAGACAGCATATTAGAAAGCAGAGACATTACTTTGTCAACAAAGGTCCATCTAGTCAAGGCTATGGTTTTCCCAGTGATCATGTATGGATGTGAGAGTTGGACTATAAAGAAAGCTGAGTGCCAAGGAATTGATGCTTTTGAACTGTGGTATTGGAGAAGACTCTTGAGAATTCCTTGGACTGCAAGGAGATCCAACCAGTCCATCCTAAAGGAGATCAGTCCTGGGTGTTCATTGGAAGGACTGATGTTGAAGCTGAAACTCCAATACTTTGGCCACCTGATGCAAAGAGACCCTGATGCTGGGAAAGATTGAATGCAGGAGGAGAAGGGAACGACAGAGGATGAGATGGTTGGATGGATCACTGACTCAATGGACATGGGTTTGGGTAGACTCCGGGAGTTGGTGATGGACAAGGAGGCCTGGCGTGCTGCGGTTCATGGGGTCACGAACAGTCGGACGTGACTGAGCGACTGAACTGAACTGAACTGAACCTTGGTCTGTCATTTGCTAGAACTCAGACGGTCTGAATGTAATTCAGTGTTCTACCCCTGCAGCCAACTGCCTCTCTGAACACTTTGGAACGATAACTAAAGGCTCTGTGAAAATACAATACAATTTAGGCTTGACAGATCAACCCAGGGTTGAGAAAAAGGCCAACAGGGCTTTGGCTCACTATAGATGGGATCTTTCTCTCTCACTCTCTCAGCTTTATATCTCCACTGGTGATGGTCATATATTTTTTCTAAACGAAATGCCACCCATATTGAAGGGATCAGAAACTGTCAGGCCAAAATCTTTCAAGTGTCATACAGTTGGACAGTTTGCCATATTTCAAGCACATCAGGTCAAGCAATACAATAAAAATTGACTGTTTCGTGATATGACTCTTTATAGGAGCCATGACATTCACTCC